>NC_134646.1:85245892-85545892 GCF_030463565.1 Pelecanus crispus
CAGTGAGAGCTTTTCTCGACGGCTGGGTCAGGTATTTTAGCTAAACAGGTATTTGAATGCTCTGGGACGGGGTTTTTTTGCTGGAGCTGTTCAGGGTTCTTAACTTGTGTTTCCTCATGGCACCACCTCATTAATCCTCCAGCAAGTTCTCCTAGAAAACCAGAGGAATTGCACATGTTTATTTTTCACGAGCAAAACAGAGAAGGGAAATCATTCTTACAGCCATTTCTAGATGTTATATATAAAGCGTAAAGAAGTCGAGAAAACACTTATTTTTCTTTTTTTTTTTTTTTTTTCCTCTTGGCAAACCAAAAGGAAAGTGCGATCCCTGGCCTCCCTCTCCTTTTGAAAGTTTCTACCATGTTCCAGTCTGAAGCTGTTCATTTAGTGAGTTTTCTAGTCCTCTGTCAGAATTGAAAAGTTGTAAATAAATGAATGTCTTTAATAAATTATTTCATATCCAAAATGAACATTTCCTGAGCTACTCAGTGGGGAAAAAGAAAGTGTTAATAAAACCTCATTCAGAGTAAAAAAAACATTACTCTTGAGCTGGGGGGTTTTTTTGACTTCTTAAAGAAGAGCATGATTATGTTTAAGCAAATTTCAAAATGAAATTGCAATGAGATGCAATTGAAACATCTAGCTGGGAAACTGGGGAAATTATTGGATTTTTCTGCTTATTATTTTTAATTATTTTGCAGATTCTTTTTTAGGGTTCTATTTTTGAAGTCGCTATTTGCCCAGGAAAACTAATATCACTGGAACATATGTGGCTTTTTTAACAAATGAAAAAATATTTTTCTTGGAAAACATCTGCCCTCCCCTCAGGAATGAGATATTCTGATGCCTTGGACCAAAAGAGGTGACCTGAGCCCCATCACCCCATGCATTAAAGAAGGGATGGGGTTGGCTCGATGTCCCACCTCACACAAGGGTGCTGAGAGCAGGGACGTGAGGACTTTCCCTGGCACTGTGTCTTGTCCCCTTGTTGATGTCTGAGCTGTAGGAAAACCTTCCTTTTGGTCAAATCTCTGAAGCTGCATCAACCTCCTCCATCTGCTCAGCTGGAGCTGGAGGAGGCAACCCAAAGGCAGCCTTGCTGTCCCCTCTTGGGGTAAGGACATGGTACAACCTCCCCCTCTGGGCAAGGGGAAGCTGTCAAGGAATCAGTGCTAGAAAAGCAATATATCTTCCTAAGTTTGAAGAAAAAAAAAAAAAATAGCAGGGGGTTTCAGGGATGGGGAAAGGCCGGGCATAGACAATCCCCAGCATTTGTCCCAACGGGGAGGCATTTCCTGCCTTTTCTGTAATTGCTTGTATGCGGGGCGGACCCCATGCACTGGGAAAAGCCACCCAGATATGTTGCAAATACTGTGAAGAGAGAGGGATCATTGTTCCTTCCTGCCTTATTTATCAGATCTGGGCTTTGTCCCAATCGCTGGGTGGATGCTGAAATGAATAGAGTTAAGTAAAAAACACTCCTTCCATGCACATACACACACCCCTCCTAAAATTACTTGCTACCATTCCTTACAAATGAATTACCGATCAGTCAGGTGTAAAAAAATCCCATTGTTACTTATGTTAGACCTATCCTGAAAAGCTGCTCCCCAGAGCTCCGGACAGCAGATTTAGCAAAGCCAATGAAAGAATGAATTGTTTGGGTAGGTCCATGGAGAAATCACTGGGCAGGGAAGGCACATAAAATATGATGATTAAAAGAAATGCACTTGTGAGAGAGAAATCAGTTAAAATGGAACAGAACTTTTGCCTGTCTTCCCCAAGTAAGATCACTGTGGAGGACCCTACCATTCCCTTCTCACTCCCATGACAATAGATGGTCCCTAATCCAAACATAGCCATAGAAACCCAGGTGGTGCCCAGGTGGCCAAGAAGGCCAACAGCATCCTGGCTTGTATTAGGAATGCTGTGGCCAGCAGGAGCAGGGAGGTGATTGTCCCCCTGTATTCGGCGCTGGTGAGGCTGCACCTGGAATACTGTGTCCAGTTTTGGGCCCCTCACTACAAGAAAGACATTGAGGTGCTGGAGCGTGTTCAGAGGCGGGCAACGAAGCTGGTGAAGGGTCTGGAGAACAAGTCTTATGAGGAGCGGCTGAGGGAACTGGGGTTGTTTAGCCTGGAAAAGAGGAGGCTGAGGGGAGACCTTATCGCTCTCTACAACTACCTGAAAGGAGGTTGTAGTGAGGTGGGTGTTGGTCTCTTCTCCCAAGTAGCTAGCGATAGGACAAGAGGAAATGGGCTTAAGCTGCACCAGGGGAGGTTTAGACTGGAAATTAGGAAAAATTTCTTTACGGAAAGGGTGGTCAGGCATTGGAACAGGCTGCCCAGAGAGGTGGTGGAGTCACCATGGTGGAGGCGTTTAAAAAACGGGTAGATGTGGCACTTCGGGATATGGTTTAGTCTGGTCTACCCTTGATTAGTCTAGAGTGGGCTTGGTAGTGTAGGTTAATGGTTGGACTGGATGATCTTAAAGGTCTTTTCCAACCTAGATGATTCTATGATTCTATGATTCTAAACAAGGCAAGAGAACAGTAGTCATCACTTTTTATGAATGGTGAAGTGATGACTGAGAGATTAAGGGATTCATGCAACTCAGGAAAGTTGGAAAACAGCCAGGACCATTCCAGAACAATCCATCCATCCATCCATTCCAGGACAACACCCATGCACAAATGTCTCTTGCTTCAAAATGACTCTCAGGGAAATGGTGGTAGACCTTTGGCCCATGACCCACAGTGGACAAGACAAGCCACTGCTGGCCAGGAGACATGGGGAGGTTTAGACTAAGAAAAAAACTGTCTAGAAGAGTGTGGTGGGAAATGTGAAAATCTGTGGAACCAGCTGTTGCGGTGGCAGAAAAACCCAGGCAGACCTGTGGAAGGTGCACCAGACAGTATGAGGTGATACAGAAGGTGCACTGACTGTCTTGATCCCCGAAGTTGGGAAAACCAGAGTACTCCCTGCCTTTGACATTTCTAGACCTCACTGTTTGGCACCATTTGGAAAAATCTCAAAATTTGGACTAAGATAGGCCAAAAAAAGAAGCAGCACACTTTCAGATCAGCTCTGCAAGCTTCCTTGATGTGGCTTCAAAAAAGCCTACTGATGAGCTGACCTTGTTGATATGATTGACAGGATTGTGTTAGAATTCCTCAAAGCTTCTGGAAACCCACCCAGCCTCACATCAGCTATGTATAAACCAAATGACTGCAGAAACCCAGAAACCCAATCCTTCTTCGGTCTAGCAAGAATCTGAGTTTCCAGACTGGATTCTGGTTTGCCTCTTGGGCTCAAAACGTAAGGGTCCTAAGCAAAAGTTTGTGTGCAAAGAGAAATACTTACCAAAGTGACCTGCAGAACAAAGCAGGAATACACTACCTGCTGCGTCAAGGATGTTCATAAATATGAGGAAAAAAGATGAGCTGTGTTTCCTTCACCAGAAACATTTGGCAGCCTAGCCCAGGAAGCAAATCCAGTGGAAGCAAATCCAGTTGGACTGCCCTAGGGCAGGAGGAAGGAGTGATGGGCATCAGAGAGATGAAGGCATGCCAAACTTCATTCTGTACAACCAGAAATGAGGAGGTCACCCAAAGGAGGTAGATCAGAGGCAGGAGGGTTTTGCTGGAGGTGTTACAGCTCAGGGAGTGAGGAGGATAAACTCAGAGCCTAAGGGATGGCGGGCACCTTGTCTTCTGTCACAGGAGGATGTTTCTGAGTCAGCTGGCACGGGATGCTCTGCATTGGGATGATTACTGGACAGGTTCTCAGGTGACACCCCTCCCTATGCACATACACCTGTAGGACCCTCATTTGATGCCCTTCAGGGAGACAACATGGAGCAGGAGTAGCAGTTTTCAATGAAAGTCAATAGCACACTTGCTACTAGGATTTTGATGCTGCTAGACCTTTTCCGAACAACTTCCTTCAAAAAATATTTCCACCTGCAGAGTCAGGAGAGAGGTTGTTCTTGCTCACTTCATCTATATCATATGATCCCAGATGTGGATTGAGTGACTTTAGCTTGGAAAAGGGTTTTCACCTTCAGCCTGGAGAAGACACAGTTGCAGGCAGAAAGGACAGAGATCAATTTGGCCAAGGTCGATGGAGATCACCTGTCCTCTGCCTCGTCCTACACCAGAGTGAGGGCCGGGAAATTAAACAAGAAGGAAGCAGATCCAATAGTGATTGGAAAAAGTGGATCTTTGGCATGTTGTTGCCTTGAGACAGGATTTTGTGACTGTTAAAACCTAACATGGTTCCAAAAACATCAGCTGGACAATTTCACACCAGAACGCTCCAGCAAGGGTAAGTTAAGTACAAAGACATCACCTGTGGCTCAGAAACTCCCAGAGCTGCAAGGCTGGAGGTTAGGGGAGTATTTTGAAAAGGTTTTGCTCCATGCTGTCCCCATTCTTATCCTCTTCCTTAGCTATCCATTACTGGCCACTGTCAGAAACAAATTAACCTTTGCCTGATCTGGCAAAGCTGTTGTGATGTTCATCCTTGTCTTGCTGTGCTTGGGCACCAGCTTGCATTATCTGCATCACCTCTTTAATCAGGTGTTGTCTCTGCTGGTTTTAAGAAGGATAGGGCAGGAGGAGGGGCTTGGCTCTGTCTTACCAGCTGCTTGTGAGAGTGTAAGAGCTGTGAATTGGAAATTTGGCTGGGTTTTGCCAGTTTAGGAAGTGTTCCCCTTGCTCCTCTCTATTGCTTGCAGACGTGTTAGTTTGGGACTCTGGTTGCTGCACTTCTGGGATAATGTCACACAAACCTATTAAACTGGGCTGGTGGGAGAGTAGGAGAGTTACTTGCTACCATTTAGGAGCAAATAAAAAACCAAACAAAACACAAAACCAATAACTGTGGCTGCTGTCAAACCTTTCTAGGAAGATCTTCATTCTTCCAAGGACTCCAGTGTTTCTCAGCACCTGTAGGGTGTTTAAGCTCATTGCCAAGCAGGTTTGACCTTCCAGGAAAATGCAAGGACCTTGGGAATCCTTGTGCGTTTTGCAAACTCTGCTCCTTTGGTGAGGTCCTGGGAAGCCTGAGCTCCCAGCCAGGTCAGCTGGGGGACCACACTACCTTGCAGAGCTACACCACCAATAAACACAGCAAAGCACATCCCTCGCTTTTCTGGAGTCCCACCAACCCTTGGGTGGGATACAGCAGGATTAATCTGCCATGGTTTGCAATTATTTTGAGGTGAACAAAGGCCGAAGGGAATCTGAGTGATGTAATGACCCCAGTCCCTTGGTACTCTTCATGTGTCCATTCATGCCGTACATTGAAAAGAAAAAACAGAAGATGAGCAGACATTCTACAGTGAAATGAGGGAAGAGATTATGGCTGATATCCAGATATATTTTTTGCCATTATCTAGGTAAGATACTTTGGAAAAAAATAAATACTTTACCTTTGCTTTCCGTTAGGATGAACCATTGAAGAGGGTGGCAAAAGCAAAGTGGGTCATAGAAACGCACTGAGCAATGAGAACTCCAGGGAAGCTCTATCCCAAAAAGCACCATATCAGGACTGGCTACTCTCCATCACCAGACCTCCAAGGACCAGCATGCACAACTTCGGATCTGGAGGCAAGGCTGTGAAAGAAAACTATCGAGTCAACGTGCAACCTCTGGGCTGGGGACCAGCAAAAACAGGGCTTACATCTGAAAGAGGCAGGGGATACAAGAGACATCAGAGATGCGTGTTGCTGCTCAAAACTTTGCTGGGCTTTGTAATATGGAGGGAAGGGGGCACTAGAGACATAGGGAATGGATACAAGATCATAGCATGCAAACCTGGTATTTTCTTGGATAAAATAAATTTTTGTAGGGAAAAAAAAAAGGCACGTGAAAAGTCTCTTTTCTTTGGATTTTAAATAAAAAATTGATGCAATGCCATGGGGTAACCTTGTTACTCCAGTGGGAGAAGTCAGAGTTTGATGAGGAAACCATGTCAAAAGTAAGGAAGTGGCTAATGAGGAAATGATATTGAACAGTGCTGGATGGAGGAAGCCCATCTATTAGTGGAGTTTCTCCTGGGTCTGTCTGGCAATTGATTTGTTTAAGGTTTGCAATAACAATTTTGGCCCCCAGGGTGGAAATGAAGTGCTAATGAAGTCTGTTGATGGAACAAAGCTGAGAAACCTCCATGAAATGTAGGAGGAGCTGAATATCACAAAGACGACCTCGAGAAGGAGCAGAAACAGGATGAAATAGTAAAAAATGTAAAGTCGTGAACCTGAAAGTAAAGGTTTCCTTAAACAGGGCACTTGATAAGCCATTTCTCTGTTGGAAATCACTCCCAGTTTGAGTCATGGCAATATAAACTGGTAATGGACATACACACATAGTTTGAGGTGCAACATTTCTGGGTGCCTGACTAAAACCAGGCATTTAGCCCAGGTGAAAACGCTGGAGGTACCACACCAAGGTGCAGAAGGGGACTTCAACTAGCCCATGAGTGTCTCAAAAATTAAACAACGTGCTGCTGGGGGCTTCATACTCATCGTACCATCACCTCCCTTGCAAAGGACGGGGACTGGAAGGACTATTTGGGGAAAAATCCCTGGATTAGACAGACCCAACCAAATGCTGTCCCTGCCAGGATGTGGCGCAGTGTCTGGTCCAGTTTCCGACTCCTGAGATGGAGCCACTTCTCCTAAATCCACTTAAGGTGTGCAAACAGCCCTGTCAATAGCAGCTTGCCAAGCTGTGTGCTGAACTGTGGCTTTCTCTGGGCTGCAGTAGCCTTGGTAACTCTCAGGGAAAAAAATAACCTAATTTTCTCTTTCATCCATAAGCCGAACCCTTTAATTTGCTTTCAAGTGAATTAAACATAAGCCTCCATTTTTCTAATTCCTTTGTCCTAATTTAAAAGTACTGACATTTATCAAAGGAGTTTTCTAGATTTCCCATTTTCAGCTCATTGTTTTAGTATTTTTTAAATAAACTAGAGATTGACATTTTTATTGCTGAAATGCTTTCCTTCCCTCCTCCTTTTCCTAATAACATGGTGATATTGTATTCATTTCTAAACTTTTTCTAATAACAAGGAGAGCAGCCTGTGTCCTGCTGCATAATCAAGGTGACCATGTTTTATTACTGAGCTATGCTATCACTGACTTGTGTAACGCAAGAGGATCTTCGAAGGCAAACAACCTCATTCAGGTGCCCTGAATGCCACCCTAGTCCCTTTAATGTTCAAGACGCCAAATGACCCATGGTTTATCCCATGAAGTTATTAGAGGTATCAGATACTAGAGAACAATCACGATGCTATGAAAACAGCTATATATCAGTGCCAATTTGTTTGCATTTCCAGAAACAGCAGCTGCCTGAATAACTTTCGTCCTGCAAAGTGGGTTCTTTGCCCTTGATCCAGCTGCCCACCTTTTCTGAGAAAGGAATTTCTCTTGTTCAGTGTTTGCGCAATACCGCGCACATTGAAGCCATCCTCTTGGAGTCAGCATGAGCATAAACGCAGCACAAAATACAACCTGGGTCAAAGAATCTTCTTCCCTGTGGTTGGGAGCCCTCTTGGAAAGTCTGTGCATTTGCTTTCCAAACTTGCTTTTCTTTTAGTAAATCACAGGGCTGGTGGAATGGCCTCAAAGCTGATGGACAGCCCTTGGGGACCAAAGTCCTCTGTTTATCCACTGGCATGGAGGGTTGACACTGGAAATATTTCCCACACGGTTTTTCTAGCATGTCTCAGAGTTTTCTCAGAAGGACAAGAGGACGAAGTTCATTCATCTCTAGATGACAGCTCTTCTCCAGACAGTGTTATTCTTCATTCCAGCACCAGGCTGGTTTTGAGTGGTTCATGACAAATCTCCATTTTCCCTCAGAATTTTGGGTTATATTTTCCTTTGCTTTCTGACACCAATAGCCATTCCACCATGCATTAAGTTATCTAAGAGCATCTGATCTTCTATCAGTGTCAATCTTGAGTCTTGGCATTTGTGGGGGGAAATGATGGGAAGCTCTTAGCACTAGACTTAATCCAACAGCTCTCATGACTTGGCCCAGTCAAGGTCAAATCCTGAAGCTCACACTCCAGTGACACTCCCAACTGCTTAGAGAGCTCCCTGTCTATGCTGCAGACTAAAAAGATCTCCATTATAATAAGGACTGTATAATAACGGATTTATGCTTCCAACACATGGGACTGGTTGGGATGTGCTAAGCTCAGGAAGAGGACTAGATGCCAGCAGATGATAGGTTGTACAAGGAGGAAAATGAATTTGAAAGCAAGTTTAAGCTATGATTTTCTTATCCTTTTGCTGGGATTTGGGAGCACCTGCCATGCATGGTGTTCTGGCTGGCCCAGAACAGGGCATAACCTTATTCCCTCGGAGACACTGCAGTTTCCCCATGGTGTCCAGTCCTGCACACAGTGCCTCCTGTTTCGGGTGGAATGATAAATGGAGTTGGACCAGTATGTGCAGGGTTCAATTATTGTCAGCGGGTCGGTTAAGACTGGGCGTAAAGACAGCTGCCCAGAGCCAGGATCTCATACCATAAAACAAAGTGGAGAAATAGGCTTGAGAGCGAACATAAGAATTGACAATCCCATAATTTCCTAGTTTCCACTGGCAGTAGCTTGGGTTCAACCCTTCCATGCAGATGAATGGAAGAACAGTTGAGCATGGGACCTTTGATCACTGTAACTCCATTGCTACTGAATCCATCTAAGTTGCCTTATCGCCAGGAGTTGAAATCTAAAAAAAAAAAAAAAAAAAAAAAAAAAAGTGTGTTGTTTTTTTAGTGGACTTCTGTCCCTCATTCCCTGATGGACATTTTCTGTGGAAATGCTTTGCAAATAAAAAGAAAATTCTTTATGGATTTGGAAAATACCCTTTTAAAAGTAAAGTAGGATTTCAGTCTCTTCCGGTAACAATTAGGAATATAGGGTATTGGTGCCTTTGAAAATTGAGCCTCTTATTTAACTGTCTAAATACAGATTTAATTTTCCTGCTTTTGGCACCTAAGCTTGAAAATTCTCTTCTTACAGATGAAAACAGCACATTATAGAAATTGAGTCTATGCCATTTTCTTTTTGCTTTGTGAGAGATAAAAAAAAAGAAGAGGATCATTTATCAGTATTTGCACCTCTTTTATTCTAACCACTTTGAACCAAAATCCCTCATGGATATCATCTCTGGGCCATTCTGGATATACCAAAAAGACTTTTTTTTCCTCAGAGCCAGAGTTAGACAGCCCATGGCAAGTGGGCAAGTGTTGGTTGAGCTGTTTCCCTCTGGGGTCTCAGCTGGGTTGCGCTGAGAAGGTAGTTTTCAGGTGAGATAGAGAGGATCAGAAAAGGGACTGTGTGAATTTATGGGGAAGACATAAAATCTTAGCAGAATCCTGTTACAACATCAGCCAGCACAATGTTGTACCAAATAGTCTTTGGGAGGTCTGTGCTTCCCTAAGCCCTGCTTTCCAGGTCTGGGGACGTCACCTCTTCAGCACAGCTCCATCACCCTTCACGGTGACTGCAAGCAGCTGATGCACTCTTTATAGCACTGGCACGTCGATTCCAGCAGCTCCAGCTGCAACAGTCCACACATTGCAATGCAGCAGCCAATTCCAGCCCAAGTCCTGCAAGCCATCCAGCGACATCTCATCAGAGGCGTGCAACAGATATAGTGCAATAGATACGGCTTCTCCATACCATCCATACCTTGTAAAACTCTTTGTGACATCTCCTACGTTTGCCAGTAAAATTCAGTCGTGCCTCAGGAGAAAACATGGGAGATGATTCAGAAGAAGGGATGGGAGATGTGCTCCTGGCTGTACCCCAGCCTTCGGACCCAGGGCAAGACAATTTGTGGCCCACCTTCCCCTACCCTTTTCCCAGCTCAGAGCAGCAGTTCTTTGGGGTAAGCTCTACCTGTTTTTTCAATGATGTGCTCAACAAGGCTTTGATCTCAGTGGTGGTCTCTAGACACTCCTGGAATTCGATTAAGAAAGCAAGTGCAAAGCGGAAGTGTGGGGTGATTCACACCTGCATCCCCTCAGCCTCTTGCCTTTCCTCCATCTCTTGTGGGGGGTGCCTTCCCCAGGGTGCTGCACAGGGCACGGGGGTCTAGCTTTGAGGAGCAGAGGAGAGGTTCCCTCAGGGGTTAGCAGTGCAACCGTGGCTCCAGGGTCTCCGCGTGGTCAATTGTCTTTCCAGCCTAGCTGTTTGCTTGAGGAGTGAGTGAAGCAGAGAGGGTGGTGGGGGACAGGGATCTGCGTGTTACAGAAATCAGAGGAGGATGTTTTTGACAGTTTTGATGATAATGGGGAAAACAGACTGGCCGGGGCTGCCGCTGGTAAATGCATTCCCGAGGAGTGATGGGCTGCCGTGTCACTATGTTGTATTTGGTTTTGCTTCCAAAGGCTGATTTAATGAAGAAAAATTCAGCAGGGAAAAAGGAAATGCACAAACTGAGGGAAATGCCTCTGCTGCTGGAGAGGCTGCGAGCATTGCGGGATGGGCGGACGGGGTGGTCCTCAGAAGTGTTTCCACATTTCTGGTTAATTGGGCAGGCCCGGGCAGGTGGATAAAGTCAGTGATGAGCTGAGTTGTGGGGACCTCTGAGGTTCCTCCAACAACACCACCCCTCCAGCCAGGTGGCCCTTGAACCTCAGACCTCTTTTCACTACTTTTTATGGAAAAATTCAGCCTCAGGTTGGCCCTGGACACCCTGCAAAAAGCACTGGCCTTGCTCTCCACAGCCACCCAGGGGAGCGAGCGAAAACAGCTCACACACATCAGAGACACTTGGCCAGGGACAGTGATAAGCAATAACATGTTGGTGTTTTCTGTAATTTCCTCATCTTTCTTTCTCCCACTGTTTTCTCGTGGAGGAGGGTAGTAGAGAGAGGGGCAAAGGCAAAGTGAGAGACAGGGCAAAAGTTCAAGAGAAAAAGAAAAGAAAGAAAGGAAAGGCATTTCCAAATCTGCTCTTTCTAATTTTTCCATACATTTATGATATCTACCCTCCCTTGCCCCCCAGTCCCACTTGGCTGGTACATCTTCCCAGTCATGATTTCATGCCTTGAGGAGCACCCTCCCATGCAGCAGCTCTGCCCTGTGTGTGCTGCCTGACAAAATCTGCCCAGTTGTCCCCAGAGCCAAACCTCCGGCTTCCCATACCTGGTGAATTCACTGTAATTGCCATAATCTGCTGTCTATTAAATCTGATAGCCCTGTTATCTCTGTTAATAACAACTAATTAGTGAGGCTGTCACAGGGAGTGGTTCGGTAAGGGAAGGCATTTGTCCTTAACTTCCCATAAAAGCTCTATATTAAATCAGAGGAAGGCACATGACATCAAGGGCATCGGCACTCAGGAACTTTTAGTCCCTACCAATGAAATGGAAATGCTCCACCGACTTCTCCCCAAGGAACTGGCTTTGCACATATGCCAAAACAAAAAATTCACTGGAAAAGAGTTACCAAAACTCCTAAATGGCAGAAAAAAAAACCCCAACCCAAAAAAAAACCCTGCAAAAATGTCAGCTGGGCAGGAAAACGGGAGCTGGGAATGAGAAAGCAGCAGGGTGCAGGCAGCTCTGGGGAGATGCGGGGAAGGCAGCGGAGGACGTGATTAGAAGCGAATAAAAGGGGAAAGGACTGTCTTTTCTTGACATCGTTGGAAGTACCAGACCCCCTCCACACCTCAAAAGATTTGTTGAAAGCTGACAAAGGTTGCCTCTGAAGAGTGAAGGATGTTTTCAGTTTTGATGATGAAACATGAACACTTTTCCTACAGTCATTTTTTGCTGGTGAAAACCTGCTCAGTAAAAAGAAAAAAATAACCCACATTTCTCATTCCTAATTCTGTGATTTCCTCCATGACCCAAAACCTCCATAAACCAGAACCTAAATAGCTGCTTTGTCAGGAGAGGGGAGGCATTGGGAAGGAGATGATTGCTCACCTCGAACCCTGGCACGCCTGACTTTGCAATGGGATTGCTGAGACCTCATTCAGGTTTCTGGTTTTGAGAAACACACTCCCAGAGCTGCCGCAGCAGGAACGGGGATTGAGAAGATGGAGATGTTAACAGGAAAAGGTAGCAAATAAATATACCCCTGAACCCTTTTTCCACATGAAAAGACGTATTTAGGGTCTGTTTCACTTTATAGCTAGATGAGAAGTGAACATCCCCTCCTACAAGCCATTATGGAACTAGAAGAAAGGCTACCAAAATAAAAACCCCTTCCATGCTCCAGTCCATGCAGAATCAGGCCCCTTTGCTCCTGAGCAGAAACAACCCTCCATCATCCATCAGAGGTGCTTATTGAGTGAAACTCCTGCTTATGAATAGCTACAAAGACCTTAATCACTTTGGCAGTGAGTGCCTTTGCTTTCCAATATTGGATAAAAAAAAAATCCAAATTTTTATGGTCTCTCTTTAATTAGAGCAGCAGCAATTTTGTGAGATGATGAATGGTCCCATGATGACTTTGCTAAGGTGGCCTCACACTGCTGCCAGGTTCAGGAGGTGAATCTGCCAGTTTGGTTTGTTTTACTGCTGCTGCCTCTTCTGGGGTTTTGGCATCTGGTTTCATTTGTAAGACAAAAAAGGGCCAGTCCTAAAAGCTTCCTTAATGGATGTTTGGGATGTTGTAAAGGGAAATGGCTGTATAAAAGATGCCACAAGGGACCATGTTTTGATTCTGTCCTTTAATCTTCCTCCTTTTCCCTTTCCCCTTAAAACTGCTACCAGCAGGTCACCTGCACCCAATATTCTCCTTCCCAAGTTGGAGGAGGAGCAATCACATCCAAGAAGGTACATTTTCTAATGCTCAAAACATTGGCTTAAGCATTCAAAGATACAGGTTCATCCCTTTGTTTTGGCACGCAGTGATTAACATGCTTGGAACTGTCACTTCTGCTACCATAGCCTGCCTCAGTTTCCCCAATTATAAAAAATCAGCAGTGCTTAGGAGAGGTGCCAGGGACTTAAGAATTATTTGAGGGAAAGAAGCCGTTACATGAAACGCGCTTTTGCAGGAAGACAAACACATACTGTGTACAACTGTCCTGTTAGTTTTGAACACTTTGTCTTCCCAGGATTCATTGGAGATCTTCCCTTCGTGTGTCATTGCTGTCAGCACATACAGGTGTTTGCAAAAGAGGCAGATGTTGGCAGTCTCTGCAGATGCTGAGTCAACCAGCAGCAAAGTGCATCATTGCCAGGACTCTTCCTTCCTGACATACCTCGGCCTTGCCCTGACTTGTCTCAGGGGGATGCCTTCTGGTGTTTCTTCCCTGGTAAACATGGAAGACAAGGCTGGAACTCAAAATATGTGGCAGGCTGATTGCTGGAGACAGTCACTGAGATTTCCCTTAGAGTCAGAGGGGTGAAACAGGTGTTTTTAGGGTGCAACTCATCTTGTCCCAAGGTACATGTCTACATCTGCTGACATGAACCATGTCTTCTTAGCTCCACTGACTCTGCAACATGTAGATGTGGCACTTTGGGACATGGTTTAGGTGGCATGGTGGTGTTGGGTTGACGGTTGGACAAATGATCTTAGGGGTCCTTTCCAACCTTAATGATTCTTTTCTAGTTTTACTTTCATTAAAAAATAATCCAGACACCAAGCCAGGAAACATGAAATTAATTCTTACTCTCCCTTAATTGGTTTAGTGGTGGACTTGGTAGTGTGAGGTTAATGGTTGGACTGGATGATCTTAAAGGTCTTTTCCAACCTGAATGATTCTGTAATTCTATGATTCTATGATTCTACGAAGAGCAATGGCTCTGAATAGGTACCTGCACTGCAAACATCCAAAGTCTGATGAGATGAATCTCATCCTCTGGGTCTGTAATGGCAGCTAATCTCTATAACAAATGAATGTCACTTCTAGAAGACTGCGAGTCCACGTAACAAGACAGCAGCAGCACGTATGTTTGATGATCAGGGCTGTTTGTCCCTGTCCTGCCAGGCAAGTCCCACTGCAAAAGTTGTTTCTGAGGTATGACACTTATTCTGGTACCAGCCTCAAAACACCAGGTCACTGCAAAAGTGAACAAGGCTGTTGTGTGACCTGCCCGCACAGGACTAGGAAAAAATTGTGGCTTCCACAGGAATGGGAATTTGCAAACCCACGGCTCTGTGGGTGCTGGCTTACAGCATGTATTTACATATATACAATCACACCCCTTCCAAAAAACAGCAGACCAGATTGCTATCTCAGTTGCCACAATGTAAATCAAGATTGGCTTGGATTGTGATGGAGTTTGCTGCCCTGAGCACTCAGGCAGATGTTCCACCTGCAGAGTTAGGAGCCGCAGCCAGAAAACTGTGCCCCACGCGGCAGCGGGGAAGGAGACATTTCCCTAGGAAAAGAAACTTCTGCATCCTAATACAGCTAGATATATGCTTTCAGTTGCAGACTACAAAGTGAGTGATTTTAGGTGCTGGGTTTTGATATCATAATGTGTCCTATTTTCCATCTTTCAGGCATGAATAATGGAGTGTTGTGTCTGCAAATGCATGGGTCTTTCAGGATGCTGGCAAAGGAAGTGCAAATCTCTAGAGCTCTCCCACAACCGCTCTCCTTTCATCTAATCCTGGGGCCAGGCAATTGCTAGAAATGCACTCAGTGGCCAGCAAAGAGCTGGCGTTACTGCTGACAGAGGAGCTGGGCACGGAGCGGTGTGCAAGCGCAGGAAAGGAGCCGGCCAGCTTCACCCCGCAGCCAGCAATCTGCCTGTGGGACTGTAGCTGGGTTCACATCGTGCAGAAACAGTGCATATAAATCCGTGAACAGGCTCAGCTGATGGTGCACACAGCTACAGGAGGTGAGCAGTTGCTCCCTGGAAAGCATCAGGTGGCTTGCGCAGAGATGGGGTCACGGTGCTGCATTTGGATGTGTCTGGAGCCCAGTATATGCCAAGCAAATCTCCATGTAAGTGGCGTGTTTTTTTGTGCAAGGGGACAGTCCACTGTACTCATCTGCTCCAGGTACCAGGCACTGGTCATTGTTTGGTGACACCTTTCATCTCTTCTGCCTGACCATGGAGAAACATGCCGTAGGATCCTTGGGTTAGAAAAGAGCTGGAGAGGGTGAGCTGGAATGACCACTTCCTTAGGTATTCTTATTCAAAGCTGAAAAGGTGGTTATATGCTTATCTGGGATGGGGGAAAAGATGTGGGAGGCTCACCAGTCTGTCAGAAAAGTGCCAAATCCAAGAAGATGATACTTCTTCTGGGGTCCTTCACCAATGCCCTTGGAGCTCTTGGGTTTTTCCCTGGTAATAACCTCTTCCATGTATTGTACAAGAACAAATTCACCCTTCCATCTCCAGTCCTTGAGATGGGTAGCTGAATGAGTAGATTCTCAAGCTGGAACTCAAGATCCCTAAAACCCTGGAGGACATCAGCCCCACATGGGTCATTTACAAGGGACAGTTGTAACCTGTGAGGCCTGAAACATGTCATGCTGATGTGTGAACGTGTCACAGAGAGCTCCATGAAATGGAG
Source organism: Pelecanus crispus (assembly GCF_030463565.1). Classification (NCBI taxonomy): domain Eukaryota; kingdom Metazoa; phylum Chordata; class Aves; order Pelecaniformes; family Pelecanidae; genus Pelecanus; species Pelecanus crispus. The sequence continues at coordinate 85,261,405 of NC_134646.1, forward strand.
GTTTGAAGCTTGTTTGTCCTTCTGTTTGCACCATTGCCCACAGCCACATTTCTCCAGCATCAGGGTGAGGAGCATTGAGACTACATCTCAACTCTGTGCTTGGGAGAGATTCATCTACTCTTTGACTAAGTCTTGGGATGGTACAAACCAACAAGGAGTCAACCTCCACTCTCATTTGAATTTGTGAGGGATCATTTTCTGCACCTGAGGGCTTGCTAGGGTCAGGCCCCTGCCTGGCCCCAATCTGGCCTCCAGTCATTGCAGAGTTTGACTGTCCTAGTGGCTGTGGCAGGAAGATGCTAAAGCAAACCAACAAGACCATCACAGAGCAGACAACCTTCTCACGTACACTATTCTTGTCACGCACCTTGTCCTCCCTTTTGCTAACCAGCAATGAAAAATAATTTTTTTTTAAAAAAAGTACTCTGCTGCACAAGTTGGGTTTGTCTTGATTGGATGTTCTGATGCCTCTTATGCTTTTTGAAGGCATTGCTGGATAGGAGGGAGGTGTTTCCAGCAGAATTCAGATCCAGGCTTCCAATCAAGTTACATTTCAAAGTGCTCAGCTCTTGTCTTGGATTAAGAGGAACTTGGATCTGCCCTTGGCAGCTGTCTCCAAGATTTGGAGAATTCAGAGCCAGAAACTGGCACTGATTTTAAAGCTTTTTTTCATGACTCTTCAGGGTCTTGATGTGAGTATCATCCATTGATTCATTATCTCAAATGTCGTAAGTACAGCCCAGAGGCAGGTTTGAACTGAAACTTTCAAGACCCCTTCCAAGTTTTCTAAGATATTCCAAGACTTTGACCTTGCCAGCATTTAAGGTGAATATGGCTGGGAAAGGTTTTGTTCTTTCCTGAAAACAGAGATAAAATCAAAACAGAAAAGCTTCTGTTCTTTCAAGGATAAAAAAATCAACCTTTCACTGAACCCAGTGTTTTGTGAGGTTTTGGCAAAAAGCTTCCCCAAGTTCAGTCTTTGATGAGAAATGTGAACATTTTCAAAGGAAGCAGACACTTTCCACACACCCAAAATAAATAAAATAAAATTGTTTCATTCCCCTCAAATCCCTCTTAAAAATGGTGTAATTGTAATCATTTTAACAGCTACCCCCTGGATGCAATGCCACTTTTTAACTTATTGAATCACCTTCTAGGAGAAATCCTGCCAAACTGCTTTTCGTTAATCCTTACTGTCTAGACTTCTTCATCCTGAATCAAGTGATTGATGGATGTCATATCTACTTCCATTCACACTTAGGTAGCTCACAGCATCATGCACCATGATGGTTCGCTTCGGCACTTCATACTTTCTGCAAAGCCAGTGCCCAGATAATTGTTCCTTTGCTGGCATCCCATCCAACTGCACGACGAAATAATTCTGCCCTGTAACTCCTCCTGGAGGGTGACTCATTGTATTACTACTTCAGGGAGTGTTTTCCAGTTTATTAGCTGGGAATCTTCCATTTCATTAACCAGGAAGTTTTCTGTGTTTGGTTTTTTTAAGCTTCATAGCATCCTAGATCATACCCTGTGCTCTCCCATTAGTGTTTCCAATAGTGAGGGAAAGCATTATTTTAAATGCCTGTATTCTCCCACATCTTCTCTCACAGCTTTTAAAATTAGGTGCTATGATGACTTTCCTCCAGGGAAGCATCTGAGGATATTCTTTGCTTCCAATCACAATTATAACACATCCCCTTGTAGTTCATCTCCCCCCTGGGCTGGAGGATAGGAGCGCAGAAGCACAGCTTCTTACCCCAGAGTTTCATCAGTCATGATAATTTTCTACCTACTCCAGGAAGACGAACAGAAGTACAGCAGGATGTCAGCAGGAGATCTGCAGAGTTGTTTTTCCTTCCTTGTACTCCTATAGATCCTTCTGCAGTTGAAAGGGAAAGGCACTCGATTCTCCCTCTGATCCTTGCATGGCACCACTTACCAGAGAGCCCGATTCTCTGGCACCGTACTCTGGACTAACTGTGATTTTCTTCAAGGTCTCTGGTTTCCATGACAAGGGCCTTCCTTTGACTTAATTCTGTGCTCACTTACCGGTGTCCTATACAATGTAGCTGTTCAATCCAGCATTTCCCAGACACAATCCATAATGCCTGGCCATATTAAACCATGTGGTCTATAGGCTTTGGTTTTCTTTGTGAAATGAGAAGTGCCTGGGTCAATGGTGAGGACAGCTCCCTTCTGTGAGATGGTTTACAATTCCCACATGTTCCAGGGCAGCATTTCCTAAGGGTCCTGCCTGGAGCTGTGTGTCAAAGTGCATTTTCCAAGCTTTGCTCCATGAATGAAGTGTCTAGTTCCCCATGGGGTCATATCTCATGGTCAGCTGATACTGCTGTCTAAGAAGATAGTTGCACTAAAATTTCTGTTTTATTGTTGCTTTTTTTTTTTTTTTTTACCATGCTGGGGAATACAGGAAGATCTCTTTGTCTTATATTCTGTTTTATCTAGAAAATGGTAAACCAAAATTTTCCTAGGAAGCCAGAGCTTGCAACTTTCAGAGCGCTATTGGCACACACAGTTTTGCCAGTCCTTTTCCACCCCAGAGGCCAGCGCTGAGCTCAGGGCTATCATATTTGCCGGCTCAGTCCACAGCTGTGCCAAGGTGCAGCTATGCCATGTTCGAGTTCCTGTGATTCAAGAGGAGAGTCCAGAGAAGGTCTGGGTGCTTCTCATCTCAAATCCACCCTTTCTATTTCTTCAAAGAGATGCAGACATAATAATGGGGGCCCTGTGAATCTCCAAGCCAGGCCCTCTTGCAAATACATCTCCCATTCATGTTTGTGTGGGTTTTTGTGTGATCTTTCCCCACCATCGCCCGCATCCAATTTCCAGATCTTGGAGGGGCTTCTCACAGTCCCATCAACCATACTGATCTCCTTGTCTTGCTCCATGGGGGACGGGGTGGAGGCAGTCTCCATCACCTCTGCAAACCTGGCTTTACCCCCACCACAGGCTCCATCTTCGCGTGACATGACCCTGGAAAGGGAGGACTCCTTTAGTCCGTGATGGTGTTGAAGGAAAAGGACGTGCTACAGTAAACAAGTCGCTTGTCCTGAAACTTTAGCAGCGTGAGTTGACTTCAGATGACTCCCTCCTCCTATTTATCTGGATTTTATGCTGCCAGACCACCCTCCATCTGCCTCCCTTCATTTCTGGGGAACAATAAATCAGGATTCAGTGTTGTCTGTATAATGAGAAACCCAGGCCCTGTTCGTCAGCTAGCATAAATGAATGTATATCCACCAGCTCCACTGGAGTCAATATGCACTCGAGGTGAGCACCAGCCCCCTTCCCTCTGGTCCATTTTGGTCCTCTCTGTAATGCTGTAAAATAAAATATACATGTAAAAAGATGTCTTTCTTTTTCTCTTTTTCCCCAACAGACATTACAGAAGAGCAATTTCCCCAAAGTGTTCTCTAGAAGCAGCATATAGTATGGCTTGATTAGTTTGCAAGTTTGGGAGTTTTTGGGGTTTGGGGTTTTTTTTCTTTTTTTAGTGCAGCTGCCCAGAAATCAGGCTGAGAGCAAGGGTGGGAAACTTTGCGTCTCACAGCCTGAGTGCAAAGAATTTCTGCCTGCTTAGCTGGTCTTTTGCCTCCAGATCCTCTTTTTCTGTGTTTTGCCTCTGGGGCTGCCGAAGTAACTGTTTTCTTAATGGTGTTTCTTGGTTTAGTTTTTTGGGGGCTGATTTTTTTTTCCTTTTCTGACTTTATATATATATATAAATGGTGCATATAGAGAGGTTTTGAGCATAGATTCAATGCTGAGTTGACAGGACACAGAACAGAGTCCTCTCTCAGGAGAATACAAATGTGTCGGGAAAGGAAATCCCAGATTGTTCGAATTTCAGCGCTAACAGCTCCAACACGTCTGAGCCTTCGAAGGAGATTTACAGAGGAGATTTGCATTGGGGTGGCTGGAAATCTTCTCTTTCCACCTTCCCATAACCACTGCTGAGAGCCACCAGCTCCTCATTTGTGTGATGGGGGAAGCATTTAAACCATCGTTTCTCAACAGCAGCATGCCAGATCCTACTTTGGACCTGGTTCACCTCTAGAAAACTATTACAAAAAGTCACATCTGGTGTCAGCAGGACATCTCGGACATCCTCAAGGCCCTTGGGTCCTGACAATAGACTAAGTGAGGTCCTGTGGAGCTCAGCACTGAAGTATGTCCTGTGCAGGAATACACTGAGCAAGGATGAGGCAAAGTCCAGGGCTAAAAAAGCCAACACAGCCTTGTTCTTTGGTGAGGAACCTAAAACCTGTCCTAAGTGCCTGAAAACTAGGCTGGGTTATGTTGTTGAATGGTATGAGCAGGAAAGTACAGAGGCTCAAGTTCATGAGGTGTGAACACCTTTCCTCAGTCAACCACATCGCTCTGCAAATAAATCCCCGTGTTTGAGAACAAAACCAACTTTCTCTCTTTGTTTACAACTATGAAGACCACAACCTTTGTCCATGGGCACTGCCCAGTCTCTTTCTCATGGATGACTGGGGTTTTTTCTACCTTTGGAAAATATTTAAGGTCTCTTGCCTGCTGTGGATTCTTCGGTGTTTAACACAGGAGCCCAAGTTTCACTCATTTCTTCTGAGCTTATGGGTCTCTCTCTCCCATTTTGCTGCTTCTTTTCCCAACTTCGTTAGCTCTGAGAACTCTCCCTCTGCTTTGAAACTGGTTGAAACTGATAGATAGATTCAGGAGTTGTTGAGAGGAGAATAGGAAGGAGGAAGGAAGGAAAGACTTAGAAACAGACAGAAATAACCCCAGTTCTTTAAGAAAAAGGCTGTGGGTATATCTGGCTGCTGCAGCCTGGAATGGACAATGTGGAGGTACTGCAAATCACGGGAAGTCTGTACAGAAGATGACCCACATTCACAGTTGACATGGGACCAGAATGAAGACATTTGGGCAGGATTTTTGGTAGCAATTTTTGGATGTCATCTGCCCACCAGATTCTGGGCCAGATCCTGCAGGTCATCTTGCAGGTCTCAGTAGGAAGCACAGACAAATCAACATGCTCTTGTGAGCCTACTTAAATAGAGACTGCAAGTCCTGGGAGGCACTGGGCACTGGACACCCCAAGGGAGCAAATTCTGTTCCTTTTCTGTGCTCACTGCCCCATTCCCAGGAGAATGGAATCAGATGAAGTGCTATGGACAGAGGTGCTCTCCTCAGGGAGCTAATGTGAGCTGGGCTCTTTTCTCCCCTGATGCTCCTTCTGCTGTGGGAAGAGAGTAAGCTGGCGGTGTCACACATTAAAGTGATCCCACATCTCATTGCCTTACCCTTTCCAGCCCTGCCCATCTTCTAAGGACTGATGTGCTTCCAGCTGAAACCCTGAGTTGAGGACTGCCAGCATGCAGGAAGCTGGTGAGAAGTTCAGAAAGCTTTTCTTCTCTGTTTTTTTCTCAAATCTTTATATTTTCAATTACTGTCTATAAGCACAGACTATTTATAATCAGGAGAAGGTACTCCACCCATGCTACCAAGCATGGTTCAGAGCAAGGTTCAGAGCTTGGGAATCATTCTTTTCCAGTCCCTGGTTTTACTTGAAAATCAATAAAAAACAACTGATGTAAGACAAGCCCAACTACTTTCCCTCTCATTTTCAGAGAAATGAAAAAAAGCTGAAAAAATGATCATTTAGGGTCAACCCAAAATATTTCCATTGACCACCTAATTAAATTTTTTGCTTCATTTCTAAGTTATTAAAAATAAACAGGTCCACTCTGAGAGAAATTCCACTTTGAAATGACAAATAGAAGCTGAAAGTTTTTCCTTTGAAATTGCTCTTGTGTTTCTGATGTGAAACATAAGACAGGTTGAAAAGAAACATTTTGACATTTCCCTTCCATCATCCCCATACTTTTATTTTCAGCTGAAGCCATCAGCTACACTCAACCCGTATTCACAAAAAACACACTGCCCCCAACCCTCCACTTCTAATTGAATTAATTCTTTGTGAGAAATGACTCACTGGACTCTACACAACATTTAGTCTAAACCAGTCAACAACTTTTAATTTCCACTTTTTCACTTTGGTTAGTTTGCTAATCATCCAGCAATGGTGAGGACAGTCATGATTTGGTGATTACAGCCCAAAATGAGAGGGAGAAGAGATCAGTCCCTTTCTGTGTGGGGAAGAGGGGAAAAGAGGGGAGAAATGACATTAAAATCTTTCCTGAGCAAAATCCCGAGGCAGTGACCCCAGAAGGACTGCAGAGCTCAACCCATCATCAGAGGTACATTTGACCCATCATCAGAGGTACATTTGATCCATCATCAGAGGTACATTTGACCCATCATCAGAGGTACATTTGATCCATCATCAGAAGTACATATGACCCATCATCAGAAGTACATATGACCCATCATCAGAGGTATATTTGACCCATCAGGACCAGGCACACCACAGCACCCGGGTGTGGGAGCAGACCAGCAGCGAGATTTGGGTGGAGAACCATCTCTGTCCATCCCAGCTATTAGAGTGACTGTGAGGAAGAAGAGGACAGTGAATTTTCCCAAGGGTTGTCTCAGGGGTAGGTGGTAAAGGAGAGCCTCTTTGTTTCTTTGTGAAAATCCTCTTTTTAGCATCCCTCTTCAGCCAGCACTTTCAGAGACTGCAGTTCAAATTGGATAATCATCTGGGTTAAAGTAAATCTTCCTCTTGTTGCAAACCAGACATTACTCTACTGGTTTTCCTGCTCCTTACACACATCTCTCTATAATTGCATCAAAGAGAGAGGGCAGTGCATTCATTCGATACAGCCACAAGGAGATCAAGACGACATCATTTTGTGATACACGGCACCTGTCCCACGAGCACACACATGTGTGCCATGCCCCAGAACAGTCTTCTCTAAGGGATTTTAGGTTGAGGTATATAGCTAGGAGGAAAAATTTTCCAGGAGCAGAGGATCTTGCCAATAACAGTGATATTTCCAAGGGCATGTGGAAGTGTATCTTTCTTAGTCCTGACCCTGCAACAGCCCCAGCTTTGCTCAGCTCTCACTTTAAATGAACAGTGATCAATTAAAAGCTCTGCTCACTGCTTATTCAAAGAGCGTATAAATCTTCAGAGTCTGATTTTTCCTTTTGGACAGCCTTTGGAAGACAGAAAATAAAGCCAGTGCCAACTCTAAATATTTCATGTCTCCATGTTCCCAAGCTCAAATGAGTCTGACGGCTTTGGTAAGCTGTGAGGAAACAACCAGAACAGACAAGAAATCTTGGGGAAAAAAATCACCTCCTATCACCTCTGAAGGGAAAATATTCCTTTTGGTTTTCTTCCTTTTTTAGACAAATGTGGACTTGCAGGGGGACAAACCGGAGGGCTCCAGCACTGTTTGTTGTTAGGTTGCTGTTGAAATCCATCTGTAAAGACCAAAGGATCTTCTCACTCATCTGAAATTATTTCAATCTGGAGACCAGCAAGCTGCTATGAAGCTGCTGCAAAGTGGTTTTAAGAGGTGGGGGATATCCTTCTACCTGGAAGTTCATCTTCCTAACTGGTAGCTCCTCATTAAAGATGGTGGGCAGAGAATATTGAGCCTGTATGGCTGTTTTCTCTCCTGTCCCTCTTTTGAGGGTAAATGCAGGACCATGCTTTCCCAGGCTGTCAAAGTGGCACTTTGGAAAGTGTCCCACATTCACTTAAAATAAACGAATCTCTGTCGGACCAACTTTCTCATGCTAATCAAGTCACTGGAGACAGTGAAGACAAATGGGGTGGGACACTGCCTGTGCTTACCAGGGAGGGAATGATACTCCTGCCCTTTGCTAAGGCCAGATTCATAGCACGGTGCCTGCAGCCTTCCCTGAATTAACACTGTTGGGTGCTCCAGGACCGTGTTTAAAACAACCACAGGTCACTGCCCAGGCAATCCTAGCCTCAAACAAGAACCAGGGCTGGCTAGGGACCGAAACTTGATCTCACCATTGGGTGTTGGAAGTGCAACCACGAATTTCTTCCATCTGCCCTCCTCTGATCCATGGTTTTGGAGATACTGATGGCCACATGGATCCACTATATGTATCAGGCAGAGGGTGGCTCCTTTTCCTTTGTAGATATGGTCCACGTCCCGTAGCTGAGAACGAAAGGCTGCTTCTCTTCCTAGACCCTTACCTTGTTGGCACCCCTCTCTATGAAAGCTGCTGGACTCAGGCTGTAGTAAAAACAGCAGCTCTAGTGTCCTGTCTTCAGTGTAACTCTGCTCTTCAGGATCCTACCTGATAGTCCACCTAAGCCAGCCAAGGAAAGTGTCTTGATTTACACCAGATGATAATCCAGTGTCTCTAAAAGCAGAGGGAAGAGGCAAAGTTCCATAAAACCAGAGGTGGATGCCTGGAAAACTCATTAAAAACCCTCAAAATACGAATACAAAAAACGAATCCTCAGTGGGCCATAATATCTGTGTAACCCAGTGGGCAGCTGACACCACATTTATCTTCCAAATGTTACCTCTGGTCCCTTAAAACACATTATCAGAGCAGATCTGTGTTGCTGGAGGACTGGAAACATAAACACTCCAATTAAAATCTTTATCAGTCAGACAATGCCTGAGAATTAAAGTCCTGCGCTGAGCCTGTCCGTCTCCCACTGATGCCCCCTAAGATACACTGCTGAAAAAGCTTTGCAAAGTAGACTGGGGAAAACACCATCCTTTTACTGCTTGCCAGCTAATTGTGGGTTGCTGCAGCTTTTTTGTTGTTGTTGTTGTGTTTTGGTTTTTCTCTATCCCCCAGCATTGAAAATTCATTAGTCACAGGGGCATGAGGTTAAACAGCACTGTGTGCAAATCACATTTTATTTTAGGTTGCATAAGCTTCACAGAATTTCTGCCTAATGCTTTTGCATTCTCTCATGCCCTCTCCTCCTCCTTTCCATTATTCTTGTCAGTCTAACAACTAACAAGACTGATCTTGCTCACTCTTTTCTGATCCCTGCTCCCCCTCCCAGCTCTCAGTTTACAGTAGTTTTTATTGTAATACAGCTGAATAAGAAAGATTCAAAGGCACAAAGGACCATGAGGGATTTGCTTCCTGTCAGTCTCCGTTGAAGCACAGGTGTCTTTGAGCCCCTGAAATCTCACCAACACTGAGAAACTGTGGGATCTTACACTGATCTTCAAACTAGTCCTCACACTGCTCTTGTTCTACCTCCTCCCATCTTCCTTTTGGTACTCAGGTTCATTGGTCAAGGGGTGTGGAAGTTAAAAGAGGTAGCAGGTTCCCACCAGCTGGGAAGCTGACCTGTGATGCCTGTTTAATAGCAGAACATGTGGGCTTGGCCCTGTATTTTTACTCTTGTTCCTTATTTCACGAGCATCGTAATGATGTTGGAGTGTCTTTCCTTCCTATTTACACTGTAATTATGGTCATTTGGATTCACATCATTTGAAGTTTTTAAACTTTAAATCTCTAAGACTTTAAATCAGCACACACATCTCCATCCGAATTAGCTGCCCACCCTCCATTTCTAATCAAGGGAGCAAAATGAGCACTTCTAGGAATGACTCATCGCCTCCTAAGTAAATTTCTAAAATAGACCAGATGGTTTGTACACTGTTTCACCCCATTGGCTACAATGGGAGCCCAGGGCACTAGCTCCAGCAGAGACATCTACATTGCAGACCTGTCTACTTGGCCAGAGGAACCCCACTGTAGACATCTGGCTCAAGTGGGCTAGATGATCTCGCAAGGTCCCTTCCAACCCAAAGCATTCTATGATTCTATCATTCTAAGTGTGGGCATGTAGACTGAGGATGTTTAATATTAGGGAAGATTCAAGTGGAACCAGAGTTTCTGGGATGGACACTAGGTCAGATAAAGCCTGCTACTCTGGATTATGGGTGCTTTAAGAACAGTGATAATGTTCCTTTCTGGATAAAAGACTCTTTCAGCTATGTTCTTGACTAATGCCATTGGGAAATTTACTGCACTCTCAAGAGAAAGGCACTGTGACAGCTCTGGGTAGGAAACCATGAGGTGTTTAACGAGGATGTAAGGTGGGTTGTACCTAGAAGGAAATGTCGGGGCAAAGAGAAGGGTTTCTATGGCAAATCTGCTAATGGTTCGCTGGTTTTGGCTGTTCACCTGCAGCTGCCAAAAGATCTCAGGTTGTTACTGGGGAGGACTTGTACTTGGGTGTACTGTTGAACCTTGGGCCATATTTACTGCTTGTGCCAGGCTCAGGAGTTGGTGATATTTAATACACGCTGAAAAAAAAGTAAGGAATGGTGTCCATGTTCATCCCAACAGTGATGCAGTGTTGATTGCTGGGGGGGTGGAAATGCTGGCTAATGGGAGGCAGGTGAGAACCTACCCTAAAAAAGCCATGTGGATGGTGAACATGCAATACACCTGTCTTCCAAGGAAGTCCATCCTCTGGACCAAAGTGTCAGGCCCTCTTAGGGAACACTTTGGCCAGGATGCAATTTTGTTAACTCTTATTTTGACTTTGGACAAACAGGATCAACAGAGCTCCCATGTTCTGCTGGTGTCCAACTAGCTCAATAAAAGCTTGCTCAACACACAGTTCAGAAAGACATTGTCTCCTCTCTGTGGTGATGGACACCAACCAACTTCCCCACCTCAGGGCATAAAAAGGACTCAGAGAGACTTGAGCTTTTGTTTTTCAGCAGGAAAAACTATCCGGCATAAATTGACCTGGGTGTCCACAAGTCATGGAAATTCCCCTTTGGAAAATGTTCTTGAGGAAGCAAATTGGGGAGGGAGATGGATGGGAGAACAGTTAGAGGCCAGCCATGCACTCTATCACCTTAAACGAATGAGCTGTCACATGGATATATAGGGAGAGGGACACAGGTTAGTAAATTAAAACCCTGACAGCTCTTGACTCCAATCCAACGTGCTAATTGGAAAGACTTCAACTGTTGCTGTCCCCTGAGACCTATATCTCAATCACAGGCCCACCCTCCCCAGGTCAACCCAAAGAGTTGCTATCATCTACTGCCTAGTCTTTTCCTGGAAGAGGCTCAGGAGTATGAGAACAAGAGAAAAGATGTTTTCTTTGCTCCCACATGGCTTTTCTGAGCTCTGCTGTGCCTGAGTAGGAGCACACAGAGGAAGGGCTGATCCTCAGCTGGTGGCAAGTCAGTGTCTCACCACTGTAGAGATGCTATCACCACCCAAGAAGCTATGCCACTTTGTGCAGATTGGAGACCTTCTGGTGGTGGCTGATGGCAGAGTTACTCCACTTTAAACTGAGAGAGGATCTGTCCTCATTACACCAATGTAATAAACACTGAAATCTCACACTCTTAATTACGGCTGTAACTGATTCCACTATTACTTGTTAAGTACCAATTATGCAGATTTACAATAGCCTGTGGCATTGTCTATATCCAGCATTTGATGGCCCAAAATGACTTGGATAATGTTGTATTAACCATCAAGGTGGTATGTGAGATACTGCTCTTTCTTGCTTGACAGCAGGAAATAACTTGGTTACATGCAGGGAAAACCTGACTTTCTACTGGTGGCTACTTTGACTTTACTAGTTGGATCCATCTCATCCTGGTTCATAAAATCATCTTGTTTCCCTTACAAAATACTGAAATCTTTGACACCCATTGGCTGTATTTCTGGGCAGGCACTTTCCCAACTGGTTTGTCAGTAGGCATCCACCAGAGCTGGACCCAGAGACTTTATTACTAAACCACATACTCTCGCACTCTCTTTAATAAAGAGAAACTACATCTTGCTCTTTTCTGTGGAAGTTATATGAAAACTTGGAAATGTGCATTTTTTATCTCATATCATAATATAAATGCACAGGTGTGGACTTGGGGACAGGTGCTCTGAAGTTTTTGGAAAGGCTGTCCTTCCCGAGAGGCAAAATGTGATCACCTCATTCAAAACTGGCCAAGAAATGCAGACAAATCCTCTACTTCTTCCAAGAGAGCCCCAAGAGCTACAATTACCTCAAGAAATTAGGACCACAGCTCTTCCCCATGACCCAGTAGTAGCAATTGAAGAAAATATTCCTCTGAATGTCTGCTTCAGTTGAGACTGATCTCATCGGTAGCCCCGGGCAATGTAAAGTTTTCTTACCACGTTATTGTAATTCCATCTTATTGAAACACTTCTCCTGTTGCCTCTTAGAAAATGAACATTTGTCGGAAATCCTTGTTCATCTAAATAAGAGAAAGGAGAGAGAGTATTGTTGCCATACAATGGGCTACAGAAGCACATGGACAATGCCACCACAGTGGGATGGAGGAGAGGGAGGTTTCCTGCAGGAGTATTTTTCAAACCATCCATTCAAACGTATTGTTGCCAAACAGTCAAGCTACTCAGAAGGGCATTTGATTAATGCCCTGGTGACTGGACAGGTTGGGTCTGTTATTTAGGGAGAGTGGAGTAAACACTGCTCCAGAGGAAGTCGGTGGGAGAGCATCTCTGGGAGGGTTCAAAAAGAAGATGCATCTGGTGTATAACATCAGGATGGAGGATAGCTAAAAGGCAGTTAAATGCCACTGGACCATGTTCTGATCTCACTCCAGTTTCACATGGGTGGATTCATACATTTTGAAAAGGTCTGGTAGTAAAGTGAAGGAGGGTGAAGGAAAGAAAAGGGGAACTGAGCCCAGTATTCAGGGTATCTTAAGCACCAAACTCCAGAATAGCTGGGACCATGGAAACGACCTCCAGGTGACAGCCCTTATAAAATATATACCAATCAGACTAATAAAATAGAAATAATCAAGGAACCCTCACCCCTTGGAAGCTTGGGAGCTTCCAAAAAGCCTATGCAATACCTCCATGACATCTGTGAAGCTAGTCCTGATTTGCACCTCGGAGTAGAAGGATCAGGCCTAGATTCTACAAAGCTGTGCTGTGTAGCTGTGCTCATCACACATGTCCCAACAGAAGCAAGGTACATCCTCTGTGGACCGACCTCATCCTGGACCATCCATTTGTCTTGTCACAGTTCCCAACATGCCTTCCCAAGGACAGAAACGTCTCAGGAAGGGAGCTTTGGCTGCTTCTTGGTCCCTGAGCTTCTGCCATGGTGCCATGCAGCCTCTGGGTTCAAGATGTGGACAAGCTGTTGCTACCGCATGGCTCTGGGTGAAGAGCCTGGCTCAGGTCTTGAAAGCTGGGCAGCCCTCCCAGCTCAGCGCTGCTCCAGAGGCAATTTGCTCTGCAGTGCTGAGAGCTCAGGCATGAGGCATGTTCCTGCTCCTGAAACAGCCAGTCTGCTAGTGTGCCTGGGACTTCACCCAAGCTGACCCTTGACTATTCACACTTGGCTTTTAATTACTGTTACAATTAGCATTGGTTTCTTGGCTTCTTTTTCATGCAGCTTTGCAGGGAACAGAAAGCACGGAAACCACTGCTGTAAGCTCACTGTGGAGCCCTTAAAGCCCAAGATGATTGAACAGCAAGGGGAAGAAATGAGCTGAGCTGGGAACCAATGAAAGTGAACCTGTAAGAAATGTTGAGGGTCTTGTTCAGCACCCAGAGAGGGGGACCAAAAGTGATTTGGAAGAGATGTATGGGTTTTTTGAATGCAACTACTCACATTGCATGTGGACACAGGGACCTGAATAAAATGCACCGGACCCGTGGTGGAAAGCACGGTCCGCTGTTTTCACATGCCTGTTCAATTCTGTGACAGAAGAGCAGCTCATACCTCATTACTTGTGAAGGTCTGACGTCCATGAAGGGCTCAGGTCTCAGATGAGTAATGCTGTTGCTGCCGCCACACTCTGTGAACATAAACAAGACACATAAGGAGAACTAGCAACCATACCAGCTCTCACCATGCTAACAACCCTGCTCCAGTGATACCAGCACCAGTTGTTTTACTCATTAGCAAGTAAAACATGGAATAATCCTCCTGATCTTGATTTGAAGTTTACTACTTTTGTTTCAGACTTGCAAAAGGCCTTGGGAACCCAAAAGCTCCCCTGTTCCTCCCACACACTTATATCTCATGCATAAGTACGGGATGCTGCCCTTTTCATACCAACCCACTTCATGACTCAGCTTTGGAAATCAACTTGAGTTTGCATTGGACAGTCAGGCAGTGATAATGCAGTTGTGCTTTTCCCAAGGCCTCCATGGGGGCATGAAGAAATATCATGACCCCAAACCATAGCAGAGGAGGATGGTCCTTGGCTATTTTTCTCTGTTTCCATGCTGAATGTCTTCCCAGGCTTTCTGGGCTCTGTCCAGATCTTCTCTGCCATTGACTTGGGCTGCTCATAGGTGGCCCCTGCCCAGGCACAGTCCCACTACTGGGGCAACAGAGGCTCCTGCAGAAAAACACTGCCTTCTGCAAGGCCTGTCTCCCAAACACAGCCCTGCAGAAGCTGTGTTCACAGCCCTGAGAAGGTCCAAAGCTCTGGTATACATCACTGTTGCCAGCTCAGCCACTTCAAAAACATGATTTACACCACAAAGCTCATGCAAAGAGCCTCAAAGTGAGTAGTATTGTAGGTGAGGCATCTTGCAGTTTTTATCAGATCCCACCAGCACCTGGTTTGCTAGGGTTTAAGGACTGTTACTCCCCCCAGTACAGCCCACACTCTTGCTCATGGGAGCCCAGACTGCGCCCCATCTCTTCACTGTGATGGGTCTAGCTTTGAGACCCTGTTGCCATTTGCTGGATGTGTGCTGCAGCACAGAAAGGGTTACCCTGCAACCAAGGAGTTTGTGGTGTGGCAAGGACATACAAGGAAAGCATTAATCACAAGGAAAAATGTAGGGAATGTCACCCTCTGTAAAATCAAGCCCTTGTTATCAGTTTGAAAGACTACCATTCTGGCGCAGGCTGGGGTTTGTTTCCCTCTCAGACCTCCATCAAGTCAACACCACTGACATGAGGCATGATTTACCTTTCACTCTGCAGACTTGGGACTTACACGGTCACTAGTCACCCTCTAACTACAGTGACAGAGACCTCACTGCCTTGTCAAACACCATGAGACCTTGCAGGGCTGCAGGAATTTGGATTCTCAAAAAACAGGACCACAGCATGCCAGGGAAAGCATGCACAACCATGCTCGGGAGGACTGGCTTTTGCAGGGACTGGAGAGACTGGGTGCAAGTAGGGAGTCTGAAGGGCAGAGGAGAGAGATCATTACCTCCATGGTTGGGACAGATGGAAGAGCAGTGGTGGCACAGCAATGATGATGAGCTTGGTCAGGTTGTGGGGGAGTTGTTGAGGGAAGGAACACAGCCTCCAACGGCCAGAAGGAAGGTTGCACCAGTAATGCTGTTCCTGAGTCAATCCCAAAGCCTTCCTTCCCCTGAAATGCTAGCTGTTTATCCTTGCTATAGGTCACTTTAGGTTATGGGCTGGTTGGATTGGAACATCCCTACAATACAAGTAGCTTCTCATAGTCCTCTCAGTGAAAGAAGAATATCCCTGAGAAACTTCCAGGCATGTGGAGGACCTTCGAAGGGTCACTCCCACACCTCCCTCCCACATCTCCAAACACAGCCTCACATCTTTTCCTCCTGAGTGTTTCAGCTTGCACCCAGTGAAGTACTCTTTGGCTTCTGTCCTTGTGACTACTCCATATGTCATTGGAGGAGGTTCAGGATGGACATCTGAAACTGAAGCTCTCCCTGTGGCTGTGTTTTTCAGTCCTTGCTGATAGCTGAAGGGCAAAAAGCAATCCCCTGTCTGGAAGGTCTGATCCTCGGTAATTCTGGCTAAGCACCGAGCAGATGTAGTGCTGTGACTCCTTCCTCTCATTCACCATCAGATGGCAGAAGGAGCTTCTTACTCTCTGAGCTTTAAACCACAGCTCTGGTGTCCCTTTACACCTAGAGGGGCCTCGGAGAAGTGTTTCATTTGCTGGTGGAAATGTTTTTTCCTGGTGGTGAGTTTCACCCAGTTACATAATTGCTATAAAACATGGGTTATACATCTGAGGATAAAGGTGTTACAGAAGCCAAATTGTGTCCCCTGTCTTCTCTGAAGCAAGGCTAGTCCTTTGTAAATGAAGAAACTGAGACACAGATGAGTGAATGGTTTTTGTGCAACCCAAGCCCTCACTCTTATCCCTGGGGTAACCCCCTAGATTATAAGAATGACAGCCTCGCAGGGATTCACTAGCACCCAAATATACTTTCCCCTGGCTCTGGACTGCAAATGCAGGTGGTAGTTGGCCAACAACACACAGGTCATTAGCGATACACCCTCCACTGTCCACATTTGCTTTGGAGCAGGGAAGAGCAGCCCCTCTCTGCACCCAGACGCCATTCACAGCACGAGCCAGGATCTAACCCCTGGGTGCTGGACTGCTTCTCCTGGCTCAGAGGTGCTGGGACACTGAAGGAAAGCAGCAGGAGGCAGGATCAAAAGGAGGGAAAGGAGGTGCTTCTTCACGCACATTGTTAGCAGTGGTGGTCCTTGCTGCAGTATGTGGTGCTCACTGAAAACTTGCAGCGGTTGGAAAGGCAATTGGATGAGTTCACGATGGGAAATCCAGTGAGGTCTATTAATTACAGAGACCCATGAATTTATTACTGCACGTTGGGGGAGTATTATGTGGTAGTGTCATGTATGTTGTCCTGTTCATATTATTCTCACAGCTTCTGCTCTGGTTGCTCTTAAAGCTAGGATAATGGCTAAGCTGTAGGACAGCCCTTCCATGCCTGTGATCCAAGGTTTTGGGGTTGTTTTTCACTGTGGACTTAGGTGAAGCCAACATTTTTTTTGTACACAGCAGGGACTTTCACAGCCAGACACATGAGGGCAGAAATGCGGCATTATGTTCTTCTGTGGACCTGTAATCACAACCCCAGACTGATCATTTGAGGACTTCTGCATTTTTTCACAGGTAGCCAATAACAGCCACCTATTGCCTAGGACAGACTCCTTGAAATGACACCTTCACACTCAATATGCATGTGAAGCTAGCAGAAAGGAAATCATCTTTCAGGACTGGGAAGGGCTGAGATACCAACATAGTCTCCATCCTTGGAGGTTTTCAAGACCAGACTGGACAAAGCCCTAAATAACCTAGTCTCATCTTGTGGCTGACCCTGCTTTGGGCAGGAGGTTGGGCTGGAAAAGTCCTGAGGTCTCTTCCCATCCAAACGAACCTGTGACCCTATGGGCTATGAATACAAAAACATGGTGTGAACAAAAACCTCTCCATTGCATCTTGCAGCCTCACGGACATGGCTGATCCAACAGCCCTACCTTCTCAGTGGGGTGGATCTCCAAAAGATAAGGTGACTGTCTACAGCAGTGTTACCAGGGCCAAAGGGAAGTCAAACCAGGCTGCAGGGGCTTAGTCCTGTCCCATGTGGCTCTTTTTGCTTCACTTGCTCTGTTGGAGATATGTTGAGCCAAAACATGAAGTCTCTGCAGGTACATTGGCTTCTGGGCTGAGGGAGCTGAGAATTAATTTTGCAGAACAGTAGTTTGGTGGGAGAAGCTGATTGGGGTTGCTTTCCTTTTTCACTAGCAAAATCAGTATAGCTGGAAGCATGCAAAGAAGTGGGAATGAGGACCCCAAAGCTGTAGAGTTACTTTGTGAGGAATATAATTTCAGATTTTTTTGGAGAAAGAATTTTGCACCTTTACTCCCTTGTGAAGGAGACTTTCACAAAAAAATAAGTGCAAAGTCAAAAGAGCAAAGGCTTCTCTCTTTATGATTTATCCAAGCGGAAATGGGCTTGGCGCATTGCAAACCTGGTCATTTTTTCCATGTTTCTTGTATGGTATTGCAAACATTTTTATATGTATTCCATGTGGGTTGTTCATGATATTGGACCACTTTAGTGAAATTACAATGCAAAAAAAATTCACTGTGTGCATTTTCAAATTGTAATGCTTTCAAACTGCACAGATCTTATATGTTCGGTGACCCCAAATGGCCAAAAGCAGCTTTTACATCTCATTGGGAATCACAATGACTCAGAACTAAGAAAAAATGATGAGAATATCGATGTTAACAGAATTTCAATGGAGAATAATCCAAACAAGCTTTCTTATTTTGCACTGGCATTCATCTCTGGGTCTGCCAGTTCCTCACAGAAGTATTAGTTCTCAGTGCTGTTAGCCCCAGGTTTGCTTTATGATCTCCTCATTTTGCCTGGACAGTAGCTCACAGAGTATCTGTCATTCCCTTCCTTTTCCTGAGCTAAATCTTACCATCTTGGAGACAATTTTTTCTCGTTCGATCCAAATATTCTTCAATGTATTGCTTTTCTTGGCTCAGTTCAAGGGAAGAAAAAATGTCAAAAACAGGGAAATTTTTCAGGTGAAACTTCCCATTTTTAAATCTTCATTAATTAACTTTCCCTTCTGGCTTCATCCCCAAAGCTGACCTAGTCACCCTTTTGCTTTGCTGGGAAGAGCTGATGAGGTCATGTCCCAATGTGAACATAAATTCCCACCTTACACCTCTTGAATATGAAGGAAATGACATATTGCAAATCCAGCTCAGTTCTTTAATCCCAGGGTAGCATGAATCCAACATCAGGACACAGCTTGTTCCTTGAAACTAGACTAAAACAATTATTACTGAAATGTTTCAGGAGTGATTCTTGTTGCTAAGCTCCAGAATCATGCTAATTTCTTTGCTTAAGTTTGCAGGATCATTTTCTTTTTTAATTTTTTTTTTTTTTTTTAACCTAAGCTGACATTCTTTCCTGTCTCAGGAGAAATTTCTGTATCGTAGTTAGAGCAGCAGCTGCAAGCTGAAAGCTGCACACGCAAAGGGAAACTTCAGCAAATCAATCCTCTTTACTTTTTAAAACAGGGCAATCACTTAACAAGGAAGACAGCAGGATGCACATTGAATGCCAGCTTGGTTTGGAAGGCAGCGGGGTTCAGGTCTGGCCTCTGATGCTTAGACTCTGTGTGACTCCATGCACATCACTTTGGACCTCATCCCCAGCTCTTTGCTCTTGGAATGGTCTCAGTTTGGCCATCCCTCATCACAGGGGTTCCACCATGCTCTCAAGGAGCCCTACTTGAGTCCCAGCAGCTCATGCCTTCCCGTCAGTTCTGTGCCAGGAAATCCCAGGGTTACATCCCCATCCCAGGACGGTGAATTTGATGGCTGCTGACCTTGGTCATACCTCAAGAAAATCAAACCCAGTCTGCTAGCAGCTGCTTTTTACAACTTTACTCCCAACTAGAGGGATCCTGAAGCACAGAATCAGAGTCAGGTGAGCAAGGACTTCACTTCACACTCCCCATTTGAAGAGGGGAGAGGTACCAGCTCAGAGACATAGGGCATCTTGTCCTTGCAAACCTCAGATGTCCCTCAAGCCCTGTCTCCCTCAGCCCAGCTTCCATCATATGGATAAGATTGCCCCCTCCGCTCAGACTAGCCCAGCCTTGTTGCCACTGCCTGGTGGAAACCATCCCTGGTCTGCACGAGGCCCTGAAGCATGCCTGGACTGGGAGGCCAACATACCTAGCAATGGGGATCCTTTTGTAGGCTCCATGGGGCAAGAATGGGATGCACTGTGCAACAAGACTGTTGGTCCTTGTCTTCAGAAATGCCTTCCCTTGAGGAGGTGGGCATCTCCATCCATTTGAAGAGCCCTTATTAGATGGCCTGGGTCCAACAGGGCTTAAAGATGGCTCTACTGTTGTCTTGCTATAAATGGTTTATCTGGGTGAGCAGTTGACCTAACAAAGAGGAAGATCTTTCACCTTCTGTGTTAGGGCATGGGCATACCCATTAGAACTACACCATGTGCCTCACTTATCAAACCTAAAACTACCTTCCTACTTGGGGTGGGAATCCCCTGGGCCTCCCTCCTGCCTGTAATTATACTTCTTAAACAAGGGTGATAGTGGGCATGCTTGTTCCAATGCTTTGGAGACCTCTAGATGTCCAGGACAGGCTCACAGATATGTAATCCAGAAGGGATCATACATGGATGGCCAGCCTAGTCTCCTAGATATTCCAAGCTAGAAAAACATTGGTGACTCCTACATGGACAGCCTCTTTCAGGTGTGTCCCTCTCAGTTGAAGCAGCCCACAAGCAATCTGGCTGGAGCTGATTTACTCTGTCTTTTGCCTTGGAGGAGAAGGCTTGGACAACCCTACACTGAGGCAAGAATGAAACCTCTGCCAGGCCATGGTGGATTCCACGAAGCCCCCATCTTAGTTGTGAGTGCCACCAGGTTAGGAAAAGGATAGAGCATTTCTAAACCTCTGAAGAGGACTTGTTTGGACCTCTTTGTTTTAATCTGTTGATCTCCTTGGGTTGACCCACCACTTTGGTAAGGAGCATGGTGCAGAAGGCACAGATCGAACAGGCTTGTTTGTTTGTGTGTTACAGTGCTGATCACATCACCAGCCCAAAGGCCAGGATTGTTCCAAGACCGCTATGGGAATTAAGTACCCTGGAGAAATTCATATAAGCCTGGCCGCATTTCAATAAGATCTGGGCTTCTATGTTCCTTTGGCTCCCCTTGAAGGTTTCAGCCTTTAACAAATGAATAACAACGGGGATACAAACATGACATTTGAAAGCACACTATGTCCAATCCTCAGCAGAGGTCACAGGATGTCTGTCACTTTGCAGCAGCTGAGGATCTGACCCAGAGACAATTTGCTTTGTTTGGGGAAAAATTCCTTCCTGAGCATCTCAAACAGTCAAGTGTTGGGCTTTAAATCCACCCAATTACCTTCAGCACAAATGTCCTTCAACCACACAGGAACATTAGAAAAAATGTAGGAAAAGTTCCCTAAGTCCAAAATGAATTTAAATAAGCCAAGAGTCAAGCAGCAGACTCATTAGTCTCACTGCCGTGTGTTGCCTCTTATTCCTGCCATGGCTTTGCGCTTTCCAACAGCTGCTTCTGTCGGGGGAGACACATCCCTTCCCGGCTGGGCTGGAGGATGGAAATTTGGACACCCAGCCCTGCGTGTTCTGACCAGCATGCTGTGCCATAATTGCAATCTGCCATCTCAGGGAAACAGACAGATTTGTTTAAATAAAGATAGCCCCCAAAACACCTGTCCCCAGATGAAAATGAGTCTGTCTCCAAAGCCAGTATGAAAGGTGTAATTTGTGCCCATGACTGCGTTTTATTAAAAGCTCCCCCAGACTCCCTCATATCATTATCAGTGTAGGCACTGTCACACTTTTCCCCCAGACACATCAGTATTGCTTCAGGGCTGGAAAAAGAAGCAGTCTGGGGGTATGTAGACCAGTATTTGGGTAAGTTACATGTACTAGACAGCTAAAAGCACGCTCACAGGCTGTTATTTTAGAGTAGCTCTTGCTCAGATTAGTCACTTCACAGCTTGCTTTGCTGACCAGTTTTTATTCCAGATTCAGGGATTAAATCCTCACCAGCCATCTCTCTCTTTGTTGGTTCATCCCAGGAGGACTTGTCCCTGCATCTTCACTGTACACCTACACTGGAGATGCCATCGAGTGGTACCCGCTGACTCTGGTACTGACTCTGACCATTCAAGTGCAGAAGCTGCTGGCAAATCCCAGGAGTGTGGCCTCCCATGTGGTAGCTCCTCAAGAGATGTTGGGAATGTCCTCCTCCAGCTTATGGCCTCTCCATCGTACTGTATGGTGTGATATGGACACTCTGGTAGAGTTGTCGTCTTCCCCACATTGCTGTTCAGTGCCTTGCTACCTCCTTTTACTGTGCCTGTCCTTGACAGCTTTGGGTTGAAATGTGTTTCATAGCTGGGATGATACAGCAAACACCCACCCGAGGCATGGAGCACCCAAACCACTGTGAGCCACGGTGCACAACAGCACAACATGGCCCCTCATGACCCCCTCAGCACAGCATGCAGTTGTAGCTGCCTGTGAGCACAGTACAGAGCTGGAAAACCAGGAAAAAAGCCCCAGATCCCCATCATTCCCTTTGAGGGAGTATTCATTGCTTCCTCCTTGACCATCTCATGCCTCCAGGATGATCCCTACAGTCCTCAAATGCCGTGTGATCCCGTGTTTGCACTCTGCTTTGTGCCTCTTCTCATCCTCTGCCCCTACTCCTTGCTTTACTGACCAATTTTTATTCCAGATTCAGGAATTAAATCCTCACCAGCCATCTCTCTCTTTGTTGGTTCATCCCAGGAGGACTTGCCCCTGCATCTTCACTGTACACCTACACTGGAGATGCCATCGAGTGGCATCTTCCTTCTTTTCCTTTCTCACCCTGGTGGTGTTTTCTCTCTTCTCCCCTTCAATTTCCCCCTCATCTCCCTGTTTCACATCTCATTTTCCCTCATAACGCTTTTGTCAAAAAGTGGTGGCTACTCAGATAGCTACAAAATAAAGCTCTTGAAAAACACCTACACTCTGTCTTAGCAAAGAAACTTTTGAATATTTTCATTTATCCTTGAGGAAAAAAAAAAAAAAACAAAACCACACCAGCAGATGCAGCAGCCTGTATTTTGTTCATCAGGAGAGAGGGACTCTGGAGGGATTCGAGTTCTGATCCTGCACTGGATGGGAAGTGTGCTCATGTTATACAGGCTCAGATACACAGCTTTCCCCTCTCTGCCTTTACCACTGTAATCTTACTGATCCAGGTGTAAACAGCTGTGGAGAGGAAAGAGGATGATGAGGCGATCAGACACTAATGCAGAATTATAGTTCCTGTGAGATCTTGCTGCTGCATGATGCCAGCACGGTGCCGGGGTGCTTGGGAAGCACCAGTGAGTGCCGGCAGCTGGAGGATGTGCCCACATGGATAATCTGCTACATCTGCATGTTTCTGATGAGGTCCTTGGCCTCTTGTTTTCTCTTCCCGTCTTCTCTCAGCCAGCACTGAGTGATATATGTCACACACTGGCCCAGATGGAAACTTTTCACCAGGAGGATCCATATTGGGAGCAGTGGGTGGTGAGGATTGATGCAGGGCGCACAAATGCTAGGGATGTGACAGCTCCGGTCCCTGACATTTGGTACATGGCAGACTTTAATAATGCCATTGCCCACCTCCAGCAAATGAGTCCTGGAGGAGCTGCAATTCTGATTGTCAGAGAGGAAGAGAAAGGGTAATTAAAAGGCCCAGTGACAGGTAATGAGAAGGATGGAGCCACATCTCTGCTGAAAGACCTGGTGCTCTCCCGGTCCCTCTCTCTGGCACACTCCCCCGTGCCCGTGCAAGCACATTCCTCCCCACCTCCCTCTCAGCCTGGGACCAGGAGTGACCTTCTCCAGAAACACAGACGGAATTGGACATTCTCAGCTCCCACTGCTGAAAGCGTCAATTAGCGCTAATTGGACGGTGCTAGGGTGAGTGCACATAGTGGGGGAGGAAGGACAGGGACTGTAAGGCTTAGTAGGTTTCTTTCTTCTTTTGCTTGAAAATGCAGAAAGCTATGTGATAGATGTATTTCCATGTGAGTTCCAGCAGGACGTTTTCTCAGGATGGAGCTTTTATTCAAACGGTAAATACAAAATTCCCCTGAAGAGACACTGAGCAAAGTACCCATGGTTAGAGAAGACAGAGGTCTGGACTGATGCCTTGCACTTGCATTTCCCATGGAGCAACAAGAAAACCTTTGGACTGCCAAAAATAAGTGAGAATCTCTTAGATTAGACACCACATGCTTTTATTGGTCCCACAATCTCATATGACTAGATTTCTCCCCTCCAGAATTTATGATAGACCTGGTTTGCCTTCTCCTGCTGTCTATATGTGAGCGCCATTTCACTTCTAATGGTGAAAGATATTAGAAATTTGAGTGAAAAGGATTTGCTTTGCATATTGTTGTTATTTTTATTGCCATCAGACAAGTGTTCTGACCTCCAGTGCTTCTACATTTTTATGATCACCTACATTGAAATCTCCCCAGATTTATGTACTGTAAATGGTAAGTGCTTTGTTCTTTAGATCATGTGCCCAGGATCCAGATGGCCATGTTGTGATGGTCTGTAAAGTTTAAGGGCATTCGGGGAGCTAATAAGAACTTTCGTGCTGTTGCATTCAAAACTGTCCCAGCAGGTAACCTTCATGCATCCCCAGCTGCCATGTTTCATATGGGTAATGCTTTCATACATTGGGTTTCAAACTTTCTAATATTTTTTGTTTAAGAAAATTTTGTGTTTAAGAAATAAGCTTAAAAGTCTCTGAGGATGTGTGCATGAGGATGTTAAAGGGGCAGCTCCCGAGCTGGGCAGTTCATCCTTTATGTGGCATAAACAAGACATTTCCAAAATGCATTTCATTCTCTGGTGGTTGAATCTCAGTAGGAGGGGGAATGATGGCAGAGGTGATAGGGATACTGAGCCAGAAATAGCTGAGAGATAAAACTCCTTGTTTTAAATCCATCTGTAATAGCAAAGAACAGCAAACATTCAAAAAATGCGAAGCTGCCTGGAAAAGCAGGATAGCTATTGATAAAGAGGCAATAAGGGGATTCTCAGAAACTGTGAAGAGACACAGCACAAATCAACCACCCAATTTTGTGCTGCAGAGGATGCTAAGAAAATCCACTAATGGATTTTTAAACTGGAAATTGCAGAATTTACGAAATAATGTGGAGTCAATGATGTGTCCCTTTCTAAAGAGAAAGGGACAGTGCTAGGAAGGATCTAATACTGAGGAAAGAGATTCACTTGTCACTGCTTTTGCTTTGGCAGGC
Source organism: Pelecanus crispus (assembly GCF_030463565.1). Classification (NCBI taxonomy): domain Eukaryota; kingdom Metazoa; phylum Chordata; class Aves; order Pelecaniformes; family Pelecanidae; genus Pelecanus; species Pelecanus crispus. Next base: position 85,286,010 of record NC_134646.1, read on the forward strand.
TCAGGTGATTTAGAAAGATGCTTCATGCTTTTTCAACAGCTGGGGGAAGAGATATGGTATCATGGATCCAGGGGTGTTCGGGAACAGCCCAGCTGAGCTTAGAAATTTAGTATGACCACATGAGTGGCACCCCCTTACAGGCTGATGAAAATGAAGGGAGGAAAATAAATTCTCAAGCAAAAATAAAAATATAAAAGCAAATTGCAAAAAAAAAAAAATGCAGTCACTGAAAAAGAAGAGTGATCCTGGCAATTGTAATTGTAACTAATAGAACAAGAACTGAATGAAAACTGTGTCTACATAGTGGATAAAGAAAAGGAAAAAAGCTCAAACCCGCAAGCATACGCCCAAGTATACAAAGAGTAAATTTCAGCAGAGAAATTTGTTGCCTATTTTTAGCTGAAACTATTAGTGGATAAAGAGTTTCTGTTTGGATTTTATTAAAACCCTTACAACCCTGGTCTCCGAATTAATTCAAAAACACATTGCTTAGCCAGGCTGCAATGGAAGGAAACTGGGGTGTGAAATGTATTAACCATCTATGGAGACTTGCAGAGGCAGAATACTGCTCTGGGATACTAAAGAGGGTGTAAGTAGGAGAGCACGGGTGGAAATACGGCAAAGATAACTCATCTGGAGTTCAGAGAAAGAGTAGGTCCTAATAGGAAGATCTTCCAGGCTGCCTGAAAAAGAGAGAAAAGGGAATCCAGTTCTTTTCGATAACTCCTGCTAGAGTACCTGAGACACTACTATTTCTTCTCCAACCTTCAAGTCAAATCTTGCTTTCCTTCAGCACAGCTTTCAGTTCCTAATCACATTTTCAGCTTTGCCTTTCTCAGGGCAGAGTCACATTTTTGTGATTTAACTCAAGCAAATGCCATGAGCCAAACTCTGCACTGCTTTGGAGCAGGAATCTTCCAGCTCTGCTCTCTGCACTACTTCCCAGTCAGACCAGAAGACTACAGAGTAGGATGTTATGAAATTTTAGGTGTCTCCTCCAAAATGTGCTCAGGTGCCTCTAGATGAGCTTTGTCTGCTTACACCGGTTGTCTTCAGGGAAGACATTTCTGTCTGAGCACAATCAGCCTGGGGAGAGCTTGCTGGCGTAAATGGTGGAGTCTAGGACATGATTCATCCCATGCTAAAGAAGGTGCCTTCATTCAGCCAGATGGATCACACCGTCATCTCCACTGACTTCACCAAAAACATTTCCATAAAGAGTTGGAACACCTAGATAACATGGAGACACATACACCTTTTGCTGTTTTATTTTGTGATGTCTTACCCTATGAGCTGGGTGAGGTCCTTCAGGTAATGCCACCTGGCCACCAAAAGGGCCTGGGTCTCCCATGAGTCCTGTGTCCTGTCAGCCAGAACCGCACAGGTGTCTCAGATACCCCAGGGCTTCTCAAACAGCCCCAGACACCTTTACATGGGCAACTGAACCCAAAGTCTGCTAATTTCTCTCTAGATGCCTCGGTCTCCTTCAAGTTATAATACGGACCCGAACACCTCATATGTAGGTATCTGAACTTCAGAGTCACCATCTGCAAGCTGAATCCCGCAGCTAATGCTGGAGAAGATGGATCCTGCCCTTACAGGATTTTTGATCTGGAGGTACCAGACTATACTCAGGTGCTATGACACTGCAGATGTGAGCATTTCCTTCTCTGGATGGTCTTCTCCACCCCCAGCATCCAAGCCCCTGGAAAAAATCACAAGGGTTTCTACCACTTCTGGACCTGATCTTGACCTCAAGCCAGTGCTGGGTTTCTTTAGGTGCTTTTCCCTGCCCCAGAGCAGCTGAGGGGATGCAACACTTCACAGCAGCTCTCCCTGTCACTCAAGCAAGAAGCCATGATGGAGTGCCACGGGGCACACGGAGAGATTAAAAGCAGAGGCTCCAAGTCAGAGATGTTTTAAAAATGTGTGTGCTCAAGTAAAGGACTTTTTAATGTTTTAATAACAAATATTACAAGATATTTTTCTCCATGCCCAGTGCCTGCTGAGCCATCATGCTGAGCCTATATTTATGGCACTGTAAAGCACAATGAAGGCAACAGCGCTAGGAATACTAATAGCCTCAAGTTTATTACACTAAGGCTGAGTGCTTCATTTTAATTGCATGGAAACATTTAATTTGTTAGATGAGGTGTCATGTAGTTTTCCTCAGGCACCAGTAACTCATATCCATACTGGGACAATCTAACAATCTAGGGGAGGCTTAAAAATTAAATGGATTTTACTGTTTCTTACCTCTTTGGTGTGTGTGGGTGGCCAGATTCTTGGGCCTTGTAGAGCTAAAATGTTCCTGCCTCTTTGTTGTAAGACTTGATTGGGGAAATCCACATCTTTGCAGCTGTCTGAGGCAAAAAGGGGTCTGCAAGGCATCACCATAGGGTGGAAGCAGCCTCGTGGAAGGGCCACACGTTCTCATCTCTCCCCATCTCGCTGTGTGGACCGAGGATGCTTGCTGCCTGTCCTCAGCGGCTGAATCTGCTAATGCAATCAGCCAGCGACCCTTTGCTGCAGCAATGGAATTTTGGAGAAGGAAAGGTGGGGGTTCAGAGTACCCCTGACCAGTGGATCAAAGGCACTGTCATGCTTCTCCTCAGCAGCCCTCTCCATCGTTTTTCTGATCATTTGTAACAGCAACATTTAAGGAGTAAGGGGGAGAGGCAACCCAAATGAACAGTAATGGATTTATGCTCTGAAGTGATGTCAAACCAGAACACATCAGAAAAACAGGCACTTTATGAAAAAAAATAAACATTTAAGAAAAAAAAAAAAGGAAGCTTGCCAGTATGTCCCATGTGGCAAAAGGGATGAGGCAGAGGAAAATCAAGGCCATTTGGAGACAAGCCGGGTCTATCAGAATAATGATAACAGCTCCAGTTTCCTGTGTAAGTTTACACGTGCTCAGGCAGGGATGATGAACATGGAGTAAATGCCTGAGTCGGCAAGATTTCATTTACCTCTGGTGTTAGGGGACCTGTAGCACACATTAGATTTTTTCTCCCCTCATGCTGATGTAACGTGTTTGGATACTGAAGTTAGAAAACTTCAAATTGGAAATGAAAGGTGATTAGTTTTTTTTAACTGCACAGAGAAGTAATGACTGCAAGAGCTTTGCAAAACCAGTGGTAAATACCTTATCACTCCAGGTTTTAAAGCGAGATAGGATTTTTTTCTAAAAGATATGCTACAGTTCAGCTCCGACTTTATGGGCTCAGTGCTGTCATGTCTGTGCTATGGAAGAATAATTCTCCCAGCAGGAATTACGAGGGAAGAGGAATATTATGCAGAAGAGGCGACTCTCTGATGTCCTTAATATCCACATTATCTCCTCTGAGGCAACGAAGTAGATACCATGGCAATAAGCAAACATAGTGATACACACATGATGGGAAGCCATGTGTTAATGATGAACACCCTGGCTAAGACCCACATCTTCCAGTTACCTTAGGCCTCTGGGAAGCTGGGACTTGCGCATCATGATGGGCACGGTCCCAGCACACAGCTGGCTACACCTGGTGCGGCCGGCTGTCAGGAGAACCAAGGAGCGACGCGAGTAAGCGAGCACAGATGTCAGCACTCAAATCTACCGTGGGCTTTTACCTCCCTTAAATGTCACTGCTGAAGTTGTCACACTTTCTGAGCTCCCCCCTCCATCCAATGGCAGCGGAGGCTTTTTATAGAAAGTTTGTAGGAGGCGTCCACTGGAAAACACAGCACAGGAGGCCGGCGATGGAAAAGCAGGGGACTGCAAGAAAGATTTTCATCCCGTTGTCAGATTATCATGAAAGAAGGAAGTCACAGGGGGGGTGATCTCCTGAGGATGGATTTTTGCACCACTTCTAACAAGTGCAACAGTAAGAGCTGAGAAGGGCTTTTTCATCAGCATTTGCTGAAAATTTTAAACAAACCTCTTCAAATGTGTCAGTGACTCTTTTTCGAGTGTGCATTTTCTGCAAATAGCCCTGGCACTGAGATTGTTGAGGCAACAGCTACAGAAATTGGCTACCCCCAGCTGGCATCCAAGAATGGTCACGGGGATGGAATTTTGAATTGATTTATGAGGCTACAAGAGGCCCTGTATGTAAATGGCTATTGGATTTCAGTCACTTGCTCCCACACTGAGAGCAATAGCTCATATTTAGTTAGCGCACAATCTCTAAGAGCTTGCATTCAAATTTTGAAATTGTCCCAGAAACCTGAATTTAAGTTTCTCATCCGATCAGAAGCACAACCTTTATTATGTCACCTCTCTGAATTAATGGCTCAGGTTATTTCCACCTTGGCCCTACACTGACATTAGCTCAGAAGCACCTTGCAGACATGAATAATTTCACCATTATCATCAAAGCAGCCTTTGCCATGGAAGGGAAGGTTCAGCTCAGATGTGGAGCTGGTAGCCCAGAGGCATTAAGTGATGCGACTAAAGTCAGCTGGAGATGCACTCTCCCACGTAAGTCTCCTGGAGGCCAAACCAATTCCTGAACCTCAGAGCTGTCCCTGCTTTCAGACATTATCCTGCTCACAGACTCCTTACAAGTAACAGAAAGGCCAAGATTATTCACAAGGTCATCAGTGAATAATTTTGAATAATTGGCAAACCTGGGAAAATCACAGGTCACTTGCAGAGAATTCATGAGCAGGAAGAGGCAAAAAAAAGTCAGAATCAATTCTTTCCCAGACATCTATCACTACTTTAGTTTCATTAAAATGAACACAAAGAAATTATATTTTCAGATAATTAATTAATGTGCACAGAAACATCACAGCACAGAAAAATCTCAGTAGCCAACAATTTTGAATACCAGACTCCTGTAGAAAACTGTGATTGCTCCATGGGCAATCATACCGACCAATGGTTCACTGCTGCCAAAAAAGTGTTGTCTTATCTCCTCTCGCCACACTTGTTGATTGCCACGAGGTCCTTCTGCTCTGGCTGTGGTGCTCATGCACTATTCGGTGATCCAGTTTGGCTCCTCAACATAGCAGAAAATTAACCTTTTTTTTTATTTTACTTAGGCAGGATTAGTGAACTTAACTGCCTTTTAGATGTTACATTTCCATTGGTAAATAAAAGGATGCAATGGAGCAAACACTGTGTCTGCCACTGTTGCTGTCCCAGGTTTAGTTTTGGCCAGCTCAAGATACCAGTCAGTGCAACGTCCACTCCACCAAGCATCTCAGATAGGTTGGCTCTTTCCAACCTACGCAGTCCTCCAACACCATCCCTGAAGGCTTTGCATCCCCGAGTAACGCCCCAGATGCTATCAGGGCATGCAATGAAGCCAAGCATGTGGTCCTCATGTTATTCCAGGCATGTGGAGCTGGAGAAGACACGCAAAGAAAAATGACACCTTTGGGGCAGTGGGGGTCCCACCACAGCCAGTGATCACGGGCATGGCTGGTCTGCTCAGCAGAGGTCTTAGCAGCTCCCAGAAATCTCAGGAATTTGGTTGAGCTCAGAATCACCAGTCTTGGACCCAATTTGCAATGTGAGTTGTGGTGAGGCACTAGCTCTGAATGAACACAGGGACTGGCACGTGCCATGGGGTCAGGACATGAGTTGCACCATATGCCTAAGTGTCTTTTCCTTGATTTGGGACCTTAACTGCCCACCTGACTGCATATTTCGGAATCTAACTATGGGCATCTAATATTGTAACTCTTGACCAATGGGCCAAACTAATTTGTAGCTGTCTTCTTATCTATTAATGAATTTATAATAGAAGAATAATTTGCCTCTCTATGCCAGTATATTCAGATGGGGGGGGGGGGGGGGGCACTCTCTTTTTTCCTTTCTGAGGAAAAGACAAAGGTACTTTGTGCCTGATTTGAATTTCAGACAAACATTTAACAGATCACTTTGCTTTCCCAAACGTACAGTGCAGCCTCTAAGAGCAAGCTAAATTGCTATAAATTAAAGTTAAATGTCAAAAAGGCAAAGATGTGCAGGAATGCAGGAGACAATCTCTGTGCAATTGGGGTTGTTACCGAGCTGCTTTTATCCACTTTGCTTGCATATTGTTAAGTGCTCTTCCTGGAAAGGGGAACTTTTTTCCTTTCCATTTTTAAATAAGTCCCAACCCCCTGTTCCACTGAAATAGGATGTTATAATTTCTCATTTCCAAATATCATTAGAGAAAGAATTATGATTGTCCACTCATTGTGCTCATCATTTCATTTGAGTTTTGCAGCCTGCTTTTAGAGAAATGCCATCCTTGTGATATAGCTGGTATCAACCTGCTCAGTAAAAGGGAAATTAAGATGCCATTCCCACCTGTGCTGAGTAGTTGGCCTCTGTGGGAGGGAAGTGATGAAATCCCCGCTCTTCTGTTACTCTAAAATAGAAAATATAAGGGGAAATGCAGTGTGAGCTGTATGTGACAGACAAGAAAACAAGTATCAGCGTTCCAGTAGCTCAATCTCACCTATAAAAAACCCACTTCTGCTCTTTACTTCAGCGGGGCCAGCATGCTCTTGCCCTCCCCACTTGTGGGAGGATCTCCATCCCCAACTCTGCAGTGGCCCTGCAACATGAGCTGGAGGACGGGAAGATGCCTGAGCTGGCTCTGCACAGACTAAGTGGGGCTGAGGGCTCCCCTGCAAGCCTCATCTCCTGAGACTACATGACCTAAATGCTCCCTCTTGCTCTGCAGACCTCTGGATCTATAAAACCCCCAGTGCCTATGCCTCCAAGGGATGCTTCCAATTGAATTGTGTTCTTAATGACCCTGAGATCCTCACGAGGATGTTATTTGCTGTATAATGCGGTACACAAGCAGCACAGAAGAGTGTATAATGCAGTAAGTAAGCAAAATCTGCCCCATTTGCTTTGGGGACCCTGCCTATCATCCTAACCTTGGGTGCAGTTTTGTCAGCAATAGAGCATCATCAACCCACAACAGGGAGAAACATCTCAATGAAATGATGCTACCCGGACAAGGCAGGTGCCGCTTTCTTAAGAGTCTTGTTCAACCAGCTTTACGCCACCACATCTCGTGTTTTTAGTGAATGCAGTTTTGATGCTCTTTGACACCTACGCAACACTTCTACATGATGGGAGCTGGCACAGCCTCCATGGATGCTTGCTATGTTGCTGCAACAACCTTTTGACATGATTTCTTTCATGCATCTTCTGAAGAAGAGTTTAGGACATACTTATATAGGTTGTGAATGCAGCTGCCTTAAGCCATGGCTTAGCAGTGCAGAGGGTTTCCATGAAACCTCAATATCCAGTGCTAATTGATATTATCCTTGCTGCAAGGCAATATGCAGGTGAGGTGGGCAGCTTGCACACCCAAAGGCTCTCTGGAGCCCAGTTCAGCTCTAAGTTGGAGGAGGTTACCCCTGAGACCAAGGGTTATCCCTGGTTCCCACATGGTCTAAGACACCAGATCCCAAAGCTCACTTCACTGAGAGGAGTTCAAGAATTAGGGGTATTTCTCACTGTACCTGGGAAGACCTAGGATGCATCTCCCTCTGATGTTTGTGCCATGGGAAAATATTTAGGACTGAGGGCAACTGCACTGTAAATAGTGGGAAACTATTTCCACATTACATGGCAAGGAGAGGTATGGCTGATTTGATCTAGAATTGGAGATAGCCCTGCTACAAGTGAGAGGCTGCACTGGAGACCTTCAGACCCCCCCACCTCGACCAGCACTTCCATGATTCTGTGAATGCATGGAGCTACCACTCTCTTAATCTTCCCTTTGGTGAATCTGTTCTTTGTGTTCTTTTCCTGGTTGTGTCTACCCCATGACCCATCCTTACAGAGCCCCAAAGTGCTCATAATGCTTTTAGCTGCCAACCTTACCGTGCTGACCATTCCTTTTGATGAAGTGACTACAGCATAGAGCACTACCTCCAATTTAGCTGTCTAATGTTACTATGGTCAACAGCTAGTCAATGCAAACAGAAGAGCGCAGACCATGATTGTTCTGATTTAACATAGATAGCAACTGGAGGACCTACCTTGTCCACTGACTGTACTGGCAAGATTGTACTGATCATCAGGTGAGCCATAATGTCCATCTCATGTTTGGATACCTTGTATACAGGGTTTAAAGTGTGACACAGGAAGACTAGAGCTCAATTCAGATGCTTGAACTTGCTGTCTAGTGCTATTTGTGATATTCTAGAATAGCAATGTCAACCACAAGGGGCTGGCAGATGGGTCATGAGATCTACAAGAGATCCACCAACTCCATGGGTTCAGCTAGAATCTGGAGGAGGTAGAACATCTCTAATGCCAATGAATCTCTATATTAGGCCTCCTCAGCAAGTCCCAAATGATTTAAAAGGCCATTCTGACCTCAAAATAAAGCAAGCAGCACTCACGAGCCCTGTTTTTAGCTAGCATCTTGTCTTTCTTCATTCGCAATGAAGAGAGACAGCAAAGGCTGCAGTGCTGTGCAGCCTCTCTACCCACATACCAGCAAGGAGCAGGATTTCTCCTTGTTAGGGAACAAAGCACATGAGGTAAGTAAAGATCCTGTTTCTGATTGACATCACAGTTATGCTGTGCTAAAAGAGTAAATCCTTGAGTAACAGCATGTCCTGTGAGATTTCTCTCTCCCACCACTTTCCAACCAGCCAAGAACCAGGCAGAATGGTCTGTACAAGATTTCTGGGTGGAGTCAGGAGCTTGCCTGGGTGCAGGGCCCCTTATTTCCTGGGGAACATGCACCAGCTGTATTTGAGATTTTGTGTGGATCCAGTCAAGACAGAGGAAATGGTTGTCCAACGTCAAAGACTCTTGCTACTGCTCTTAAGGTTGCCAAGAGTCCTGAGCCTTGTGTTACCAGATTTACCAATGTAACCTAGAAAGTCACTGATAGGGCTTGTTATTTTTGGCAGGGATTTTTGAAACCCCCAGGAAGAACTGTGGACTAAAACCCTGTGAGGTGTGAGGTCTCATCATCTCAGCTTTGGGACAACACACATCTTGGATGGGATGAAAGCTTCCTGCAAAGACCTCGGACTGAGACTGTATTGTGGGAGGACTCCTCTCCACTGAGAATCCTGGATGTGTGCATCGTTCAGACTCATATCTGATGGATCTGTCTACATAAATTTTGTGTGAAGAATGTGATTATTTTTTTAGGCTGGCTTCCTAAGGAAATGAACCCTTTATGTAACTGAAATACTTGCTTCTCTATCTTAGTCCTCCTTCATAACTTTTGAACCCATCAACAGATTTCAGACAATTTTTCTGGCTCAGAGACCTTAAGCTTCTACAAAACTTTATGAAGAAATGCATCTGGCTTAAACAAACTCTGGTCCTGTCACTGGGCACCACTGGAAAGAGCCTGGGTCTGTCCTCTTCGCACCCTTCCTTCAAGTATTTACATATATTAATAAGATCCCCCTGAGCCTTCTCTTTTCCAGGTGGAACAGTTCCAGCTCTCTCAGCCTTTCCTCAACAGAGATGCTCCAGTCCCTTGATCACCTTTGCTGGCCTCTCTCCAGTGTGTCCGTGTCTCTCTTGTACTGCAGAGCCCGGAACTGGACACAGCACTCCAGGTGTGGTCTCACCAGTGTTGAGTATAGAGGAAGGATCACCTCCCTTGACCTGGCGATGTTTTGTCTACTTGCCTTCTTTGCAGAAAGGCTCATGTTCCACCCGGTGTCCACCAGGACACCCAGGTCCTTTTCCACCAAGCTGCTTTCCAGCTGGGTGGCCTCCAGCATATATTGGTGCATGGGGTTGTTCCTCCCCAGGTGCAGGACCTCACACTTCTCTTTGTTGAACTTCATGAGGTTCCTGTTGGCCCATTTCTCCAGCCTGTCAAGGTCCCTCTGGATGGCAGCACGACCCTCTGGTGTATCAGCTACTCCTCTCAATTTTTTTGTCATCAGCAAACTTGCTGAGCATATGCCCTGCCCCATCATCCAGATCATTCATGAAGATGTTAAACAGGACTGGACCCCGTATTGACCTCTCGCATACACTGCTAGTTACTGGCCTCCAAGTAGACTTTGTGCTGGTGATCACAATCCTCTGCAGTTTCTGCAGCATGGTCTTGGTGGCTTCTTTTCTTGGGAACTAGAACTTGGAGCCCTGATTTGGGTCTCTCCCTGCAATAAGGTGTCCACAGAGGAATCAGAGCTGGGTGTTAAAAAGCTCCGTGTAATCCCTGGAATCCTATCCTGTGAGAACAGGGTTTACAGCAGTGTTACACACTGTGAAGTCAGATTGCTAGCATGGTGGGACTCTTGGTCGTCTTCTTCCTAGTGTTTTGATCCTGCTCTCCTTAAAATTCAGTGAGCATTTTGCTAGTGATTTCACATGGGAACAGGATGATACCCTAAATTCGTTGCACACGGTGCCTTTAGTTTAGTTATAAGTGTTTAGTTATGAATGAACTGTAGGGAAAAAAGGACACATTTGGAGAAAACCTAAGAAGATCCCAGGCAAAGGTACAATCTCCTATCTCAGGATGGCAAGTCCTCTGTATAGAAAAGGGAGAAGAAAGGAGAACATACTGATTAAGTCTACATTGATATACACACTTGAACATGATGTCACCCCCCAAGGAGTCACAGTGAGATGCCCTTTTCTATTTATGTCATATCCTAGAGCCTGGCCACAAGCAGGCTGTACTTCTTTGAGTGCTTTCCTACTCTTTCTCTTACAGTATAACTCATAAGCTCATCTTTATAAAGAACTTGCACCCCTTTCATTGCCGAGAAACTGGTCTTAGATAAGTCCACAGATGCTCTGCTGTATGTCTGTCTTACTGCATGCTCGTCGCAGCCCATGCACTTCCAATAGATAACCTCAAATCTTACCTTCCTTGGGGCTTTGATGTTTTCTGTGAACTTATTCCTCACAAAAAAATGGAAGATACATACCTCAGATACATACCTCAATGGCCCCTCCTGAGGAAGCAACTTCTGCCTCAGTTTCTCCCTTTAGCTATTCTTGCATGTCCTTTTCCTTTGATACAATAGTTTCCTTTGATGCTCAGCCCTTTGGATGAGCCAAGAAACCTCCTTCCCTTCCCAAAGTAGAATCATAGAATCGTTTAGGTTGGAAAAGACCTTTAATCTTATCGAGTCCAACCGCAAACCTAACACTGCCAAGTCCACCACTAAACCATGTCTCTAAGCACCACATCTACACGTCTTTTAAATACCTCCAGGGATGGGGACTCAACCGCTTCCTTGGACGGCCTCTTGCAATGCTTGACAACCTTTTTGGGGAAGAATTTTTCCAATCTAAACCTCCCCTGGTGCAACTTGAGACTGTTTCCTCTTGTCCTATCACTTGTTACTTGGGAGAAGAGACCAACACCCACCTCACTACAACCTCCTTTCAGGTAGTTGTAGAGAGCGATCAGGTCTCCCCTCAGCCTCCTCTTCTCCACACTAAACAACCCCAGGTCCCTCAGCCGCTCCTCATCAGCCCTGTGCTCCAGACCCTTCCCCAGCTTCATTGCCCTTCTCTGGACACGCTCCAGCACCTCGATGTCCTTCTTGGAGTGAGAGGCCCAAAACTGGATACAATATTCAAGGTGCGGCCTCACCAGTACTGAGTACATGAGAACAATCTCTTCCCTGCTCCTGCTGGCCACACCATTCCTGACACAAGCCAGGATGCTGTTGGCCTTCTTGGCCACCTGGGCACACTGCTGGCTCATGTTCAGCCAGCTGTCAACCAGCACCCCCAGGTCCTTTTCGGCCAGGCAGCTTTCCAGTCACTCTTCCCCAAGCCCGTAGCATTGCATGGGGTTGTTGTGACCCAAGTGCAGGACCTGGCACTTGATCTTGTTGAACCTCATATGGTTGGCCTCAGCCATCGATCCAGCCTGTCCAGATCCCTCTGCAGGGCCATCCTACCCTCCAGCAGATCAACACTCCCACCCAACTTGGTGTGATCTGCAATCTTACTGCGGGTGCACTCAATCCCCTCATCCAAGTAGCCAACAGCAAATCCCTCTCCCTCAGGTCCCAGCCTTCATGTTCTCCCTGCCATCTCCAAACTGACAATGGACATGTCTCTGCCATCCCCAAAATGAGAAGTGGACATGCCAGGCTTCCTTGTGCAATCTGATAGTGAAAAGCCCAACACAACACTCCAAAGGGGAACAGATGCTCCTTTTACTCTTCCCAGAAGCTCGTTGGAAGTGTTCAGGGTCCCTGTCCCCACCCAAAATGAAACCTTTACAAAAACCACCACCAAAGTAAATAATGTTCCTTGCCCTTTTCTCTCTCCTTTTTCAATGCCTCAGTTCCCTCCAAGTATCTTTCATCACTGCTCAGGACCTGCTCCAAGTCCAACCTGGAGATATGTTTAGTAATACTGTCTCCAGGGTCTCTATTTTCCCTTCAGGAGGACATGGAGGTGGAAGTGTAGGGTTGGTGGGTATTTTTCTACTAAGGCACATGGACTGTGTCCATGAATCCGCCCTGGGGTATTTAGGCTCCCTACACCAGCAGTAGCCAGGCTGTGAATCCTCGGAGACCTCAGACCTCCCTGTGCAGTAGCCTAACTGGCAACAATGCAGAGAAAATTTGCTCCTGAGCAGCAGCAGCAGGAGGTTGATTTATGACCAATTCATCCATGACCTGAAGACTCACAAAGTTTAGGAATCAGTGGCCCAAGAGTTTTAGAGCCATAAGAGATGGTGACTGCATCCAACTCACAAAAAAGCAAAACAAAGACAACGACCCTGCTATCTCTCTGAGAAACTGAGCTTAGAGACATTCCTGCCAGGGTTATTCATGACAGCTATTCTCTTCTCCTGACCTTATAGAGTCTTGTGCTGCTTTCAGCACTTTGAGGTTTCATGTTTTTCATTACAGTATTTTCATTTTTGCTTTTAACTAGTTCTTCCAGAAACAAAAATAAATACAGTACCCTGTATACAGACATATATATATATATATATATATATATATATATATATATATATGCACTCACAGGCACGTATATGTTACACTTCATAAAATTCCTAGAGAAGCCACCGGAAGGATTGATTGAAACAGGCAATTTCGTAGAGAGCTGCAAAGTTCTTCCCTGAATCCGTGAGTCATGATGCCCTATAAAACACACACTAAAATGTCATAATGACCTACCACTATTATTTCTTCCTTAAATCTTCACTGTGAGAGGAAAGGGAGTTTACAGAGTGAGGGCAGGAGGAATCAAGCTGACTGCAGCACAACCCAAGGCTCGCTTCTGTGAGCGCACCTGGGGAGGTAAGGCTCTCCATTGCTGACAGCATTGTGGTTAGGTGGTCAAGGAGAAGACAGGACAGGTGTTTGTGGAGCCAGAAATCCCCAGATCACTTGTTTGAATTCCTGGGAATATAATAGGTTCGATGTTGGCAGCATTAGACATTCAACCCATAATTTAATTGGGTCAGACAGAAGGTATGAATGAAATAAACGTCCCTTTCCACACACAACCCACTAATGGGTTTTTTCACACTCATCTTCATGACTAGGTGCAAAGATGAAAATTTTTGCTTTCTTTTCGTTTTTCTAAGACCTTCTCTACTTCCCAGCCTCCCAGACTGCTGTTTCCTTTTTTTAATGGACAATCATGACATAAAATGGAAGAAATTGTGTAAGCCTGAAGAAAAAGAGATTTCTGGTTGGATGGTTTGTTTATTTGCTTCTAGAAAAGAAATGATCAGAAGTATTTTCCCAGAAAACAACATGTTTTGCTTGAAAAGACCTTTCCTCTTTGTGAAACATTTTATCATCAATGTTTCTGCCAGTTCTATGGTTTTGCTGCCAAATGAATCCTGAAGTGCAAGTGAACTTTGAACAAGCAATCTTAATATTTTTCTAGTCAGAGCTCCATGGAAATGGGATAAACACCAAATTATCATTGATTTTCTCTGAAATTAAGAAAACTCAGCTTTCACTGAGGACCATGACACAGAATGACCTGAAGTTTTTGATGGTCTGTGAACCTGTCTGAGGTCCCAACCACAGTGCTAGACCATGATATCAATGGTAAAGACAGCCTGAGGAAAGATTGTGGGCTATTTCTAGTGGGTACTGAAGTTGCCCAGAGAGATGGTAGATGCCTCATCCCTGGAAACATTCAGGGTAAGGTTGGACAGGGCTCTGAGCAACCTGATTGAGTTGAAGATGTTCCTGCTCATTGCAGGGGGGTTGGACTAGATGATTGTCAAAGGTCCCTTCCAACCCAAACTATTCTATGATTCTATTTAAAGGTCTTTTCCAACCTAAACGATTCTATGATTCTATGATCTCAGGGAGGATCAGAAAGCAGCAGGATATAATCCAGATCTTAACTTCCCATGTAACGCCACTATTCAAGTCCCTTCTTTTCATACCCCTCTTGTGAAAGACAACCAACTGGCAATAAGAAATTTCAGCCTGCTTTGGACCACATCCTGGTCTAGAAGTGGGAGCAATGCTTTTAAATTAAGCTGTCAAGCCAAGCCCATGAAATAGAAAATGTGCAGAGATAATTGCAAATGCAAAAAAAAAAAAAAAGTTACTCATGCAAATGAACTTTCAATTGGACTGGTCCTTCATTCATTGCTTTGAATCTTGATGCAACTATTTCCGTCTAGAGATGGGAAGCCAGTGCTTTGCTAGCCCCTGTGGGATGCATGACAGCTCTTAAAAGAAGACGCTGACTTCTTTTCTGTGTCTGTCAGTGCTGAGCTCAAGGAGACCCTGCACATAGTTGAGCTTTTTGCTCTACAGTATTAATAATTTGGTCATGCACTTGAAAGCAAATGGACAAGAAGGCACTGGCTTCTTCTGCCCTACACAATCCTCCAACACTATCCCCACATGCCTTGCACCTTCGCCCCTGCCTTCATACCACATTAAGGACCTTAAGTTTATAATAGTGCTGTAAAACTACTTTCCAGTGGGTGGCAGAGTGGCCTGCACATGATCTAGGGTATACTCCATAAGCACATCAAGAGGCTTAGGGTAACATGGCCCCAGAGGAGCCCCAGGGAAAGCATTGGGTTGTGTGGGCACCACCAGTCCTTTAGATGCTCTGGTGCTTTAGAAGTGCACCCTGCTTTAGAGGCCTGGTGGAGATCAGTCACTGCATCATTTGGATTTTGGATCAAATATCACTCCTTTGCCCTGTTTTATGAATTGTATAGAGATGTCCCAGTGGATAATTTCTAATGCATGCTTTTACCCGTCTGCAGATACAAAGGCTTTCCTGTCCATGAATAAGTTGAAGGATGTTACGCTCACTGGATCAGCATCATGTCTCAAACCAACAGGGACTGGCGTCTATTTTAGGCTGCAATTAATTCCTCCCTCACAGTGCTGATCACCTTGCACAGACTAGAGAAAGAGCCTTTTTGACTAGCTCAGTTTCCACTCCAAACTTTCTGAGGGCTGATGTGAGATCAGATGAATGATAATGTAAGAAAGACCCTACTGGGTCAAACCATATGCCCAGTACCATGTGTAAGTGTGACTAAAAGCAGGCGCCAAGTGAAAAGTCTAAGTACAAGTACCTGCATGTTCCAGCTTTCAATCATTCGAGGCTAAAGGACTTTCAGGACTAGGTTTAATTTCTATGAGCCTTCAGCAGATGGCCCGCTCTTGTCCACTCTCCCCATGAACAAGTGTGAATATTTATTATCCACAACACCTTGCAGCAAGGAATTCCTCTGCTCCTCTTCCCGTTGTGCAAAGAAAAAACTCCTTTTGAGTTAATTTTTTTCTGAATCCCTCTGTCATTATGTTCCTTCAATGTTCCTTAGGTGTTGTGTTAGAAAAGGCAGGGAGGAATTAATCCTCTCCAGAGTTTATGTGGTACTCATACTTTGACTTCCAGACTTTATTATCCCTTCTCAGTTGTCTCTTTCCCATGCTGAATCCCATCCCTAACTTCTTAATTCACTGTTGAGTTACCCCAGGCTCATGCAGGTATCATGTCATTGACTTGAGTGGTCATCTGAAGGCAGCTATGGCAGTTTTGCAGGAATAAGTAAAAAGCAAGTTGCTAGATTATCTTGTGATGCTTTGGTGATGCACACATTTTTATTGACTTCTACTGGATCAATTTTTTATGTCTCTGTAGGTTTTTTATAAGCAGACACAAGTAAATTTAGTTGGGATTGACAACCTAGATGTATAGAGAGATACAGTAGCATAAATGTCATTGAAATGAGACACAAGGATACCAAAGAAGATGAAAACCTTGTGATATGGAAGATGAATAGCATCCAGACAATTTTTTTTTTTTTTAACTTCATTTTTTGTGTCCAGATCCAGATACTGACATCTCAGCATGTGAAAGCAGACTGAAGTCCATGAAGGTATTCATGATGCTGCAAGTTAAATGCATTAGTGAGTCTTTGTGGGACTGAAGACTCAATTAGCAAAGTAATTTAGGAATACAAATACATTTTAAAAAATAACTTTCAAGTTGTTTTTTTTTTTCCCCCCAAGTATGAGGCTTTACTCTTTTCTTTATCTTATTTTTGACCAAACTCTGGTTTTGTTGTCAACATTGCTGAACATCTTGAATTTCCTTTGATACGATTGAAAAGCTATTTCCAAAAGAAAGAAAGAAAAACTGTCCAATGCCTTTTTCTTTTTTTTTCTTCTGACTTTATTACACAGTAAACAAAGCAGATTTATTTCTGCACACACCTGTATTACTTCTAAAGAGCTGTTGAGTGTCTGTGAAATGAACAGATCGTCTCTTTTTTTTTAAATAAAAAAGCCCCAAAACAAAGCTCACAGAGCTCAAGGCTCCTCTGTGTCATCATCCACATCATAGCAAATGAACATAGCATCTTGAGGTGGGCTGACCCTGATTGGAGCCTAGGTGTCCACCAAAGCTGCTCTGTCACTCCCCTCCTCAACTGGGCAGGGGAGAGAAAATATGATGAAAAGCTTGTGGGTCGAGATAAGGACAGGGAAAGATCATTCACTAACTACCATCATGGACAAAACAGACTCGGCTTGGGGAAAATAGTTTAATTTATTACCAATCAAATCAGAGTAGGATAATGGGAAATAAAACCAAATCTTAAAACAACTTCCCCCCACCCCTCCCTTCTTCCTGGGCTCAACTTCACTCCCAATTTTCTCTCCCTCTTCCCCCTGAGTGGCACAGGGGGATGGGGAATGGGGGCTGTGGTCAGTCCATCACGCATTGTCTCTGCCGCTCCTTCCTCCTCAGGGAGGACTCCTCACACTCCTCCCCTGCTCCAGCATGGGGTCCCTCCCACAGCAGACAGTCCTCCATGAACTGCTCCAGCGTGGGTCCTTCCCATGGGCTGCAGTTCTTCATGAACTGCTCCAGCGTGGGTCCCTTCCATGGGTTTTTTTAGATCATAAAGTCACAGAATGGTTTGGGTTGGAAAGAATCTTAAGGATCATCTAGTTCCAACCACCCTGCAGGGACACCTTCCACTAGACCAGGTTGCTCAAAGCCCTGTCCAACCTGGCCTTGAACACTTCCAGGGAGGGGGCTGTCCTGGTTTCGGCTGCAGCTTCTCTGGGAAAACTGTCCCAGTGCCCCACCACCCTTGTAGAGAAGAATTTCTTCCTTATATCTAATCTAAATATACCCTCTTTCCTAAAAGCTTCAATAATAAAAAGCTTTTCTGCTGCCCAGCCATCTGTTTTCATTAAGTCCAAAGGAGTTTAAGGTATTCATGGTTTAATATATTGAAGACACTCCCTTTGGCTGAAATTACCCTAGTGATTCCCAAACTGCAGAACAGGAAGCACAACTTCACTGTCACACTGCCATGAGCTACGTCAGCATTCACATCTTATGATGCAATCCTTTTCAACCCCTCCACTAAGGCTCTCAGCAAATACAAGCAACCATATACTTTGTCCAGCTGGTGATGAAGCCCCATCATACCTAGGATCTACAGCACAGGAGCTCTTTTGGGCGATGAATTTGTCCATCACTGCTTTGGGTCAAGCTAGTTTTAACTTCTGCACCAGAAAAAGACTTGCTACAGCTTTATTCTCCCTTTATCCCCATCAGAGCTGCTGATTGTGTTAAGAAAAGTATTTTATGTGGACCCTTGCCAGGTCACTCTATGCAGCTTGCTCCTCTACGAAGGCAAATTCACGGTTGCTGGAATGATGAGCCAGTAATCCAGCAAAGAGTTAAAGGACATGAAAGCCCTTCCAGAAGCAGCTTAGTGCACACAGGCAAAGCAATTGGGAAGCGGGCACATTACTGCCGCTGAATGAGTGACCTGTAACGTCATGATGACACATCACTATTGTTCTCTTGTAGAATATTTCCTTCGGGAGCAAAATGAGTGAGAAACGAGTTCCTAAATGATTGCTATCAAAAAAAAAAAAAAAAAAAAAATTAAGGGAGGAGGGGATAAAAGGGGGAAAAAAACCAGAAAGGCTGCATAGGCTAAGAGCAAATTACTCTGCAATTCAGCGAGTGATTTCATGGACATGCTGCAGGGATAATGTATTCTGAGTGGCTAGAATTTCATTTAATTCCACTTCATTGTTGAGCATCTTTTCCAGTGGTTTTATGACTGAACACTGTGTGCCCATTTTCCTTGTTCTTAATCTGGCTGTTTGACAGTCACTCTGGATATGCAATGTTCATGTTTATTTACATGACACCTCTTTACAGTATATGTCCTGAGACAGAAGCAGTAAAAGGAAAATGTTCATAAATGAACGCTAATTTCACTACAATTGCTGTTTAGGCGAGTGACTCAAGGTTTTTTTCTCTGCCACGCACCTAGGGTAACACAGGTTGTCAATCACTCAGAGATCAATTAATTGATCAATCAATCCATTTTTCTATCTTGCAGAAATCCCTGGAATTGCCTGAAATGACTGAGAGGGGTAGAAAGCTCTGTGAACCTCAACTCAATTGCATGTGCTTTGGTCCAAACGCAACTGTGGGACAATCCTGTGCCAAAATCAGGAGTACCTCTTGGTTTTCTGTAGCTTCCTCATGAAGCCACATGAAACTTCAAACATTTTGAGCAGGCTAATAGTGAGATCTGAGGTTCATCTGAACCCCAAAAATGAGAATTAAATTCTGACTACACCAACCAAACACAAGCTATGACCAGAGGGAAGCTGCTGAGCTCTGTGCACAGAGAGCTCTTCCTCAGCAGAGCTTTCCAAAAAAGCGAAGCAAGTAGAAAACACAAATGTCTTAGTTTTTTTCCCACCCACACAAAGTTCAAAACTCCCATTTGAGGGGAAAAGGTGCAAAAAGAAGAGGACTGTGACTTAAACTTCCTTCCTGACATGCCTGTTCTAAATACATGTTTTTCTGAGCTCAAGAAGCTCAACTGTGCACAGAAGGAGGATGTTATATCCATAAAAAGCTTTTTTCAGGGTGCTCCAGGTGCCAGTATTCACCTCAGCTTGGACCCAGAAATGTATGAAAAGCTTCTGGAGGCCCCCAAACTGGTTTGTGCACAGGCTTTCCTAAAGGCATGAAAAGGGACTCTGAACTAGCAGCTATATAGCAAAAACTGTGCAAATTACGGTTCTAAGTATATATCTCACATGGTTTTGGTTCCTTTAAAGCATTCTTGCCTCTTGCCTTTTCTTGAAGGTAAGATAATTGGCTACAGACACCTCTGGTCCCAGGCAGTACCCCTATTCCTCCTACCGGTTATTCAAAGACTATGATGCACAGTTAGCCATAAACTTTTAATCAGATGCAGCTTTCAGCATAATTTCCTGGACCAGTTCTGGACCATTTGTATTGGCCATAGTGCCACTAGCTGGAAACATCAAATTATTCCATTTTTGTACCTTTTCTGGGTTTTTTCTCTTCTCTCCCTGTGGCAGCTGGATCAGCCTGGCTTGTTTGGCAATAGCAATGTGATGGCAAAATTGTCCCAAGTCATTTTTCTCTTGAATTTATTCCATCCTTAGAAGGTCTTTTTATTACAGCAGAGGCCAGGGAAACCTCTTGGAACATGTTAATTCCTACTCAGGCCCAAAAAAAAACATCCTTGGGAATTAAACTAACCATCTTCCTTCAACTGTGAGCTCTTCGTGAGTGAAGTGTGAGGGTCTGGAGGGACATGGTGGCATCACAGGTATTGGAGCTTGCTGTCCCTCCATGAGTAAATGATCACAGAGACATGAGGATGGTCAAATTTGGCTGGATGAGAGATTTTTCAGCTAGGTGCAACTGGGAGTATTTGCCTGCTTTCTTGTGCAGCCCCATCTGCCCATATCCACTGTTCTCTCTTGTTTTATAATTAGCGCTAGCACTGTCGCAAGGACTGATTTGTCATTCTGTCTTTATACAATTTTGAGCACAATGGAGCATTGATACAAGTCACACTTCCATGTAAACTGCTATTTGCAGATTGAGAAAAAGGGCAGCGTGGCCTAACATCCCATTTTGGCCCAGTGGTGAAACGAAGGCAACAATTAGAAATAAAAAGACAATAGAGGAAAAACAACAGGAAAGATGGTAATTAGCAAAAATAAGAAGCTACAAAATTCAGATAGTTGGTTAGGAAAACTAAAGACATTAGGGAAAGTCCCAGGCTTAAAGAACTGTAGGGCATGTTAAAAACATGAGCGATCTCAGAAATTATATTTAGCTCATTGCTAGTTGAAGAGAAGAAAGTAATAACAGGTCCTCCATCCCTCAAGGTGTTCTCATCTTCCTCTCCCATTTTTTAAAATAATATGAAAGAATTATTTGTATTTCATGAATATGATTAGCAATAATTATCAAGGAAGATGTTAAGAAACGACCAGGAATGCATTTGTTTAAAAATTTTTAGGTCATTTTAATGCACTTAAAATGTTGGCTGAGGAGAAATCTGCACAAGCATGTAGAAGGCCTGCACTGCCTAACATGAGCTTTTACTCAAAGGAAATATATTGCCAGTCATGACAGGGATAGGAAGGACTTTAAACAGACAATTGCAAAGTTACCCATAGAGATTTAAGGAATGCAGACCATGTTAGGGAATAGGGTTAAGGGGTCTTGGAAAACAAGCAGCTCACCAGAAATTCCCAGCATGGTGTTGTAGCAAAGAGATGAACAGAGACCCTGGAGAAAACAATAAGGGAGTTGTAATTAGGAAAAGAGAAATGTTTTCCACTTCTATGTGAGACACCAGTGAGACTGAGACGTGTAGACCAGCTGGTTGCCTTCTGTCAATTTTAAAAAGGAGTTTGGGGAAAGGTCTGAAGAGTGTCCCCAAAAAAAAAAGTTCAAGAAAAATTACTTGAGAGCTGGAGAAAGTGCCTTGCACTGAGACTTTCTGCAATCCAATCTGCTTAGTTTATCAAAAAAAGAAGATGGAGAGGTGACTGATTTGATTAAGGTGTGTGAGTACTTTCATAGGGAGAAAATTGTGGTTAGCAAAGCGATCTTTAATCTTGTGGAGAAAGGTATATTTATGACTGGAAGTGGAATCCTGACATATTCAAATAGAAATAATTTTTAACAGAGTGATGGACCATTTGAACAAAGTGCCATGGAAAGCACTGCATCTCTCTCCTGCTGAAGGCTTTCAAATCAAGACTAAATTTCTTCCTCAAAGAGGAAGTCACATTTGACTTAAAGCTCTCAATATGCTGCTAGCCAGCTAAATTCAATAACGAATAAGAGGTCAATTTAAATGGTCAGTGATGCCTTTTGGCCTTGACGTTGCTACACCACCAACACAGCGCTCCAGGGTTTTGCTGTTTCCCAGGCTTTTTAGACTATCAGGATTAGGTACAGATGTTCCCCAGTCACCATCTCTCCTAACCACCCTCTCTGACCTCTTGCTGTCACATCGAATAGCTCGGGTAGAACATTGGGCATCTCAACCACCGCTTGTGGACTCAGTGTCAGCTCAGTGAGGGATGACCTACCGCGCAACTCAAACCACTCTCATGAGTGGCTTGAACTCATGAAGAGAGGCTTTCTTTTAATACCATTTTTTTTTACTTCCGTTTACTTTTTTGGTTGTTCGGAAATGGATCACTGTAAAAATCAGCCTCACACAGAGCATAACAAAAGCTGGTGTACCTCATCCAACATGGCCTTCATCAGTCCTATGATTTAGGGTGGAGCCTGTGAGTATTTTTACTAGATTAAATGGCTTTGCTGGAAGTGCACTGAAATGGCACATTTCCCAGGACATATATTCTCAATGCAAACCAGAATGGATATATGAAGGTTGTAAAGGGGAAACGCAGAAGCAGAAAACTCTTCCTGTCCAGATGACAGAGTTTTGAGGATATCTCTAAGCAAGTGGCAATTAAAAGAAAATATGTTGTGTGCCTCCCTGCATTCCAGGGAGAGGTCTGCAGAGCATCCTGCCTTGCATGACACAGCAGCCCAGGCAAGCGCTTCCCTCGCCGCTTCACGATCTGCTCTTGGCAGTCCGCCTGGCACCAGGCTCCAGCAGCGCCTCTGAGTGCTGATCTTCTGTCCCTTTGGAAAATGTTAAGGAGGCCTCTGGGGAGCATCACCCCAACTGAACGCCAAGGAGGCTTAATTACAATACCAATGGTTAGCTGAGCTGCCAGCTGGGACTCAGCACATGTTGCATCCACAATATGAAAGTCATCTCACTGAAGCAGAAAATAGGAATGTGTTGAGCCATCACGTGGCCTTCTATAAAGATAGAAGTGCTACCAGGGGTTTCTAGTGCTATTTGTGTGCATCCCCTCATTTCCTAATTATTATTTTTTCCTCAAGTCCTTTCAGCAATAAAAAAATAAATAAATACTCAAGCATTCCAATCCCTATGATAATAGCTGGAGCATCTATTTAGCCCACAGCCCTTCGCTGGTATTCACAAGGCTCAGGCTGGCACTGGTGACTGTGATTCAAATTAAAAGGATGTAGAAGGGAATTTAAAATCAATGGGCCAGATCATTAGCTGGTGCAAGTCAGTGAAGACCAGTCAAAGCCAACAAACTAAAATTATTTAGATTAAGCAGGGAGATCTGACTGTATGCATAGGAACCCTGCCCAACCTGTCCTTACTCATACCTCCAAGCTCTTGCTATTTGCTATTCTCTGCAGTAAGAGAGGTTAATTATCATCTGGAAGCACTGGAGTGAAATTAAGTAAAGGAAGATTTCGGAGGTATGTCAGAAAGCGTTTCCTTGCTGTGAGCTCTGTTAGCATATTATATTCTCACAAGGAAGGTGAGGGGTGTCTGATCACTTGTATCAGTGAAACTTGGGGTGCTCAAAGTGTTGGGAAAGATGCTATAAGGAGCAGCACCCCTCCATCCTAGGAAAAAGATCTGAGGTCTAGCTGAACACCTCCAGTTGTTTGATGCCCTGTTTCTGAGTGATCACATTTCCCAATGAAAGTGCTAAGCAGGGCACAGGCTATCTGAATTATTATCCAAGCAAACACTCTCATTCTCAAAATCTGGGAAGTTTTCCAGCTTAATTAACATTAACATTTGTTTTCACTAAGCCGTCTGTCAATGTGCCACCAGAAGCACTAAATATGAGCTCTGAGTACACACACGGGTAGGTAGCAATTCAGGTGGAGCATGCAGTTTTATTTCCAAGCTTTGTTCCTTACAAGGTTCGTTATTTCTCAGGTCTGTAAATCATCCCCTCTTCGAACTGCAGAACCCTTTCCCTTGACACACGGTCTCATTGAAAGCTAATGACCAAACATCATGTAACATCCTCGGCTCATCTGTACCCAGACATCAACCCTGATTGCCTTTTGCTGGTACTGATGTTGGTTGTAAGGGGGAAGGAAAAAAATTATTTTAGAGTGACATTGTGTCCCCGTTCCCCTCCACAAGCTCCATTTAGATACAGCTTTCTTAAATATCAGTCCTGTGAATGCACAGGTGTTAATTCTTCATCTTCCTTGGCTCTCTTGCCTTCTGGTCTGCTTGTGGCTTTGATGACAATCGGTTCTCAAAGACGATGGCAAGAGAGCAGTCTGATCCACTGCAGAAGGTGGCTGCGGTTGGCCAGATGTGTAGCAGGTTGAGAAAAAGAGATACAGAGTGTGACAGGTTGCAGTTGTGGAGGGTAGCACCCAGGATTTCCTGGCTGTGCTGTACAGCGCTGACACAAGCACACCCACGACCCATGCGTTCCCATTGCTGACATCAGCTAAACCCTCTGGGCAATTTTGTGCATCACCACTGCAGGCAGCTTTAAGCTTGCATGACTGACACATATCAACACTGGTCTTATCAACCTAGACAACCTTGCAAATGTAATATTTCTCTCCTGGATGAATTGCTCTCGGGGAAGCTGTATGAGACAAACTGGTTCTTCCTCATCTCTGAGCTTGCTCCATCTTATGCTTTGCTCTTTTTAAAAGGAAGATTCATTGCTTCTGTCACCAGCAGCAAACAGGGGCTTCCTTCTACCTGGGTGCAAGGACCGATACTCTGGACCAGTCCCTACTGCCACAGATCCCTTCCACTGATTCATCTGATTTAAGCACAACTCCTCTCAAGCATATATAAGTCTCCCACAAGCATATCCAGAGGTTTTGTGCATGATTTCAAGGATAGAATTCTTCTGGCTCCTCAGAGCCAACCTTTCTATCCTGCTTGAACCTCCCATGTGGAAAAAGCCCCAACAACTTGGTCCTATCCATGCCTGTGCCAGGAAATGCAAAAGTAAAGAGTTCAGCTACAGAAACCAGGTGCATCTGACCTGGGTTAACTTCAAGCAGACTCACCTGGGATAGGGTTTTGTCGGAGACATTGTACAGATTGGGGTGTCTGAATTTGCTGCTGTACTTCTGTGCGGAGGAGATGGCTCCCCTTGAGATCTTGTGTCTGGTGCTGAATTGGAAGTGGAGCTATCACTCCATCCTCTGCTTGGCAACAGAAGAAAAGGTTGGCATGGCAACCCTCTTCTGACACATAAAAGGTTGTTATAAAGGGGACAGAGATCAACTGTTGTCATGTCCACTGAGAGAAGTACAAGAAGGAAGGCAGCTTAATTTGAATTTAAAAAGAAAAAAATCGGGATGGTAGGAAAAACCTTCTAACCACCCAATAGGTAAATGTTGCACCTGGCTTGTGGGGGAGGCCACAGCAACCCCCTCACAGTAAGGTTTGACGAACAGGTAAGATAAAGCAGTCAAGGCTGGTCTAGATGCGCTCAGCCCTCTTCAGTGCAGAGGCTTGAATGGGGCCATTTCTTGAAACCATTTCAGCTGCAGTCTTCAAGGACTCCTCTGATGCTTGAGCTCTTCCTGGCTCTTCTCTGCTTTGCATTAATAGGTAAGCTCTTCCTTTTCAAGCTTCTCCCTGCTTCTGCCACGCTGCCATCAGATGCCATCAAATCTCTGCATCCATGTATGTTGCAGCCTGCTATAAAACCCTGCCTAGTCTTGGGATTGAGTGCACCCTCAGCAAGTTTGCAGATGACACCAAGCTGAGTGGTGTGGTTAACATGCCTGAGGGGTGGGATGCCATCCAGAGGGACCTGGACAAGCTCAAGAAGTGAGCCCGTGTGAACATCATGAGGTTCAACAAGGCCACGTACAAGGTCCTGCACCTGGGACGGGGCATCCCCCAATATCAACACAGGCTGGGGGATGAAGGGATTAAGAGCAGCCCTGCGGAGAAGAACTTGGGGGTACTGGTGGATGAAAAACTGGACATGAGCCAACAATGTGCATTTGCAGCCCAGAAAGAAAACCCCATCCTGGGCTGCATCCCCAGCAGCGTGGCCAGCGGGGCGAGGGAGGGGATTCTGCCCCTCTGCTCTGCTCTGGTGAGACCTTACCTGGGGCCCTGTGTCCAGCTCTGGGGCCCTCGGCACAAGGACATGGAGCTGTTGGAGCGGGGCCAGAGGAGGGACACGAAAATGGTCAGAGGGCTGGAGCCCCTCTGCTGTGAGGACAGGCTGAGAGAGTTGGGGTTGTTCAGCCTGGAGAAGAGAAGGCTCCAGGGACCATATTGCGGCCTTTCAGTACTTAAAGGGGGCCTATAAGAAAGATGGGGACAGACTTTTTAGCAAGGCCTGTTGCTATAGGACAAGAGGTAATGGTTTTAAACGAAAAGAGCTTAGATTCAGACTAGAGGTAAGGATGAAATTTTTTACAGTGAGGGCAGTGAAACACTGGAGCAGGTTGCCCAGCGAGGTGGTTGATACCTCAACCCTGGAAAAAAATCAATGTCAGGTTGGACGGGGCTCTGAGCAACCTGATCCAGTTGAAGATGTCCCTTCTCATTGCAGGGGGGTTGGACTGGATGATTTTTGAAGGTCCCTTCCAACCCAAAGCATTCTGATGCTATGACTCTATGGTTCTATGATCTATTACTCTGTTTCTAACTTTGTTTTTCAAATACCTGATGAACAACTAAACTTTCCCCAATTTTCCCAGTTGAATTCACTTCATTTGCCAACTTCTAAACTGATTCAGGACCTGTCTGTCTTGCACCCCATCCTTCCTTCTTTCTCCTCTTCCTCTTGCAGGACACTCTGAGATTACAGACCCTAACTACACTCCGTCTGGCTGCTTCTGAAACTTAAAATATTTCCACTTCACAGTGTCCAATTTCTGAATCAGAAACTCAGCTTTGTACCAGCTGGATCTTCTGAGGATTCAGATAGGGCAACATAAGAGATGACAGCTGAAGGATCCAGTCCTAAATGAATACACACTAATGGAATAGGGATCTTAGGGAAAATTAACCTCAATTAACCTTTTATCAATCCATTTGGGATCTCAGTGAGTCGTTAACCAACCTAGCCTCTGTCTTAGCTAAAATATCTGGACGGGACAACAATTATCCAGAAAAAGAAGGGGTCATCTCCCTGCAGCTGCAGAGCATCCTTGGTGCTGAATGCATTCCAGATGCCTGGAAAGAAATGTGGAGAAACAGTGCAGGAACACTGTGGTAACCAAATTGAACCCAGCATATGCATTCCTTCTGCCCTGGTCAGTGAGTCAAGCTCTGTATGGAACTGCATCACCCTGTTAATTTGGACCACATACCCTTAAATCAGGGTTTTCCGGATGACAGGTTTAGAGTCCATTATATCTGTTCTTAGCCCATTTCATATCTTTTCTTAGTCCATTGTTATACATGTTCTTAGTCCATTTCAGGACTTCCTGGATGAGGCAGTTTCTTATATGCTTATTGGAACAACAGAAATTTGGAGAGCATCACAGCTAGTCCTTGGCCTGGGTGACACTTGTGGTTATTCAGTGTAAGCTGTCTAACAGAATGGAGAACAGCACACATTTGGAACTGAATTATTAGGAGACCATGGTGGGGTAAGGAGAAATCTAAGACTAGAAATATCGCACCAGAAGGAGCAATAAGAAACATGACTACAAAGAATTAACTCTGGACCTTTACATCTTTAACATAAAACACTCAGTAGCAATCCTTTTCAGTAGGATCAGGTAAGGATCAAGACGATGTTTGCTATGAGTAAGGAGGATAGAACTGGCCCTTCATTACAATTTATTCTTTAACTTTGCCTGGTTAAAAAAGTAAAACAAAGCCCACAAAACCACAAGACAGAATCTCAGTCTCTCCACAAAATACATAATAAAACCAAGCAAACCTCAAGCCTCTCCAGAATCTCAGCCTGCTATAAACACTGCTGGATTTAAATATCAAGTATATTCAATGCATCAACAACAACAAAATATAATCCATGTTATTTCATATGACAATGCACAGAGTACAAAAATAGAAAGGCCCGCTCCATTAAGCTTGCATCTCAAACTGCACTGAAATTATAATCAACAGCTTCTTCAGGGCAAAGGAAGAGAAAACAAAGGCAGGCAGAAGAAAATAAAAGTACATGGAGGCTTTTTCTGTGGCACTCAGAAGAACTCAGTACCAGCCTTTTTCTGGCTCCGTGGGCAAGTGCTCCAGTGTGGTCCCTGGAGCCAGGCCTTGCTGAATTCTGGACTCTTTACCAAACCATTCTCCTTTTCCAGCACTGCACGTGGAGCTGCAAGCCAGGAGCAAGGCACGTTCCATCAGCAGGGTCCACACAGCTCCCTCTGATCTACTGTCCTCCTTCCCTGTCCTGTCTCAGCTTCCTTAATGTTGAGACAAGCCACAAGGAAAGCCAAGGCTGAATCCTACACGGGTCCATCAGTGGATCAAGGTTTAGTGTGGGAGTCATTAGGGCACGTTATGGTAGAGGAGCCTGACCAGGTCCCTGCTCTGCTTACTGTCCATTCAGGTCCCTCCTCTCTTGTTCTGAGGCCACAGTAAGATGACATTGGTCCCTTTTGATTGCTTTCCAGCAAGATTTTTCAACAAACATCAGAGTATCATGCAGAATATTTCTGTCATTTTTTTTTTTTTTTTTTTTTACTAGCCAGACTGGTTGAGGCCACCAGTTTAAAAGTCAAAATTTTTTGGAAAATCAAACCAATGAACCAACAAGCATAAAGTTAAAAATGCCAATTTAATTAATTTCTCCTGGCATGACCTCACCTCGGGATGTAGAAACTGGGGCTACCTTCTTGGAGCAAGAAAAACAAGAAAAGTTTAGGAAAAAAAGTCTCTCTAGTGCTGCTGTCTTTGGAGCATGTCTATAATCCCCAAAATCCTTTTTCAGATTCCCCAGGTTCCCTGCAGCTACAGAATCTGATTTCTGTTATTATATTTTTTTTTCATCATTGATTTATGTAAATTAAATAGTAAGAAATACCAGCACTTCAGCTGAAAGGAGAAATGCTGGTTTTACAGGCTCAATATTTCACACAGATTATTCATTCTTCCTTGTGAGCAACTTCTTTTTTTCCCCTCACATTATATTTTTACTGATAGTATTAAATGCTGGATGTAGGCAATATCTTTGATATATGGACAATTTACAACACACACAGAGAACCTTGACAGGATTCTTTTTCGTTTCTTTATCATCTTGTTCATAAATTACAGCTGCTCCAAAAAGGGGGCTCAGCAATGAGGGCCGTGTTTGAGGGGTGAAAGCATGGTCTATCGGTAACATATGAACAGTCAAGCTGCATTTGATGCATATATCTCTTGAATACACTAAGGCAGTTTGTTTATGGCCTGAGGGTTGTATATAGCCTCATAGGGCAGTTAATTTTTTTTTTGCAGTGCCCTCCTGAGTGCTTTCCTTTTTCGGGACAGCATGGGAAAGGACAAGAAGCGGGGGAAGCTGACAGGATGAATTCATGCAAGAACAGCCACACCAGCACAGACCAAAGAGGCATCTAGCCCAGCTGCAACTATAGAGTCGTGTAGCCTGGTGATGGCAAGCAGTTGCCACCCAAAGAGACCTCAGAAGGTTGTAACAGGCTGGTGTACTTTGCTAGCCTCCAGCAATGTGCCTTACAGGTTGCTGGTCTTTTTGCTGTCATTCTGGGATGGTTACAATCCATTGCAAGCCCACATCTTACATGTTCTGTCCACTTTTTTTCCCGTTATGCCACCACGGGGAAGGTGCCATGCTTTTCTGCATAACTGTTGTAGGAATGAGCACAGCTGACAACTTTCCTCTGCCATCAGAACAGCAAGTGTTGTAGGGCTCCCTTGACTTGCATGCAAGGAGATGGTGTTGGGTCACTGAGTAGCTGTCATGACACTCAAGAGAGGAAGGACATGTCTACTTCTCCATCATTGCTGACAGTACTCATACCACCTGGACACAATTTTGAAACTGGCTCTTGGACTTCTTCACTTTTTGCCCTTGAGAGTTGTATCCATGGAGTCCCCTTGCCCTCTCCCCCCCAACTCCCTTCAAATTCAAGACAGATGCCATTGGCAGAGACCACAGATGGAGAGTGTAATCTTCCTTGCTAGGATGACAAGGAAGCGTGTTCAAGGCCTTCCTGTGGAGTGGAAAGGCACCTGGAAAGAATAGAACTGGGGGAAAGCCAAGAAGGAGGAAGACAGATGAACTACGAGTTTCCTTCCTCTTCTTCTGGAATAAAAAGATTCTCTTTCTTCCTCTGGGTCACTGTAGCAGCAGAGTTGAATACTTTGTGAATTGCTAGAAGTAGCGGGGAGAGTGAAATGCCAGGCATAGAGTTATAATGGTGTGAATTGAAAACACATGGCATTTCTTCAGAAACTCTTAACCCAACCTAGCAAGTTGCTCTGTAAATGCAAACTTCTCACCTTGAAGTTAGTCACACGAAGACACATTCAAAACAGACAAGGAAATGGCCTGGGCTGGGTGGCTCCATATTGAGAAAGTCGTTCATCACTGTTGCGTCTCAGCAATGGCATCCAGGGCTTCCCAAGTTCTGAGTGTTCCCTACGTTTGGAGGAAGGCACCATCCAGTCACACAGGAGCCCTGGACAAGGAAAACATAACTTCCATGACCTGCTAACCCTGGGTTGCAGGTTTAGGTCACAGACTGTTTCTAGACGATCATTTCAGAAGACAGTACTACGTGTGTTAGTGGTAAATTGTTTAGAAGCTGTATTAATCTTACTTTTCATGCACCTGTAGTCATTTTCTGCTGGTTGTAAGCAGCATTTGTCTGCATAATTGTATACTACCCCCCGGGGTCTGTTACAAACAGATCTTGTGTTTAAAATAGAGTTGTTAATCTGATTCTCTTTTTTGTTTTTCAAGATATGGGTCAATGCACACCCATTATAAAACACCCATATGTAAAATTACAGCAGCTACCTTCCTGCTATCTGAAGTCATGGTTCCTGCCTGGCTACAGGTTCCTGGATCATGACTGTGAAGCTCTTATGAGTTAGGATAAAAACAATGCCAACACTGACAACTTTGGCACAGGCTTTCCAACAACACAGTTGCCTGATTGCTCTGTCTCTAAACCTCCTTCCACACGACTACTCCTATGGATGGGTAATCTGCCTCCAGCTGGGCCCAGAGGCCTCCTTTGTGGATCAAATCTTCAGGAAGACAGAGACTGTGCAGATTTGCTGGTTAATGAAGATGCAGTGGTTTCACCCAGCTAAGAATGATGGTACTGAAACCAACCTGCAGGGTCTGCTGTAATTCCTTTTGCCTTCTTCTGAAGGGTGGCCCAGAGTCTATCACCTTGTTTCCAATCTGAGCCTGGAGAAAGGCCATCCTCTCTGAGAACTTTGCTCTTTTTCACCAGATAGATTGTCCTAACAAAATACACTGCTTCTGTCTACAAACTTGGTCTTGCTAAAGAAATTAAGGCTTTCTGTCATGACCATGACGTTGCTCTGGCTCTATTATTGCCTCTTCCTGGAGCATATTTGAGTTTCTCTGGACTTTTCTTTTCTGCTTGTCCTTACCATGAGCCATGTGGAACCATTTTGAAGCTTGTGGAATTAATGATCTGTCAGTCCTCTTGGACTAGCCACATATTGATGAGTTGCCCACAGTTCTGCAGGTGGACACAGCATGGCATATATAGTCCTTCCTGTGCTGTGAATTTTTTACAGTACCATAATCAAGTTATTCTGTGGTTGCGTTACTCCTGTAAGGAATCACAGATTGTGAGCAAATTGAGGAAGATATAGTCTGTCTACATGAAGGAGATACTTGTATATAATCTCTGCTTATGAACTTTCTGCAGACTGGTCTTGCTTTCTTACAAATCACAGAATCATAAAATCATTTAGGATGGAAAGGACATCTTGAGATCATCTTGTCCACCCCTCCTGCTCAAGCAGTCACCTAGAGCAGCTTGCCCAGGACTATGTCCAGTCGTGTTCTGAGTATCTCCACAGAGTCTCCATAACCTCTCTGGGTAACCTGTTTCAGTGTTTCACCACCTTTACATCAGAAAAAGCTTTTCCTGTGTTCAGATTGCATTTCATGTTTTTTAATTGGCACCCATTGCCTATTGGCTTGTCACTGGGCATCACCAAGAAGAGTCTGGCTCCCTCGTCTTCATTAGCTACCATCAGGTATTTATGCACGTTGCCTCCATCATTCCATTTATACTCCATTTATGCATAAATGCCTCTATCATTCATAAATCACTGTATATGAGCAGTGCACTTCAGAAGAGATAGGAAGGAATACACTGCCCCAGACAACAAGGAGTTGACAGCAGTTGGCTGAGATTTTCAAATCTGCTCAGAGAGGGGCAAACATATAAGCCCCATAAGCAATATCAGAAACAATGCCACCATTGTACCCATTTAATTCAGTGGCACACCATGTTTGAGAATAGGTTTGTTTGAGCTGAGGAGGTAGCTTCCAACATTGGTTGGTTGACATTGGTGATTCATGACTGCCTGAAATTCAGGACCTGGACAGAAGATACCAATGATCTGAACAGGGTCAAGTCAAGGTAGTCGCCATCTCAGCTTTACAAACTATGTTTGTTCTATTGTTGCACTGTTGTTCCCATCATGATTACCCTCAGGTTTGTTTCCCCAGCTGTGTACCAAATCCATAAGTGATTCTGCTAGGTCAGGGACCACGGGTTTACTTCTCTGGGATCACAGTGGGCCTAGCTGCTTCGTCACCTGCTACCCACAAATGGGTTTTCCTGAGCTTGAGATCCTTAAATGCACTGTGTCAAAGTAGACAGGCTTAACTTGGACCTTGTATTCGTAACTTACCCATCTGATGCTTTCCATAGCGAATACCCATTTTAAGGTCTCACTTACAGATAACATATCCTTTAGCACAGATCTCCCCTGAGCTGTAGACTGCAGTTGATGTTCAGTTTCTCCTGAACGAATCTAACTCCAAAAGAACAACAACAAGGTCTGTTACCAACAAAAAGGTTGCTTCTAACTCTTTGATACATCTCACAGCCCCATCAGATGCTTCTGTTGCCCCTTTCTCCGGCAGAGCTCATGCTCTGGCATGGACCAGAGCCATAATTCATTCAGAAGCAAAAGACTTTAATTTCATTAGTGCTAAATCCCTGGTAGAAGTAAACCCAGTAGACAAAAGAGGAGCTGAGAATTGAGAAGCTGGAGATCAGCTTTTGTGGTGACTCACGGGACTCATGACAACACATCAGTGCACAATAAAATGTCACACCATGAAAAATCCTCATTGTCTGGCCATAAATCCTTTTCCCAGCTGGGCCGTCTCCATGTCTTCTGCCCTGCTAAAGGCCACAGAGCTGTTCAGACTTGCTTGTAGAAGTCCCTGAACAATGTGGATTTCAGGAAGGGAGCCAATACCCTCCCAGGCTGGGGCTTGGGAGGTCATCCTTTGGCTCTGACAGGATCTGGATTGACATTTCTTTGGAGCTAGGGCTGAGAAACAGAGTATTAGCTGGAGAGGCAGAGCAGATGCCTGACTATATGATACAACAGTGAGGAGGAGGAGGAGGAAAGTGTCATCTGTAGTTACTGCCCCAATGATGTTCATCACATTTTCTCATCTTCCATGACAAAGAGTAGCTTCATCGTCAGCAACAGGGAGCTCCCGCTGTTGCAGTATCCTGACACCGTGTTGTTGGAGCACTCATGGGGGACAAGCAGACTCACATCATTAAAGGCAAAGGAGATAGGCATCACTTACTCTTCTCTTGCTGCTTGGGTAGATGCTGTAGCCACCAAGCAATTCCAGTAGGAAAAAAAGGTCCCTCTCCCCTGCTCCAACTGTGGTCTCTGCAAGGCCTGTTTTGGAAGGTGGGATCCCATGCTGTAACAGGCAAAGCTCTGCCTATTTTGGGGATTCCACTGGGCTGGTGCTTAGGACCCGGGCTGCTCTGGACATGCCTAGGAGCAAACATATAGACAGCATATGATGGAATCATCTTCTCTAACTTTGGGCCCTCTGTCTAATCCACAGAGAGAGAAGTGCCTCCTGAGGCTTAGTTATCCCACCTGATCTGTATCCAATGGTTGAAAAGAGAGTGTAAAGATCTGCTTTGGGCTGGACACATGGCTTTTACACAACTAAACATAAGGGAGGTGAATCCTCCTGTGTGAAGTAGTTCCAGAAAGTAAGCAGTCTATAAGATCAGCTATGAGTCAAGCAGACCATTGTGTTTCTGGATCACGAAGGTGGGCAGTTAGAGATGAAAGTAGAAGGTAAGCATTTCTTCTTATTGTAGATCTGGCTGTATCACATGTGTCTCTCAGGGCCAGCCAGCGTTGGAAAACTTCCATAAGCATGTTGGTTTCACAGGCTGTCGGCAGCAATTGCAGTGCCTAGATCTGAGATGCCTCGTGCTGACAGAGGACATGCCAGCAGGTAAACCCTGGGTCCAACAGACTCTACTTATGGCCTAGGATAAGCATTCCATAAGGGTCAACACTTCTGTTGCCTCTGACTTCAATACAAGAAGGAACATGGCCTTTTGCAGCCCAGCTCCAGTCAAAACACAAAGGACAATTTGGGAGTTGTTCTTCCATGCTAAAAAGGAGTGCATTAGTCAGCAAAGTGGTGATAATGTGGCCATCCTCCTCTTCAGAGCAAAGAGCAAGGCAAGTGGTGAAAGAGACACTGTCACCTGGCAAGAGCTGAAACCTAACTCCCACATGAGAAGGGACCTCAGCTCTTCTCCCTGCCTGGCAAAGCAATATTTTAGAGCATTCATGGGTCTCTTTGGAATAACATAATCGATTCAGATGTTGTCTCCCCGGACACATAAACCACCTGCCTCCCTGCAAAGATATGTGTTGAGACTGGACTGACGTCCCCAAGCTGTGCATTCATACTGGACAGATGGACAACGACCTCCAGCCACACAGAAAAGCTGCTCTTGGCTTTGGTGGGCACCACTCCAAAGGGTGTGACAAACCACCAGCCAAGCTGTCGCCAAACCTGTTCTCTTCTTTATCGTGGCCACTATCAGTGCATTTGCCATGTGCAAAGGAAACCATTTATGTACAAGGTTTAACTTTGGTAAGGATTGCTACCACCAGGCATGTGCAGTTAACAAGTTTACTTCTTCTCCTGTGGAAATCATCAGAAGATTTTTCATTGATGTTGTAGAAACCAATATCAGGCTCTGAAAGACAAGTTTTTCCTCTGGATGATTTGAGCCTAACAAAAAGCTGTTTTGTTCCGCCCCTATGGGATAGAACAGCCCGCACTTACACAGCTGGGGCCCTGGAGAAGATTGTACTTCCATTTTATGGAGAAGCAGTCCTAAAATAGTCCTGGGAATGACTGGAGAATGGGGAATTCCCATCTCATCCCAGATGTTTCCCATAATCAGCCCTTGCTCTGTCTGACTGGTTACATTCAGCTGCCCAGGAGCAGTGTGTTTGGATGAAAATTGCATTGTCCATCTGAATGCTTGGTAGCCAAAAATTTTGGACATGCAGCACTGAACAGTATGATGGCACAACCTTCCCCTGGTGTAAGGTCCTTTCCTTGTTTCTACTAAGGGCAAATGTTGTCTACCCAACTGTCTTAAGACAGAGCTCCTAGAAATACCCACAGATAGACACGGAGTTCGGAGCTAAATAGAGCTGTCACTTTTATTCACTTTTTTTTATTTTATAGTAAATAAAACTAATTTCTGTTTAACAGCATCCCACAGTGGAAAAGTCGCCACAGTCTGTGTTGAATGGATCATTCTTGAAACTGGCCGTGGACCTTTTAGTCAAACAGGTTTCCTGGGAGGGCTTTTTCATGCCATTTAAATTTGGTGTGGGAAAACTTTTGATTTATATGACACAAGAATGAAATGTCTCATTTTGTGTCTGACCTTAATTATATTTTTGATATGAAGTAATGACTTTATTGTGATTTTGGTCTCAAGTGATGTTTTTCTTTCCTGTGGACATTATATTAGCAATGTGGGACCTCCAGACTTTAAGCTGCATTCTGAGCTGACTTTGCTGAAGAATTCTGTCTCTCATAATGCAAAAGTTATCTCTTCACTGTCTAAGCTGCATGATGCATTGTGAGAATCAATGGCTGATCGTGATATGGGAAGTATAGTTCAGCCAAGGAACAAGGCCAGTAGAACATAGATGGTAGTGGGCAAAATGACATTACAAGAAATGTGTCAAAAAGAGAAAACACTGATTAACAAAGGACATGACTTCCAGCAGAACACTGGAGAGCATGGTAATAAACTCAAGATAAGGCATATTGATTTTGGAATTTATTCAAAAGTGTCCTTTGGCTTAAAATTCCTGAAGCCAAACAGTCTGACATGTCTGGATCTCTTGGAATAACTAGGCTGCAGAAAATGTTGGAGTGTCAATGTTTTTGGCCCAGTTTGCAAGAAAAAGCCAATGTTGGTATTTTCATGCGGCAGGGGACGAATTCCCCATTCTATTCTGCTCAAATTAGCTTTACCATTTGAGAATGGTTGCGGGATCCCTCAGTTAAGGAAAGAGGGGAGTTGTAACCACTGGAGGTGGAGGGTTGGGACATCTTTCACCCACGGTTGCCCTTCCTCCACCCACTCTTTTTGTTATGCCTCTGTCTCAGAAAATACACGACCTCACTCCAGCTCTCAGCCAGCGGATCTTGTTATCCTTTTGTGATACAAACTGAAGAGCTCTCTCCTTTCAAATTACTGTTCCCAAGCAGGTACTTACAGACAATGATAAATTACCCCTTAACCTTTTCTCTGTAACACCAGGCAGCATATGCCTCCCATCCTTAGATGTACATCCTCCCCCTGCTCCTGCTGTTGCCATTCCCAAACCTTCAAGTTGTTCCTGTGGCTCTTCCCTGAACTGTCTCCAATTAAACAGCATCCTTCTGGAGCAGAGGCAGAGTAAACCAAACACAAGGGTGCAGAGGTACCCAGCCAAATGCAAAGCCCCCTGCATCCCCCTGGGTGTTGCTGAGCCAGTGCTTGCTCTGCTCCTTGTTGGCAGCAGCCATTTGATGAGTGCTCTTGCTCATAACAATTGCAACGCAGTTTGGTGTAAGACGCTCCACAATTCCTCTCCAAATCACACTAATCTCTCCTTTCCAAAAGGGCCCCCCAACACCTAAAATACCTCCTCTCCTCATGCTACCTCTCTCCAAGGAAGACATTAACCAAAATGACCCAAGGACCCTAATCACTACAGCAATTAGGTAGCACTGCGTTGGCAAAAGTTGTTTCTACCTCATGGCAGGACAGCTGGTCTAGAAGATGCTTAATTTCTAAGATATTATGAGATTTCAACCCTCAGACACTATATGAATGGAAGGGAGCTCTGTAAAGAGACAGAGGTCTCCCCCTGTGACTATGGAGGCTGCAGAAACCTCGACAGGTTTCAGACCTATCCAATATAGCATGGAGTTATTTATAACATCCTGCTCCGGTAGCATGTCCTCTGTCTTTTCTCTAGTCCAGGTAAAAACAGAAATAAGCCCAAGACAAACCTTCCAGCTGTTCTTCTGACATACCTGCTACTTGCCTACCGCTACCAGGAACGGGCAAGCACCACCCACTGGTACCTCATCAATCACCTCCAAATGACACACTGTAACATGTAGGAAGCTTAAATCAGTGGTTGCCAGAGAGCAGTGTGCTGTTGGGGTAGATGAGACTGTTTTACTTTTCCTATTACATCTGACAGCTGGACTGGTGCCAGAGCAGCATGGTTTCATGATGTGTCTTTAAATTATAGTTGGACTGTGACATACTCCATCAGTGTTAATTCTATCCACAAGACATTCAGAGTGAGGAGAAAGGTCTCTTTCAGTCTGCAAGTGTATTGATCTGAGTGCACGGGACCCTTGGTGGGAATGAAAAAAAGTGCTGGCATTTATGAAAGGGAAAGAGGCTGCATTGTATTTGGTGGCTGGGAGAAGAAGAAAAGGCTGCTTGTCAAATTCAATGAGCGGTTTCATATGGAGGGAACTGTTTATGGCCCTTTCTAATTGCTGTAATATTCCTGCTGCAGCCACAACTCTTTTTCTAGCTGCTTCACTTGGTCTGACAAAATAGCTGCCAGGAGACGAGAAAACAGTAAAGTAAATAATTTAAGCAATGAAAGGAAGGGTGACCAATCCTGCTGATTTCTCAATCTCTGCTCTCTGCTTGCAGGAAGGTGTCCAAATGGCATGCAAGGACTAGCCATGCCCTGTCAAGTATTGGCCTATTGACCTCTAGCTGTGGCCAATCTGCTACACACACCTTGAGGGAGAGGCTGCCTCCTTTCCCTACAATGCATCACATAAATTGTGCTTTCTCATCCATAGGAGCTGGCAGCAAATGTCCTCCTGAGTCCAGCTCATTATTGAAGCATGAGGGGCAGGTTGCCCTTGGTTAAACTTCAAAGCAGGAAACATACTTTGGGGCATAGAGTTCAGCATCACCTTGAAAACCATGCTCAACCTCAGATGCAAGGTCCTGGTCCAATGCCTTTCTTTCAGAATAGGTTTCTCTGGGAAACGTGTTTGTTTATTGGTTAGCAAAGGACCCATGAACCTCACCTGCAGTCAGACTGCGAGCTCTTCCAGCTGCCCACTTTCCCTCCTGTGCTCTCGCTATGACACAAGATGTGGTTCCAGGGGGGTAAAAAACCTCCTATTCATTGCCAGATCTCCTTCATAATCTATAAACGCTCACAAAATAGTTTCTGAAACATCTAGAGACTCATTCTAGGTGTCTAAGGCTAGTTTTTGTCAGTTTGGAAATAAAAATTTGACAAAGATGTAGTTAGTTAGTGGGACTCATTGCCTTGGACTGGTACCATCTGAGGCATGGATGGCTGTCTATAACAAATATATATGGATAGGGGTGACTGATGTGCATGAACCCTTTCTTGAGACAGCAGGCAGCCCCAGCTGCTCAGCCTCTGGTGAACCAGCAGATCACTGCTGCAGGCATTGGGGCAGCTCTCCTCCAGAATCGGTTTGGCAGTTACAACAGGTTACAACACCACAAAGTACTTTTTCCACTCCCTGGTTGGCTGGTTGGAAGGAAAAAAACCCCTCTTTCTTTGAGTATATTTTACTTCCTCCCAACATCTGGAGATTGTTGGATGCCCACGTATATCAGCACTTTATCCTAAGGAAGAAAACTCCTCAGCACTTGAACCTTTGAAGAAAAATTGCAAGCCCATTTCTTGTTATACAAAAATGCACAAAAGGTTTGTTATATTGGTTGTTTGACGGAGAAGAGCTCTCAGGAAGCACACACAGTGCTCTCATTATACTGAGCAGACTGACTGGAGTGCCTAGGTGGGAGTACAAATGCCTTTGAACTTGCCAGATTGCTAATGACACATGCTTAGCCTATTGTGCTTAACTAGGGTATTGTCTGCAAATTGCTGCTAGTGGTCTTTTGTCATAGGCAGGAAAGATAACCTGTCTTTCCTACAGCAAAACATAGAAGTATTGACACAATCTGATGTCTCTATAGTATGAATCATGAGGGTTTGGCTGGACAACTTCCTTGCAACACAGAATGGACGAAGAAGGGATAATTTCAATGCACTCTAAGCACCCATTGAATTCTTACGATGGTAATTTCCTTCTTTTCCCTCCTCCCCTTTTTGATCCCAAGGGAAGCAGGGTTAAGAAGTGGCTAAGCCCTTTGGGACATCCCACCTGCACACCTGAGGAAGCAGCTGCCTCATTGCTTAAAGGCTCTGAGGTGTTCTTCTCCCTACAGGTTTTTTGAGGATCTGAGTTTTACGTTGCATCTGCATTGCCCAGTGAGTGAGTTCTCTGCTGCTTGGTCCCTTGATGGTCCACAGGGTACATATATTAGTCCATTCTCAACTACCTTCAGGAGTGAGAAAACTGGCACTAAACCTGAACACTGTTCTGGGGATATTAAACCCCAGGGAGAATGTCCTATAAGCAACAGGTCTCGCTCCAGACCCCCAGTCCTCGGCACTATCCCATCAAGATTTGGCCCCCCTGAACTCATTTTACCCCCATGCTTTCACACCACAAGGCAAGCAACACATATCTTCAGAGTCATGCAATAAGGCTGGTTACAACACAGGCATTGATTTATTTTAGGTTCTTTGATCTGAAAACACACGCATTCAAAAATAATAATTGCTTGCTGGCTAGAGGGGTCTAGAGGAGAGGAACCACTCCAGAGGGCTAGCCTCAGCAGTGTGGACAGGACACAACCACCTGTGCACCGGGTGGTTGGAAGGACAGAGATTGCTCCCTGGTCAGAAAATTTCAGCACTGCTTGTGTATCTGTAGACTCTCTGGAGCAGCTTTCCAGAGGTACCTAGGGGTCTGAAGAGAGATACCTATAGGGCTTCTCTAAAACAGGCATTTTTGCAAATCCCAGTAGGCATCTCCACATCTTTAGGCACCTGAGTGACTTTAGAAATTTGTGTTTCAGCTTCACCAGTGGAAAAGGAGTTCTAGCACCTCCAGACTGCACAGAGCTGCAGGGATGATACATATGAGTTGCTCATATATATGAGTAACTCAACTATTATGAATTTTTTGCAACTTGTTCAGATTTGGAGACAAAAGCTGTGTCCTTAGAGCAGTTCAGTTGCTTTAATCTTTTGTCTTTTCCCTCAAGCTGTCAACTGAGAAGTCACCTGGGATCCTCCAGCAAGTTACCGTGGGACATTAGAAACTGCTGGATGAAGTCTTCTCATCCATGCTTGGATGGAAGGAGGGACTAGAGGCCATGGCTTCCCAGTTACAAGACCCCAGCACCAGTGGTCCCTTCTGCCCATGTATGTGGGGGTCTAACTTGAGCTACAGGCCACCCAGAAAACTGGGTTGGTCCAGTTCCCTTTCAGGGAAAAGGTCCAAATGAAGGAGGAGAGTGGTCCTTCTTCCCACTCTTCATGCAGAGTCTTATGAAATTGATTAGCAAACACACACTGAGAAGAAAACAGGAATATTAAGAAATGGAATCACCATTTCATAATAGAATGGTTGGCTTGATGAGGGGGAAAAGAAAAATTAAAAGTGATAGAGTCATGCTAGTCAAGACAGATTTAATATTATCTCCAATGTGCAAAGAGGTGAGGACAAATATGTTGCAATTTTCTCTGCAAATCCCAGCTCTTAGGTGAGCTCTGACAGGACAACAGAGGAGAAGAGAAGTCTCCATGCCCTGGAACTGGGGCATAGATGCCCTCCTCTCCAGATCGGATGAGTTGTTATGATTCAGTTCCTGCCTGTACCAGGTGTTCATAATATTTTCAGGAATCTGAACTCCTCTTCAGCCTTGTGGGGAGTAAGGTTCATCTTCCCCAACCTGAGACATGCAGACTGCAAATTCCAACACCTGAGTTGATCACTTTTGGCTCACCTGGCAGTCAGCAGCAAGAAATCAGCACTCCCAGCAGGTGATCTGTTTCGGCTGATTTTGGTGGGATGAATCATGCCATAGAAGTACCATCGACTATGAAGAGAGCTGAGGATTAATATTGCTAATGGAGATGTTGCTGTGAGTACTATGCTGTGTAAGGTCAAGAGAGAAGCAATCAGCATAAAACACCTATTCTGCAAACGCCGGTTCCTTATTTCCCTATGGATAGAAATAACTTCTGGCATCTATGGGATGTGATCTTGCATGTTATAGCCAACTCTCTCCCTTGCACAGAGAGACCGGATCTGGTAGCTCTTTGGAGTAAGCGATATGAATTACTCTTTACAGTCATGACTGCATCAGGCACAGGAGCAGCACATGGATCTGGATCACCCCAGAGCATATGTTCTGTGGAGGGGTTTCCTTATGGAGTGCAGCTCCTTTATTGCTGTCCTGATGCAGCAGAGCTGTAAAAGTGACACAGATAAATCACTGCTGTGTACCTGTTACTCCTACTTGGGGGGGGGGGGGGGGGGGGGGGGGTGGTGTTCCTCCTGAGAGGTCCCCAGCACCCCAGGACTGGTGAAGGAGAACACCAAGGTGTCTGTGGTCTCTGCTGCAAAGACAGTGGGGCAGAATGAGATGACCTAAGGATTCTGTAGTCTCTTTGATGCAGATATTGGTCTGGACTTGAACTCCACCCTCTCTCCCTTCAACTATGCAAGTAGGGTGTGTGTCAAAAGAAAAAAAAAAGAGGGGAAAAAAAAATCAGATGTGAGGAAGTTAATGCTCCCTGTCTTCCCGAAAATACCACTCTGCTGGAGAATGAAGGGAAGGATTGTTTGGGTCCTCACAATCCAAGGCACTGGATGGAGTGTGGCACAAACAATCCTTTTAAAACCAGATATGACCTGGCCTGCTCACCCCTCTCTCCCAGTGCAGGGCTTGACATTTCAGGCCAGCCATGTGACATGCTGCATGAGATCACTCTGCATTTGACCCAGAGTGCTTGGTTAGAGAAATACTCACCCATCTATTCCCAGTAACACTGCAGTGTTCATTTTGTAAGGCATCAATTGCAGCAAATTAGCTGCCAGTCACAGAGGAAA
This sequence comes from Pelecanus crispus, assembly GCF_030463565.1. Taxonomy (NCBI): domain Eukaryota; kingdom Metazoa; phylum Chordata; class Aves; order Pelecaniformes; family Pelecanidae; genus Pelecanus; species Pelecanus crispus. The sequence goes on from NC_134646.1 coordinate 85,328,127, forward strand.
ATACTGCTGCTAATGAAAACTTCCCATTTAGCAGCGCAAAACTCATCATTAATGTTAGCACTAACATTATTTTTTATTATTTTTAATTTATCCCTGTGAGGCATTGAGGTCAGGATCAGGGTTCAGTGGTTGTTTGACTTTCCAAAACACAGTGGTGAGTAACACCCCCCGCCTGGTCAAGCTTACAGCCTTGGTCCGCTTTGCTGGAAGTTTCAAAGGGATTATGATCAGATCAAGAAGATGAGCATTGACCTCCTTTCCCCTTTTTCCTTACTCTTTGTGGCAATCCTTTCTTCAGCCATGTGCTTGCATCTGCAGTGAGAGGTGGGAACTGCTCTGGCTGTAGAGCAGGCAGCTCTGCAATGGCCACCTCCAGCCACAGGCTGGCCATGGACAGTTGCCCAGAGTAGGAATAAAACTCCAGAGAATGGAATTATTTCATTTGTTGTTGGCAGCACTTACACCCATGGCCAACCAGCGCCATCAGGGCTGAGGTACTGAAGGGCTGCAGCAATTCCAACAGAGTTGGGACCTCTTGTGCTAACACCCAACACCTGATGCAATGTTCAGTCTTTGCCCACTGGCTCCCTCTCACTTTTAGCGTTTCTTGGAGGTGAACAATTCACAGCACACATGGCTGGTCAATGTGGATAAGAGAATCTGTTGGATGATAACTAGCTTATCCCAAGGGATGGGTACTAAAATGTTGTCTTCTACCACACATCTGTGTTTTCCCAGTTCAAGGAGATAAAACCTTCTATTTGATTCTGGAAAAAGAGAGACATTGCAATCTAAGGAAAAAAATAAAACCCACAACAGATTAAAAAAAAGAAACCCTAGCTACATGTCAGAGTGTCACTGGTGGTCAGACACAAGTCATACTTTCAATAAGCAAAGGACAAAACTAAAAACACAGCAAGAACCTTTCCAAGCAAATGTGATGTACATTACATTAGTTCTGCATATTAACACAGACGGGGAAGCTGTAAACAATATTGGCCCACAGTAGCCCCAAATCAAAGAAAACCTCGCAGTGCTGAGGTCTGCAGTGGCTGAAGAGCATCATTGTGTTTGGTGGGATAAAAGAGGAATGAGAACTGCTGGCTAATGCAGTTTATCAGTGGTTTGGCTCAGTAATGTGAGGTTGAGGATGTTCTGATGACACATTCTTCACCCTAAGGACAACATGGTTATTAAAGGCCCAGTTGAAAAAACTGCTTTGAAGATTCACCTATCCTGCAGTGGAATGTCTTGAGGAAGAGGATAGGATACTATAATGGAATTTCTGTCCTGGGGGAAGTTAGGGTGTTTCCTGTTTGCTACTGTTTTGAGTTAGGATGCAAACTTGAAGTATATAAAAAAAAAAAAAAGAAAGTAAACAAAACTCTTAATTACTCTTTTTTTTTTTTTGCCTAGAAATGACACAATGTTTCACCTCAGCGTCTCCAGTGAAGTGAAAAGAGCTGACATGCCAGAATTGAAGCTCTGTGCTTATTTGTTGAAACCACTTTCATATACCTGTCACAGTTTCAGGACTGGGTTTCTCAGCCAGAGCCCATTTTTTAGGTCTACCTGTGGTTAAGTTCATGTTACCTATAATGCAACCAGTCAGTGGTCCAGATTTGCATATGTGTGTGTGTGTGTCTACATGCAGGAGTGCAGGGAACATGGGTTTTGTTCTCATCCCAGGTGTATTTGACATATATGTACCTTTTGCCATAGGTTTTCAGATTGGGGTCAGATCAAATCCAAGGCTTCCTCTGACTGCATCCCAGGCAAACTCCTGTTGAAACAAAGGGGGATTTTGCAAGCTAAAATTACTTTACAAAAAATGAGTGAGTTTGACTTCATTTCCTTTCCAGCTGTCCTGTCTGGCACCAGAGTGCTGCCAGCTCTGGCTGACGGCACAACATCAGCCTGAAACATCTGAAACATCAAGAGTCACTAAGAATTTAAGTCATTTTGTGTCCTTTTATAAAGGCGATGCTACTACAGGCAGAGAAAGAAGGTAGAAGATAGGGTGACTGAAATGCCCTTTGCAGAGTAAATGAGGTATGTTGGCTTCTCCCAGTCTCTCACCGCTTGTTGGACTGTTCATGATCTTTCTTCCTCCAGGGGATTTATGCACTAAAATGAATTTCTGGTATTTCTCATTCACACTTATTTGTTAATTCAGACTGAGCTATAAAAATTTACCTCCTTTTTTATTCCACCTGCGGAACTTCCAGCTCTCTGACTGTAGATGTGACTGTTTATTCATAACAACACTGTACAACTGGGGTGCTCTCAGCTCACCAAGTCCAGCCCCTGGTTGGCCCAGGTGACCTCAGAAGCTGCTCAGTTATCTCCTTCTTCCCACCTCAGCCACCCATGTTCTTGGCTGTATATGACATTCTTTGTCTTCCTACTGCACCAGCCTTCTCCAGAGTGGAGTTGCAGCCTTGCTCCATCTCAGTCTCTGCTGCCCTACTCAAAATCTTCTATCTCCAGCCACTCACTTGGCCTTAGCTACTCCAGAGAGCACTGACACAGCTATCAGTCAATCCTGAGCACATCTGTAGAGGTTCTACAAGTCCTTTTTGTCATCACCAGATGTTTCTGAGATGCAGAGAGGAGTGTGTTTGTCTGAACTGTGGTGGGTGAGACCAAGACATAAGGTTGGCAGAGCAGCTCTCAAGTTGCTTCATTCCCAAGCATGACACTCCTTCATGGTGGGAGGACCTTCCTGCCCAGTCTCATGGTGGAAGAGGTGACATGGTTTTGGGTGGCCATTTTGCATCTCTTGGGGATGCTGGGCCTTGCAAGGAATCACTTCTCTGAACAAAGTGCAAAACCACAGCTTCTCCCTTTCTTGTGACTGCACACACCAGACACAGCTTGTCAGGACATCAGATCAGGCTGGCCAGCCACTTCTGGCCTGTGAATCTAGAAGGGGTGAGAAAAAAACCTTGTCATTTCATTGCTGATATTGTGTACTGGCTGTGATGAGCAGGACCCTGTTGCGGTAACCCACACCTGGTGCAGGAGACCCAGGATCTGTGTCAGTGCATGGCTGTCCTTCCAGATCCATTTTGCCTTTCCCTGGCTGCTGAGGAGCCCGAGGATGAAATGTTGCTGGCAGTGGACAGTACAGCTTCCCTTCCCTCCAGAGAGGCCAGGAGCCCACTCAGTGCATGATGCATCAGAGACAAGCTTCAGTGCTTGGACAGGGCTTTGTGGCTTAAATCTCAGCTGAGTATTCTGTAGATGTATGTAGGGGAGGTGGGGCTGCAGTCTTGGATCCCCAAAGCAAGGCCTGGAGATGTTTGCAAACCACCATGGGACAGGATGCTCCAGACTACAGCTCACCCCTGAAGACTGGCAACTCTGGAGCCTGGTGCTGCAAGGACAGGAGCTCAGTGCACGCTGATGCTCAGCACCACCAGGATCTGTTCCTGGGCTCGCCACAGCATCACCCAAGTGCTGGGGACAGCTTACTCCGGGGCTCATGGACGTATAATTTTGGGAAGGATGGAGGAGAAGCCGACAGTTGGAGGACCACACAAGCATGCTCTGGCAAATATCTGCCTTAGCATGGTGGTGACGGTTGCTGCCAATGAGCCAGGGTGAAACAGCCTGTCTGCCTGAAGAAGCTGTAGGAGTTTACAGGGAGGAGAAGGGAAGAGGGTAATGAAAGCAGAGTTTGGTGAGGCAGCACATGTGCGAATTTCAAATTTCAAATGTCTCCTTGTGCCTGCAGGGCTGGTATGCTGCTCGTTGAACCAGGCTGCTAATTTCCAAATTGATACTTACTCTAATCCCATCCCTGAAGGCGCCATTATGGTGCATTCAGTAATGGGCTATTATTTGGGCTTGTTGCAGGGGGGCAGGAGAAAAAAAGGAGGAGGGAGGTTTTTTGGAAAAGCACACAAGTGTTGGAACAAATCAGCGTCGCGATGCTCCTTCCCCAATTTGCAAAGTGATTAGGCTGCTTTAGAGCTATCCGCTCTCCTTTGGTTTGTCTACAGCCTTGTTTTGGGGAGGAGTTTTATGGAATTTTACTGCCTCATATAACACTTATCCCCGGCAATCAATATTGATTTTAACATAACATTTTGTTTTAAGACTCCTTTTGTTGTTTTGCATTCACTCTGCATGTTAATAAGGTTTATAAAATCCATGATATTTTCTCTTTTCATGAAATCTTATTGGGATAATTACCTTGCTCTGTTGACAGATAGTTGTGCCTGAATTATATAAAGAACACTACTGTTATCAGCTTTTCTTCTATCTCTTCAATAATGCTTTCTTACTTTGACATGCATTGGGTGTATGAATACAGAGTAAATACTGAGAAATATTTATGGTATCCAGTGTAACCTTAGCTACTTTTTTGCCTCATAGAAAAGAAACGCCAAAATGCAACCCAATCCTTTCAGTTAGAGTGACCTTTACTGTAAATAGGAAACCAAAAAAATGAGAAAGAATAATGGCTAAGCCTTCAGGACAGAGCATCCACTGCATGTCTGTCTTTTCGACCTGTCTACACCCAACAGAGTGCAGAAATGACCAACCAGCTCTGAAGATGCCAAGGGAAGAATGCCTCTGGGAAAACCCTTCCCAATGAAAGCACTTCCATGAAATTATGTCTAGGAGTTTTGATCCCTCTGCTTTCAAGACATGCCTGCTAGACAGAGCATTTTGAGCCTATCTTGTCATGCTCGTGCACCAGTTTGGCTACAACTACTGTGATGTCTGTTGTCAATTTTGGTATCACCTACATCAGCCAAAGCCAGGTGAGGTGCCCCACTCCTGCATTGTGCTACCATTTTCCTGTGGGTCATATAAAGATGTGTCCCAGGCTCCTTTTTGGTGCCTTCCAGGAGCTGAACGTGAAGTCTCACATCACCCTCCAGGCCAGGTTGTAGAAGTAAGGAGCTGGGTCCTGAGCTGCATCTGAGGCATGTATACAAAAATACATTTCAAACCCATGACAGGAAAAGGAAAGCCTGGGAGATGTGCATGGGGAGTAGAGATGAGGCCATCACAGGAGTAGGACAGTTGCAAGATGAGATGGGAAACCAAGAAGAGGACTGTGTCTGACAGCCTGAAATTGTAGAGAGCTCTCTGGGGCCAGGAGCTAAAGGAGCACCAAGCTCACTGCACACTGTGATGTGGTGCATTAGTCAAACTCATAATTATTTTTTGTTTCTCTCCTTTCTCAGGGTTGATGCCTCCAGACAGCGATCTCCTTATGAATCAGACTACCAGAGTCATTGCTCGTGGGAATGTCGCCTGCAAATGTAGCCCACAGTAAAGATTAGTGCTTCCTTTTCATCTTCTTGAGACCTTGCATCCCCTACAAATTATCCCTGTTGTCTGTCACAGAGTACATTGAACCTGTGGACAGCCTTGATTTCTGGACTTCCAGAGACACAGTGAGGTAGAAACGCAATAGATAAAACTGTCTTGTTTTTGGATATTCCCCAGCAAACAGTACTTTTCTTAATCCCTCACGGGATGCTTTATTGTATACCTATGCTTTAGTTGGCCGTTCCCGGGCATTTGCTTCTCAGTTATTAAACACAGATCGCTGTTAAGTGGATAGCCCCTGCACAAAAACAGCCAGCCTGAGACCAGGACTGAGTACCACACAGCCCAAAGGTTTCCAGATGTTACAAAGAAGAGCTGAGCACTTCTCTGGGACTAGTCTTTGGAAGCTGGGCTCCCCTCACCGAGGCTCTGAGTTGCCCCTGTTGTGCTGGGTGTTACCAGCTGCACTCAGAATAAAGCAGACTGGATGCAAGTGCTGTATGTTAGATAAACTTTGCAAGAGGCTTGCTCTGGAAAAACCTCTGGAAAGAGAAAGGAAGGAGAAAGGCTGTGTGGTTTTGTCCTCTTTTAAAGAAAATACCTGTCCTGGAAGACTCTGATGTCTGAGCTGCAGGGGACTTGCAGACAGGCAGAGGTACAGCCATGGTGAATCAGACAAAACAGCAATGCAATTGCTTCCCTAGGACAGTCACCAGATCATGAGTTCAAAGTTTCTCATCTTTGTCAAGACTGTCTGTGAATTTTCTATCAGGGAAACAGCAATGTCCAAGTGGGAATAAACACTGAATTTTTGTTCCAGGTGGGCACACAAAAAAGGAGAACAAATATCACTTCCCCAAATTCTAGAAAGAGAGAAGGGTCCTGCTGTCTTGTCTCAGGTCTCAGACATGCAGCAGCCACAAGGAATTGAGTTTGTGTAGACACAAGACACCAAACACACAACAGATGGTCTAGGGAGAAGAAAAGAACAACTCAAGATGTCTCAAAGCATCCCAGGTAGCATTAACCAGCTGAAAATCCAACATCCAGTCTAACCTGGTATCTGGGCTCCCTTTGGAGTCAATGAGGATTGACTGGCATCTCTAGCAGGCAGCTGACCTCACCTCTCTGAGTTTGCATCAAATTAGCACGTAAAAGAGACAGAACCCATTTTCTGGCCCTAGGGGAAAGTGGCATGACATGGCTCAGGACCACCTGGCCAGACTCTGCTCCCTTCTCTCCCTCCCTCAAAAAAGCGTGGCTGTGTCCATTTTGCCTTTGCCCCACCCTGGTCTGTGGTGTCCCCTTACCTGTTCCCAGCCTTGTTGAGGCTGTGCAGGAGCTGAAGGGCTGGCTGAATGAAGCTGGCCCTGTTTGGTTTGCTAGGTAGGACTGGCTCACCTCCTGCAGACCCTAGGTAGCTTGGACTAGACTCCGGCATTTCATGAGTGAGCAGTAGATGTACTGAATCCTATCTTTTTCTCAGTAATTGGGTCAGTTTGGATATTTAACATAACAATGCTATGGCCTAATGGTAAAATACCCTATTTAGATATTGACTTTCAGCTTTCCTAGTCATAGCAGGATCCCAGCACATTGGGGATTCCCTCTGTCTCACCTCATATCATGTGAAACTCCTTGGGAAAAAAAGACTCCATATGCTTTTAATTTGTTCTGCAGGTTTTGGGGGATTGACTGACCATTAGTGATCCCTGATTCATGAGCCCTGGGACCGTGGGGGAAAGACTCCATAGGTGGCCTTTTCCATCCCTGTGTCCCAGCACTCTTAGGTGAAGCATTGCACAGCTCTCCTTGTTATGCCCAGCCAGATGGAGAGAGACATAGGACACAGAAAAGCTCTTGCAAGTACTTTAGGCACCGAGCAATTTCTGAACACCTGGTCTTTTATTCAGGGTGGACTGCAACCAGGACTAGAAATAACTCAAAGCTGCACAGCTGAGTGGAGGATTGTGTCTATCAGAGCCTATCACCACTCTCTTCTACAAAGCCAGGGCTGGGAAGCTTAGCACGTCTTGTGCAAATGGCTTGACATATCTAAGTGACTAGGAGCCACAGACCCATCCAATGTGCAACCCCACGTTATCGTTGGATTTGTTACCTTTCCTCACAGCTGGGAACTCTGGAGAAGAGTTTCTTTTAGCTGCATTTAAACAGGCGCAGATGGCAAAGCCAGCTGCTTGTTCTTTTGTTCTCATTGGCACCACAGCAGCGGCTCTCGGTCAATTAACAGTTATTGCTGTATGGCTGCTGGTTTTCTCAGGTTGGCAGCCCCCCCCACGCCATGTAGCAGCCATGCCTGAGTTAGAGTGAAGCACCAGAGGCCAGATGAGAGCTGGTTCTTGGATGGCAAATCCTGCAAAGCGCTCTGGGCTTTGGTGACAGCAGGTGGCTTCTGCTGTTGCTGTTTTCCAAACCACAGCGATGCTGTAACTGGATGGTTCAAGTGATAATGGTTCACCAAATTCTTCCTTAATGGGGAAGTAAAACAAACCAAGAGGGTCATGCTGCCCTGGTCCCACAGTCCCAGGTCTAGGGGGACCTTGGCAAGCTGGAGAAATGGGTCAACAGGAACCTCATGAAGTTCAACAAGGGAAAGTGCAGAGTCCTGCACCTGGGGAGGAACAACCCCATGCACCAATATATGCTGGAGACCACCCAGCTGGAAAACAGCTTGGCAGAAAAGGCTTGGGAGTCCTGGTGAACACCAAGTTGACCAGCAATGTGCCTTTGTTGCAAAGAAGGCAAATGGTATCCTGGGTTGCATTAGACAAAGCATTGCCAGCAGGTCAAGTGAGGTGATCCTTCCTGTCTATCAGCACTGGTGAGGCCACCCCTGGAATGCTGTGTCCAGTTCTGGGCTCCACAGTACAAGAGAGACATGGACATACTGGAGAGAGTCCAGCAAAGGGCCACAAGGATGATGAAGAGATTGGAGCATCTCCGCTATGAGGAGGGGCTGAGAGAGCTGGGACTGCTCAACCTGGAGAAGGCTCAGGGTAATCTTATTAATGCATATAAATACCTGAAGGGAGGGTACAGAGGACTGAGCCAAGCTCTTTCCAGTGGTGCCCAGTGACAGGACCAGAGGCAAGGGGCACAAACTCAGACAAAGGAGAGTCTGTCTGAACATCAGGGAACACTTTTTTACAGTGAGGGTGGCTGAGCACTGGCACAGGTTTTGGAGTCTCCATCTTTGAAGATCTTCAAAAGCCATCTGGACATAGTCTTGGGCAACCACCTCTAGGTGGCCCTGCTTGAGTATAAGGTTGGACCAGATGACCTCCAGAGGTCCCTTTCAACCTCAAGCATTCTGTGATTCTGTGAAGCCATAGCAAACAGCTTGTATGTCCAAGACTAAGTTCTGTGTCCTACAAAGGACCAAAGCAACATTATCAAGCACAGACTCACTGGTGGTTCCACGAAGTTCTGGCTCATTTCTTGCAGCCACACGTTCTTTGAGAAATTACGTTTTTTGGGTCATTCTGTAGAGGTGGGCTCAGGAGGGTCAGGAGAGAGAGGGATGGCAGCACTCACACTGCATTATGAGTCAGTGTTTAGATCCTTCAGTCTCAAATACAAGATGAATGGTTCAGTGTGTTTCAGGGATTCAAAGGCTCAGATGCACGGCAACAACCACCATAATATTTGCCAAATGCTACCATGCTGATGACAGTCATCACAGAGGAGAGGAGGGCTACTGAGCTGTTGATTTACCAGGTTGTGATATGATCTGGTACCACAATGGTCCTTAGAGAAGGTGAGAGGGATTAAACCTTCCTCAGAGGAGACAGTACAGGTGTCTCATACATTTCATTAACCCCTCCTTGTAGTCTGTTTTTCTTTCCCTTGTCACACCCAGGAACCAATTTAGACTTTTTCTTGAAAATGCGAACTAAACTATTTTGCATGGGTGTTTTGTGTGTAATTTGTTTGTGACTGTCTTGTGCAACAAAAGCCGGGAGAAAAAAGGCAACTCAACTTGATAAACAAGACTCACGTGGTAGATACTGAAAGAAAACTTTGCTGGTATCCAGTGGCAATCCCTAGCATGCTGGAAACTTCTTAGCTTAGTGAAGTGTCACTGTGGCATGGAGGTAACTCCTGAACTCTGCAAAGAAGTCACTCAGCAAAGGTCAAAGACAACTCCAAAACAACCTCCACTAAATGTCACTGCATTCCTACATGATGGCATTTTAATGAGCACCAACTGTTTGCTTTTTGTCAAGATTTCCAAATAAGTGAGGACAATATGACACTGGAAGGAAAAGAATCCTATTTAGGCCATTTCATAATGTCTATAAATCTTCCTCCCTCCAAAAGTTAATAACTGCAATTAGGAGCAAAAGGAGACAGTTAAGCTCCAATAGCTGTCAGAAAAGTGTGCTGTAAACTTCTAGAGAATTTAAGGAGGTCTGTAAGTCACCACTAACGGGCACTGTGCTAAGGAAAGGGTTAACAGAAAGCCACAGACACTGATTTTAAAGTCCCATTGATTGACTTTTCCCTGTGTTCTGGAGGACTTTCCATAAGATTGGAAACCTTCTTGCTGAAGCCTGCCTGTCAGCAGATGGACAAGGGGAGCCCTCTGGAAGAGTCAACAGTGGGTTGAGGGCCAAGCCAGTAGTCTCCTTGGTTTAAATGAGCAGCCAAGCTGGCTGACCTTTGGGGACAGTGTCTTGTCCATAATCTGAAGGTCTGCCAGCCTGCATAGATCTGTGAAACGACCTGCACTTATAAAGCCAGAAACTTCTCCTCATTCTTGGCTTTTGACAGACTAATGATAGAGTTAACCATTCTAACTATTTCCGATAGCATTGCTGAGAGCAATATTCCAGTGTTGTTGCATAGGACAATGGTTTCGTGCCCTTGGCATGCTTGGTCATCTCCCCCCGTGGCAGTAGCAGGGTCAGAGCATTAGGTAGCCCTTGGCAATGCTGGCCTAGCTCTGGTTGCAGTGTGACTGTTGGGAAGACATCACTCAGGAGGATCCTCATGATACTTGTGGCATCAGAAGAGAGGCAGAGCCTGTGTGGACCTGATGATGCATATGGTACCCAGGGATGGAGCAGGTCTACATGCTCTTTTTGCAATGCTCCTTGTCACCTCTCTTCTGCATCTCAGTCATGGCTTTGTTGGGGGCTTCTTCAGAGCAGCATTGGGTATGGCTGCTTCTTCACCTGAAAGGGAAAGAGTCATCATTTGACCAAGGTTTGGCTGTTCATGGTTGCAACAGAGATCCCAGGAGATCCCTGAAAATCTGGGCTGGGTGGCACAGCTAAGAGGAAAAAGAGTGAGGACAGCAGCCAGTGCTACTGGAAGAAACTACTTTCTATTCCCCATCAGTAGCTACCATCTCATGTACACCCACAGCCCATCCCCAGTGGAGTCCAGCTTCACAGACTCTGGGGGCAACGATATCCTGACTATTTGTGTACACCTCTGCTGTGTTGCACCCAAACAAAGACAAAGCAAAATTGTAGACACTGGAGTCATCCTTGCTGTAAAATCCATCCTCCTTCAACTGAAAAAGCTTCTCTGAAATCATGTAGGATTTGAAGAGATTTGTACACAGCCAAATAGTTCTAACCTCACCCATTTTAGGGCAGTAGAGCACATGCACAGACACACTACGCAACCATACACCCATATCTATTCAAGACATCTGTCAAAGAGGCAAAGTCCTTTGCTCCATGATGGAACGACTCCTCCGCACACTACAAGGCATCTGGATTTGATTTTTCCTATCATTTTCTGTGTGAGAGAAAAAAAAGTCACAAAGCAGTTGAGTGGCTTGCTGGAGGTCATGGTGTTCAAATGCTTAACGGGACCTTTTACCTGGGGTTTAATTCCTAGCCCTGTACATTGGCCTCTTGAAGAACAGACAGGATTTAAAAAATACCCAAAGTAAGGGGAGAGCTGAAACCTAGGCAATACGCCTCTAGAATTTAAATTTAGACCTAGGACAATGCAAGCAATTATTTAGCTACATTGAAGGGGACGTGTGTCGTGAGGGAGCCCACTATATGTGGTCATTTGAGGGACTTACTTCCATACAGAGCTGGAGGGAAGCAGGATTGTGGGAAACTCAGGAAATACAGCAGTCCAAGAGCAGATAGCAGCCCATCACTCACTTCCAACCTAAATGTAACCCAAACGTAAGCCCAGTGAAAGTCTGTTCTATAGCCAGGAACTGAAACCATCTCCCCTCCCCTTAGAAACACAATAAAACAACAACAAAAAAAAAGCCCTCCCTCTTCTTGCAGTTGAAAATCTGCCAGTTTCTAAGTGCTAACTATTATTTCAATTTCTCTCTTCAGTGGCTAGAAAGTGCTAATATTTTTGGCTCTGTCCCAGCTGACCTGACCTCTCTGACATCCTGTATCACACGAAAACCCTCCTGTAGATCTATGCTGGTGACAGTGTCATAAAAAGCATAGAAGGGGAGGGAGGCAAGGGACTGGGGAGGGAAGAGAAAGGAATGATTAAACAAAGCAATAGCCAGGCACCCACATAAAAATCTATCTAGGTGATGAAGCTGCAATAAATGTGGCACATCAGAGCTTTCGTATAAATGGTCAGGATAAAATATATTTTTTTATATATATGAAAGAGTAGTTTAAAAATTACTCTGAGCCCACATTCCCTCCCACCACAAGAAAAAAAAAAATGTCTGAAGTGTAGCATATTATTGATTTTTTATAAGTCAGGGCCAAATTTATTGGAGAGAAAAGTTCATTATTTAGTAATCCCACAGCTCAATCTGCTCTGCTGGCCATTAACCCTCAACAGTTCCCATGATAAACTTCCCATGAACTCTCTCCATGTGTTGCCTCAATGAACTGCAGATGAATTTTGCTGAGTGCTCATTCAGCCTCGCCTGGATATTCATTGTGCTTTTTGCTGACATAGATCTCAACTCACCTGGGTACCGTAGCAGTGCCTGTACCCACCTTGGTTCCCACACAATGCCACTTCCAAGGAATCACCCTCCAAGCCCTCATCACTCATTTAAACCCTCTGTGTGTCCAACCCATGCTGACTAAGAGCAGAAGAAAATAAAGACTGAGCAATCACATGCATATGCATTAAATGCACCGACTCCTTTAATTCTCCCACAATTCTTAATTGAATTGGTATCAACGATTCACAAAGTATAAATATGTGGGAAAAGGAGCTTTTTCACAAGCATCATGGCATCATTGGTGCTTGATGGTCATGTGTGAGTGCACGTGCATAGGTAAAACACGACTACGTGCACCTCTGTGTTGGCACCAGTTACTTTGAACATACACATCAATGCAAAGCTTCATGGTGGGGTGCAGTTGCATCCCCTATGCAAGGGCCCCAACATTCTTATGACCCAGTTCAATATATCAAGTCAAGTGACATTGGAAATGCTGTGGCACAAGAGTTAAGACAAAATGCTACTTTTCTTATCCAATGGCATTTTATACCCGCCTCGCACAGGCGGAAAGCTCTGCTCTGGGTAAAGGTTTGCTGGGAATGAGGCAAGGGAAGCAGAATTATAAAAACCAGTGTTGTGAAATTATGAGGGGAGGCAAAATATATTTGCCTTGTATGTGAAATCTATCTTGGTAAGTCATTTGATAGAGTAGATGAATTGCTCATCCGAGGCAGGTTGAAATACAGAGTGTGAAGGAAAGAAATAATTGAAACCAGCCATCGTAAACATTCAGGGTAAGGGAAATCATGCGTTCAGGAAAGGTCCTAATCATCTGGTGACCATGAGGCAGGTTACAAAACACAGGGCAACGTCATGGAAAAGGAGCTATTGCTTCACTTACCACTTCACTCCAACTATCATAAATCAGTGCTCTTTCAGCGTTCCCACTTCTCAGAGACACCAGGCACTGATCTTTCTTGCACTGATGTAATGCATTGGCTTGATGGAGACCCCCTTGGGTTTGTTTGGCCCAGAGATGGGGAATGCAGCACCAGTGAGGAGAACAAACACAGGTGGACAGTCCCATTATCATTAATCATTGAGTTATAGCTCATCAGCTGAGATGCAGGTTACATTAGGATGAGAACACACCAGCCAGTTATGATGTCTCTGCTGACCGGTGGTAATTTATTAATTTGTGTTGATGGATTTTGGTGGGATGCTTTTCAGCAGGGCATCTCAACCATCACTAAGTTGCAGGACAGCTACGAGATGTACACAAGCCCTACTTTGAGAGCCGTACAGGAAATTTTTTTATGGGAAGCTGGCTGGCATGTGACTCTTCACCCTGCCAGTGCCGCAAGAAATCATACCTTAATGGATTGATGGATGCAGACTTCATCCTGCAGAAGGCATTGCCTCACTGCAGGCATCAGCTAAGACTGCCCCTATCACCTCCTGAAGGAGGAGTGGGAAAGACACAGGCATGCTCCTGTCCCCCCATCTGTCCTACCACTTCCTCCTTCTCCCACGCTCACAGAATGGTTTGAGCAGACAGTGTTGCTGACAAGTGATGAGGACTTGTCATGGACTTCAGATCATTCACCCTCTGGTTCTCCTGGATGCACCTGCAGGAAGCTCGGGAGCAGATGGTTTTGGATCAGTGCCCAGCCTTGCAGGCTGTAGATGCCTTTTTCCCCTGTAGCTGGGGACCCTGTTCAGCTGCTAACAGAAGGAGGGTAGGAGGAGCCATCCAAGCTCCCCATGAAGAAGATGCTGACCTGCCTAGAAGAAACTCAAAGGCTCCTTTTTACTCTAACACCTTGTAATTGCCCTTCAAGCACTTGCAGCTAGCCTCACTAACTGTATAGGACAACAGTGGTTATTCTGAGCTGGGCCTGCCTCAGAAGCTAGGAGATAACCTTGCTCAGCACCAGCACTCATCTCCGTGCAGAGCAAGACAAGCACCTTTGCTAGGGTCCCAATCACAGCCGCCTTCACCAAAGAGCTGCCTCTTTGCTTTTCATAGGAGAGTACAGGGCTGTGACCCCTCCTGGTCAATGATATATGTGCTTGTTGATAGGTGTAAAGCTACCTGAATCCAAATGGGATAAGGAAAGTTTATCACTTGGTGTTACTGAGCTTGTGCTTTGTTAGGCACTACCAGCTCACCCAAAGGTTCATTGGATGGTGTTATTCCCCAGTCCACCCATCTCCATGCACCTATTGGATAAGCCACAAGCAAGAAGTAACAACTTGAGTGGATCATATGATTTCCAGAAAAAAAAAAAATCTACAATGAGAAGGGACATATACTTCAGATGGCCAACTGTAATCAAATTATTTTGTAAATAATCTGTGTCTTAAAAATGCATTATCTCCACTGTCTCTGGAGACCTAGACAGTTTTAAAGTCACATTTCTGAGGGGGTTCAGATGTTTCCTTCCTGCACTGAGGAAACAGGGGTTTGGGGCAGGAAGGGCAAGAAAATCCTGTTAATGGGGAACCTTCCAGTCACAACAAACAGCAGACTGTCTAGATCTGCCCAATTGAATAGATCGAGAGGGTTTAAAAGCCTCTTCTCTCACTCTCATGATTTCTGTCCCATGGCTCATGCGGAGGGGAAAGGAACAAAACAGAGCCAGAGGGAAACACCGACACCAAATAGCCTCTGTCCTTTGATAAAGCATCACGTCGTGTGTGAAAACAAATCACTTTCCCCAGGGCAATGAACTCACTTCATAAGCACCTGCCAGGATGTTTCTCAGGTTTAAAAAATAGCAGGGCTTGGTGTTTGGAGGTTATTTATTTATGTGTTGGTTAATTCTGAGTCCTGTACTCATACGAGAAAAGCCTCCGGGAAAAACTGGGTAAGAACAGGTATTTCAGCTGCTCTCTGTGACAAGCTGGTTCTTTATGCAGCCAACACGCTCATGGAGGCAAAGCTGCTTGACAGAAACCAGGTAATAAACATCACACCTCCTGTGCATGGTCCCTTCAGGTGGTTGCAAAATGAGGGGCGGGAGTGTCCCACGGAGGAGGACACATGGGACCAGGACCTGCCCCGGTGCATCCGAGCAGACATTTCCAGCCTCCCCCTGTGCTGGGACTGCAGACTGATGCCTGCATGGGACTCTTCGTGGCTGTAGAAAATAAAGAGCTCTGAGCTGTTGCTGCTATTTCAGATAAATCCAAGAATGAAGCAGGTAAAACAAGAGAAGTTCAGTCTGGCTATAAAAATGAATAACACTGGAGCTGGGTTTTTCTAAAAGCAGCATTTATTGTTGGCAAGGCTGTTGCTTATGCCTCAGCCTTGCCAAAGACATCTGGTCTTTTCCTCCATGCTCACAGCACCAATACAACCCTCTCCTCCAAAGGCTGGGATGTAGCCTTGGATACGGGAGGCAACACAGCATCTTGGATGCAGTGGGCACCGAGGAAAGCCTTTGACATCAGTGAGGCTGACACCCGAGTGGACCAGGGCTCCTCTTTGTGTGCCCTGGCTTGACAAGTTAACAGAGCTTTGCCAATCTGCACAGACACTTCAGACTTCCAGGACTGCACATCGCTTTATCCAGGTCACTTGCTTTTTAGGCCTGACAGGGGCCGACACAGATTTTCCTCTGCCTGCAGGCACTGGCTGTGTTTGCAGCCATCTCCCAGAAGTAAAATAAAAAGTTTTAAATCCTCTTTTTGCTTCCAGGGTGAGGGAGGTGAAAAAAAAGTTCTGAAAAGTACCCAGGAATTAGGAAAGGGTGCACAAACTTGTTTTATGGGGGGACTGATGAGCTCTTTAAAGGACAAACCTGCCTGCTTTTTGGACTTTTGGACCATAGCATCCAATGACTGGGAGTGGATCCTGGACATAATTTAGTGAGGAGTAGGATACACATTTTTACCTAAAGGAGATACTTGGTCATTGACCAAAATAATTTAGTACTATCTCAACATTTGTAGAGCAAGATGTGTCTTATTTAGTTAAGCCAGGCCAAGGGCAGACCTGATCACCAAGGGAGCTTTCTTTGGTTTGCAGGTGTTCAGCCCAAAATCATGTGTGTTATTCAACACGTTTGGTGAAAACTACTTCTCCGCTTTCCAGGACACAATGTTGTGCTTGTAGAAGCCTTTACCAGCCCTTCAACTTGTGTCGGTTTTTAAAGAATGAGCAAATCAGCACACCTATGTCTCATAGGAGTGAACTGGCAGCCTTTAAATCTCCTTCAACAGCAGCTAGGGAACTGAGATTAAATGGCATGAAAAACCAAGATTTGTGGCCCTTGCAACATCTGTGATTTATGGTCCACAGACAGAGAAAAAGACTTTTTCCATCCCACCTCTTATTAAGCTCTTCCATTGACTGCTAGTTAAATTTTGTCTGGGAATTGCTCAGAATAAACATTTAAATCTCCAACAGCATATTGAATAACATCTTTCCAAGAAGCATAAATAAAACAGATCCATGTCTTCAGCCATCTGCATGCAATCACATACTGTTTATGTTTCAAGCCCTGGTCCAGTGAACTTCAAGACGTAATGTTTTGGAGAGACATATCAGACATAAAAGCTCCTCCATAACCCACCAGCACTGGTACAAAGTGGAGATAATGCTGTCTTGTGGTTGATGCAAAAGCCTTCACACCTTTGGGGGAAGAAAAGCTGTGGCTGGAAGGCAAAGAGTTTATAGTTACTTGGCTATGTTTATACATGGAGAAACAAAGGTCTAAAGAACATTGGTCCCCAGGGCCGATGGAGTTTGGAGCAATGGAGTTTGGCGTTGCCCTGCAGCTCCCACTCCAGAGAAGGGTGTTCCATTTTTGCCTTTCAGCCTATATACAAAGAGAGCCCATTCCCACGGCACCTTGAGGCTCCCCTCCCAACAGGGCAGGAAGCCCTCCACACAGCTTCTAGCAGGACACATGGCCAGAGCGCAGTCATGGCCTCCAAGGACAAGGTCCAAGCATGGAGGCCCCCAGGGATGCCTCAGGTGCATTGGGCAAGCACATCCTCGAAGTACAAGCACCCTGCAAACAACAGTACTTCTCTGTCTCAAGTGATATTTGCTTGGTTTAAATCCTTGTATTGTTTATGTTTTAGCTACACCTCATGCTATGTCATAAGCTGCTGCATGTGGCCTGCAGACTCTCTGTGGGCACCAGAAGTTACTTCAGAAGGCAACTAGAAAGCCCTTTTACTGTCAATCTTTTACCCCATAAGCTGTATTCACATGCCTTGGTGGGTTTTCTTTATCAGCAGCAAGGGGTAAATCAAAGAAGGCTTGTGAAGAAATCAGGGAATGAAAATATCATATATTATGATGGAGCACCTTTTCAAGATACATACCCTAAATTGCATTTAGTGTCCAAAGCATCACTGTGAAGTCTTTTTAGGATTGTGTTCAGCAGATAAAGAACATCTTGGTGGTTTGCCCCATGTCACACAAGTTAAAATACTTCTCAGATCACATCCTTATTTCCAGCCCAGTGAACAGCCAGCAAAACATAGCCTCTTCCCAGCCCATCCTGGGGCATCAGGCCAGTTTACAGCCAAACACCCACCAGCTGGCTAATGCTGGTTCAGATGACTCAAACTTTTTTCTTCTCCTCTTTCTTAGACAGGAAACAGAGAACTAAAATGGCTGCATGAGAAGGCCTTGGCTGAAGGAGCAACTTGCAGCCCTCTCACCCAGATAGTGAAGAGGACAACAGAAGGTTCAAGACCCTTCATGGTGCTTTTACCAGGATGTTCAGCTCCTTGGAGAGAAGGACATTCTCCTCTGGTATATAAGAGTGACATCAGCAAAATGCGGCAGCTCTTCGCCAGACTAGCATGGTACTGCTGCAAAACAAATAGTAAAAAAATATAAAGCAACAACTGAAGAGAATCCTTATACTGAAAATGCTTAGACATACACTGTGGCACAATATTTGTATCCACAGCCTTTGACCAACTGATTTTTGCTCATAAAGTGTCTCAAAATCCCATAAAGTATCTTAAAATCCTGTTTCATGGCTGTCAGGCAGATGAAGAGACTTTCCCTCCTCCACCCCGCAAAGCTGTGCTGGGCAGTAACCAGCATGGCAAATTTGGGCTGCTCCAACGTGGGAGCACATCACAGCATTTCTAACACTGCCAAGTTTGCTAATTACTGTGGGGACTAAAATGACACGGACATTGGTTGAATTGGCTTGAAAATAATTTATAGATATATTTGTATGTTTTCCAGGAACAAGTGGACAATCTAGAAAGTTCTGTGACAAAATTTCCATTTTTTTCTCATAGGTTTTCTCTTGTCAACAGACTGACTATGTGTGGGTGGGTGCTACAGAAAGAGAAAGGACAAAAATTGCTGTGCTTTCACCACTGTTTTTCCAAGTTTGTGATTTTCCTTGGTTTAGTTTTCTTTCATGTTGACAAATCAATCCTAGGTTACAGAAAATTTACAGAGAAATAAATATTTCCACCTTTCCATCTGACTTTTTTGGCTGAGAGTAGAATTGCAGCACTGGAGTTGGTATGGACTGTGATTGACTGGTTTGCACGGAGGGTGGAGAGATAAAAGTATCAACCTTTCAGTCCACCCACTGCAGCAAGTGCCCTAGACCTTATAGCAAGGGAGAGTTTACATGTCTACCAAGCTCCACCAGCATTCACACAAGCCTCTTGTTATTATCTTGTTATCTGAAGATGAGTTCCAATAAATTTCTTGCATGCAGGCCGTTTGATAACACTTCTGCACTAGTGACCTTGTGAGCATATTGACTTTGCAGGAATTGATAGGACCACACTGGTGCATTTTTAAGGAAGTCCTTCAGAAAATTATTGCAGGTCTCTGGGGGCTTCCATGTGAGGGTCTCCATGTCATTACCTTTAAGGTCCAGGAAGGCTGTTGAGGAAGGGAGTAATCTGCTTTTGCAGTCATGGGGTATTATAGATGGAGTGGGTGGACACAGAAGAAGATGCTGAGTGAAGATGATAGGATCTGGGTTGGAAAGACATGAAGATGATGACGTGTTTCACAGACTTATGGAAAATGATTTAGGATAATCCATACCTGTCTCTTTTTGGAAAAATATTTTCCTGATATGATCTCCAGCTTCCAGAGCTGGATTTCCCACCCTTTCTCTAAGAGTTTTGCTCCAGCCCTCAATGTTGTCTACTCTAAAGCCCCAAATTAGTGTTTTTCTAAATATCTTGCCAAGAATGTTTCATGCTTCTGTAATATCTGGCTCTAATTCAGTCAAAAATATGATGTGAATAGCTTTTCTGATGATGTTATGTTGTAGGCTTTATGCCTCTTGTTGGATTGAATGAAGAAGCAAAGAGGAAATGCAAACTGGGGAAGAAAATGAAAGCGATGGAATATCTCCAAAGCTCAAAACAAATAAAAAAAATGTTTGGGTTTGAGTTCTGGGCATACATTCAGGATGGCTCTGATTTTATTTAGACGGGGTGGCCCATTTCTATGTTTATTAGGATCACTACACTAATGAAGGCTTAAAGAGAAATGCCACAAGAACAAATGCTGGGAAAGTCTTTTATACATCTAATGACACTTAATTTCCATAGTAAATGCCTAATGTTTAACGAGTATTTTATTCTTTCTCAATTTACATATTTATAGTTAACTTTTGTAGCTGCTCATAAGTAATTAGCCATCTGTTTAAAAGGAGCCTGTGAACTATACAACCACATGCTCATTCCAGTGATGGTAAGAAAAAAAAACAACAACAACAAAAAACCAAAATAACCAACCTGGGCACTTCTTTTAGAGAAATATTTGATTACAGGTAGTTGAAAGAAAGTCAGCAAAAAAAAAGAGCAAGGGACTACATAATGAGTAAAACACAAGGGAGAAAAAATGGGACAAAATGACACTGAGTCTGAATCTGAAGGGAATTTCTCCACTCATGAGAATAGTTGCTAGTCTGAGAGGAAAGGTCTCAAACTGGCCAAACCACTGCAAGACACCAGATTGTGTGATGTGTTGGCTGTCGTTCAGCCATGTTCATGCAGCTTTGTCCAGAAACAAAATGGAGAGAAGGCCTGGAATTCAAGGTGCATCTTTGCTCATCAAAAGGTGTCTCGCAGATGCAAAATAGCTGACAACAAGGCAACGGCATAAAAAAATCACCTAAATTCAGAGATTAAGGGATTTCTTGGCACTTGCCATAAAGCCTTGCAGAAAATCATAAAATCTAGGGTTTTTGTATTTGCACCCAGTGATCACTGTGACTAAATAAGAATGAAAACTGAGAGTTAAAACCAAGTTTAAAGAAGGCACTTTGAAGAAATGTTTGCTGAAACACACCCTGAACATTACTGCTGATCAACCACGTTCAGAGAAAGGCCAAGTCTGTGGCTAGGAATGGAATTGAGTTTCCAGGCAGATATTAACAAAGTCATTTATTGTGCTGGCCCATAACCTTGCTACCAAACACAATAATTGGGTGTTTAACCTTTATCTTGATAGCATAAACTAGTCATGCTCTTCTTTTTCTCAAGCATTGCCTATGGCTGAAGTCTGCGGAAAACAGCAAATACAATTTATATATACGTGCATAAAGTCTGGATGTGCATCTAGGCCAGGTAACCGTCATCCAGCATAAGACCAATGAATCAGATTCCTCTTAACTCCTACTAATCATCACTGATATCAACAGAGTCAGATGATGGGAACCGAGTTTAGCACACGAGCTCGTGTTCCCCAGTAGTCTGATTGGGTGTTGTTGGTTTGTGTGTTAAGCCTCCCATTTGGATTAGCGCGATTACAGCTCGCATGGAACAAACAGCTCTGAGAGACTGGACACAAATGTCCTTGGAGGTATCTTGTTCACAGGAGAAAGGGCAAGAAAGACCACGCTAAGGGTCAATAGATCCCATAAGGTGTATTTTTTTCTTCTCTCGAATTCTCCCTTGACCATCCTGTTCAATCACTGCCACTTTTGGAGGGTATGTTACCCTGAGCAGGCACAGAGACTGCTTGCTAAAGCACCTCAGTTGCTCCAGTGGTTGGAAAACTTTTGTGCTTCCCAACACTCCTGGCTACCTTCGACGTAAGAGTTGATGCATGTTGGATCTGCCGCAGAGCTGAATTACATCAGCAGAAGCTTTTGTATTCATTCCAACAGGCTTTGATATTTCTCCACGTTGTTTCTAGCAGTGCTGTGCTTCCCTACTGCATGGTCACGTCCCACATTTTCCATGGACAGAGAGTGCAGAGGAGTTCAATTCTGACCTTTCTGGAGCTGCAGGGACATCATGTTGAGGAGGTAGAGGGCAGCACTTCCTGGTTATGGTGGATGGGAGGGAAGCAAACCTGGAAACAGGTCTTCACTTTTCCAGTGGCCCTTCTTCTGAATAGTAGCCTCATCTCAAGTTCTCAAGAAATTCTCAAAAAACTTAAATGTGTTATGCTACATTTTCTAACCCTCAGTTGCTGTCTTGGTTTCGGCTGGGATAGTTAATTTTCTTCCTAGTAGCAGGCACAGTGCTGTGTTTTGGATTTAGTAGGAGAAGAATGTTGATAACACGCTGATGGTTTAGTTGTTGCTGAGTACTGCTTATGCTAGTCAAGGACTTTTCAGCTTCCCATGCTCTGCCAGGGGCAAAAGAAACTGGGAGGGGGCACAGCCAGAACAGTTGATCCAAACTGACCAAAGGGCTATTCTATACCATATGGCGTCATGGTCAGTATAGAAACTGTGGGGGGTTGGCCAGGGGGCAGCGATCGTTGCTCGGGAACTGGCTGGGTATGGGTCGGCAGGTGGTGAGCAATTGCATTGTGCATCACTTGCTTTGTATATTATTATTACTATTATTATTGTATTGTTATTATTATTATTATTTTATTTTATTTCAATTATTAAACTGTTCTTATCTCACCCCAGGAGTGTTTCTCGCTCTTACTCCTCTGATTCTCTCCCCCATCCCATTGGGGTAGGGGGAGTGAGCGAGCGGCTGCGTGGTGCTGAGTTGCTGCCTGGGGCTAAACCACGACAGTTGCACCACACCAGGGCAGTTTAGGACATTGTGAAGCCACTGACCTTGCAGATCTATGACCTCTTGGTGTCTGTAATTTCAGGTTGTTGGAGTTCACAGCAAAAATAATGTTCCAAATTCATCTAGCATTTGACCTAAACTCATCTAGCAGAGATATTCAGCAAGCTTTTTTTCCAATGCCCTGCAGCGTGTTATATTTTTTTCCATTTCTATCAGGCTCATGCTCTCACACAGTGACTAGGTCTTCAAATGGGACACATGACAAAGTCTGGTATCTGGTTGGCTGAAGCAGGAGGACACAAAGGAGCACCAGGGTAGGTATAGTAGAGCACAAGAGAGCAGAAAGTGTGAATGGAAGCAAACTGAAAGCCCAACAATATCCAGAGTGATCAGGACATAATTGATTGGCTTCTTGTCACCACTGATCATCCCTCTGTGTGGGCATCGACCATGTGAAGACATCACAAGAGGCCACGCTGTTTGGATGAAGACCATTCAAGACAAATGTTTCATCATGTCAAGCAGGGTCATGGTTGTGCAAATAGGGTCACAACGAAGACCAAACCACTTTTCTCATGGACCTCCAGATGAGCACAGCTCAGAGAAAGAAAAGGAGCATTTGCATCAGTAAAGCAGAATAGCTCTTGGAAGTGACAGCATGCCACTCACATTTCTCAAGCTTTTTAGTTTGCTGCATTCTGGGGTCTTTACTGGAGGCATTAAGTTGGTGACATTATAAACATCTAAAAAGGAGAAGTTGAGGAAAGTACAAATGAGTTTCACCTCGGTTTTAATGACTATAATTTTCTCTCTTAATGGTAATTTCGGTAATTAATGGCTGGATTCTTCTATTGTTGCAGTATTTGGAGATGACACAAAATGAGCAAGTGTTTTTGTTTCAGTGACAAAAGGAGAAGATTAGCTGGTTGAATGCTTGATAGGAAATGTTTGGTGGGAGGAATAAGCAAGGAAGGACTGATAACAAGTTTAGTGGTATTGTTTCTTTGCTGGATTGTCTCTATTTTACTGGAAGGAAACTGCAGCAAGAGCAATGTTCTGATGGGATGCTGAAAATCCCTTTCTCCTCCAAGGAGCTCGGTGGCTTCAGTGGATGGATGGACATCTTAGGACAGCTACACACATCACACAATACAAAAAGTGCTTTCTCAATTGGGAGCATGCCATAGGGCTGATTCAAAAGGTCTTGGTTCAAATCTCAGCTGTTCCCAGATTTCACAACTGATCACTTAAACTCACCCCCTGGACACCATCCCATTAGTGAAGAGAACAGCCTCTTCTTTCCTGCTTCCATGGAAGGTCCCTAGAAGGGCTTGTGGTCTCCCTGTAGTTTGAACAAAAACTTGGCCAATGGAAATCCCAGCACAGGCGGGTTTTGGTTTTTCTGGTTTCTTTAATTTCAAATGAAATCTCCAAGATAGTTCAATAGTAATAATAAGAATAAGAATTAAGAAGAAGAAGAAGAAGAAGAAGAAGAAGAAGAAGAAGAAGAAGAAGAAGAAGAAGAAGAAGAAGAAGAAGAAGAAGAAGAATCGTACATGTCCACTTCTTGGATTCCTGCCCAGTGATGCAGGAGTTATATGCGCCATGGCAGCTAGCACTTCCCAAATGACGCTATCTGAAATAAGTTTCTCGTATCAAGCTGTGACTGAACAGGGAGGTATCCCCTATGCAGATGGCCTGGCTAGCACTGCTCACACAAGGACTGACTTCCTCTCTTCCCCATAGAGGTCTGTAGTTATAAAGTCTTAATGAGCAATTGGACTTTTCTGTCACACGCCCTTCAGAGGGTTATTTAGGTGAACAGCCAACTTGACAAGAGTTACCTTCTGCATTCAACTGGCTGGAGACTTGCTGGATGTTACCAATCTAAATTAACTTGTCTCCAAAGACTATTTCATGACTTTGTTTCTGAGGCTAGAGGGCAGGGAGATAATGAAATCCAGACTTCACCTGCAACCTTCCGAGAAAGAAACAATGATTTCATACATACCTGGTCCCAGAACGGGGCCATCAACTCACAGAGGTCCCTCTGGAAGCACAATGAGATTTTCTGCATTTAATATATTCACCATCACATTTCACTGGGGGAGGCTGAGTTTCACCTCGTGACGGTGATTTTTTTTCCTCTTTTTCTGTTTTCTGATTGCTGTTTGTTCATCGCCCTCCACTCGTGCTTCGCCAACGAGGGAGGATGTTCATGACTGTGTGTCATTTCTGTTCCCATTCTGGGACTAGGGACTTGACTCAATGCTTTTTGTGCCTTCCGTTGATGCTGCTTAAAACCAGCTCCAGTATCTTACACTGCCGAACTGCACCTGTCAGAAAGGTTACAGAAGCCTGTCCAGATATATGTGCCATGTTTTTGGCTCGCTCTCCCCATCTTTTACTACCATATGTTTGTTAGCTGCAGAACTGGGAAAGAGAAGCATTTGAGCACTACTTTAGCAACAGAGCTTTTTTTCCCAGGGCTCAGAGGCTAGACTCAGTAAGTAGCTAAGAAATCAACCGTGAGGAGTTCCCTACCTTAAAAATAGGTCCTTTGGTTTGGTTTTAAAAGTTTGAAACCCTAAAAGAAAAAAAGAAAAAAAAAAAAAAAAAAAGATGTTTCCCAGATAAGGAGGCTGATCTATAAAGTGCTCCTTTCCTGTACATGGTAGTCCCTGCACCGCAGCTGCTGGGATGGAAATTTATGAATGCTTCTAGCTATGCCCATGCAAAATCAACCTCTTTAATGCAAGCTGCCGCTGGAAGTGGTTTGAGACAATATGGCTGATCTTCCACCACGGCAGGCAGGACCATGACACATGCTGCTGGTGCTCAGCTCCCTCCCTCCAATTCATGGTGTTCAGCCATTAAGCAGAGAGATTTGCTGAGCAGCTCTATCTCCCTTACTGTAGAGAAAAGAACGCTTTCACAGCAGCCTTCCACTTCTCTGTTTGCTGGCCAATCTAGCCAGGGGACATTTTTTTCAGTCATAATGTTTTTGCAGCACGGGAGGGCCACAAGAACTACGTGGCATCCTAGCCATAACAAATGGCATGAAGCTGGGTTTGTGTTAGCTAGTGAGAGGTCTTCCTGATGTTGGACACGCTCCATTTCTGACTGGGAAACTCATCCTGGCTCCCAGCAGTGATCTGCCAGGGCTGCCTCTTCCCAGCACTCACAGCTGGCTACCATCATGGTGGGAAAATGCCCTCCAGCCCCATTTCACTCAGTTCCACCTTGTTTGCTCTAGTCATAGGCCCTACTCTTCCCTTCCAAGGCACAACTGAGCTGTACTCTTCCAAAAACACAAAGCAGCTGCACAGCTGAAACTTTCCTGGTGGTGTCAGTTCCCTACATGGAGAAGGGCTCTGCTCCTGCCTGTGGTGGGCTGTTGCTTGCTTTGCCTTCCCACAACCCTTGATCCCAAAACTTTGTTTTGAGATGGACCAGATAGCAGTCAGTCATTGATCGTGATATCTTCTGCTGAAGATGGAGTTACATGAGCCCAGGAACAGGACACTGGCTTGCACCAAGGGGGGAATTAGAAGTGAGAGGAGGGGACTGCACATGGTAACGACAGAGATGATTTATCTCAAGTCCTTTCTGCACTACATGAACTCCTTTCTGCTCTCCAGAGGTTGTTCTTCCCCTTGGACTGGTGAGGTTGGAAGTCCAAGCCAGAGGGTGGAGATGATATTGATATCACTTATATACTGCTTCCATCTGGCTTTCCACTTCTGCTGTGTTTGTTCCATCCCTCTCAGGGATGAGTCTGGGGCCCTCACCTTGGTGATATCTCACCCCACAGAGACGAGGTGGGAGGCATTTCACAAAGGGATTTATAGCAGTGCACCTCATCCAGTGTTTTAATACAGCCAGATCTGGGGTAGAGCACATGTTTGGCAGCACCAGGGCATCAGGAAAGGAAGCAGTGAAGAAGGTGCCACATGCCTATTTGTTAACAGCAGTGCTGGCTTACTTCTTTGCTTTCCTGACCTAGTTATTCCATCCTGCTCTGCATCATCCTACAAAAATATTTTGGAAGGGGCCTCACATCGAACTGCCAAGTAAAGATCTGGCTCAGAGCATTGCCTTGGAGACTGCTAAGAGGGCAGAATCAGGAGTGGGGCAGCATGTGCAGGACTGAAAGAAAGGAGCAGGGAGCTTTGCAGAGGAGAGAGGGAAGGCAAAAGTCCCCTAATCCAGCATGCCTCCATGGACAGCATATGAAGAAGGTGCAAACGTGAGAAGTGGCACTAGTGGGTGACTTGGGCAAAGGGGCGCTGCCATTAACCCACTGTGCAGGACCAGGTGTTACTGCAAGGCAACAGGACGTGCTTCCGCACCGATGTGAGAAAAGATCTGGATTAAATAACCTATTCTTTCCCTTTCCTTTTTCAAGGCTACTTTACATATACATGACAAATAATCTTTCAGATCTGGTTTAGAGCACAGGGCCCTAAGAGTTCAGCTAATGCAACTGGGGTCTAGCCACAGAGCGGGGAAGGATGAGCAGTGATGGCAGGGTGGTGAAGACAAATCTCAAACCATTTCCATCCTTACAATATGACTGCAACTGTAGTTCCCCACAGCAGACATGGGAGGAAAAAAAAAGTGTGGTTTAGCTCGGGCTTTTAAAAACAATTCTTCCACAATCAAAATATGCAAAAAAACCAAAAAGGCATTCAATTGTGTGTTGAACCAAACCTGGAATAAACCCTTTGTCTCCTTGTTTCAGCTTTTACTAAAAATAAAGGCTAACGGAGGTCAGTTTTGAAACACCACTTCGAACCTCCAAAAAGGAAGTATTTTCTGCTGAAATTGGCAATCAAAAACCATTTCACATCCTCAAAAAAAATCCCAAACTCTTTGTTACATGCTTTTAACCAAAATGTTTTGCTAAGTCCAGCCAGAATGAACAAGCATTTCTGGTCAGCCTGAATAGATTTTTTTTCCAGGGAGATAAAATATTCTACCAAATGTATGCATTTATTTATTATGCATTTTGGCTGTAAATACAAATGCTGCTTTTTGCCCACAAAATGCACAAGCTATCATTTAAAAAAATGTTTATATTAACACTGGAAGTTGGGCGTAGTGCCTAGCAGAGAAAATAATGTCAATTACCCACACAAATAGCTTTCCAAATCTCTCAGTGCCTGCTTTCTGCATGAGCAGTTAGATTCATAGAAATTAGAGATGGGAAAAGATCTTATTAGCATATCTCGTCTACCTCACTGCTAGCAAAGGTTTGTCCCCCACTGTGTGTTTTCTAGTTAGGTTCGCCCAGCCTAGATTTAAAATGATGGGGGTCTCTAGGGTAGTCTGGCTTTTTTATTGTATATATCTTCATTAGCAAGCAGAAATATTGAAATTCTGCTGTGGAAAACAGTGACTTGGAGTCTGGCATCTGTATAAGTCTCTCACCTGTAGTCAACAGGCAAGAACTGAGAGCAAGTACTCCTCTGAGCTCAGCTTTGCACAGGTAATAGGTCCTGGAGATGATGTTTCCATCACCCCTTGATGGCCTGGCAGCACCGTGATGGACAGCGGTGGAAACTTGATTAGACAGGGTTGCTCCTCTTCCTCCAGCCTTTTCTCCCTCTGCACTGTTCCGTTACTGACAAAACGCTTTCCCTGTGGGAGCCCACAGAGCAGTTTCTATCCATGGGCTCTGACTGTGTCCCTGTCCAGCCACTCTCTTGCAGCCCAGCTGGTTTTATAGGCAGATGGGTGCTGCCTGTGAAATGCTGCTTTGGTATGGGCTGGACTCTGTGACCTGCTGAGGCCCCCAGCTGAGCTGTTCGCATGGTGCATTGGCCTCCAGGGGCACCACATCCAGACGGAAAGCAAAAATGTCTGAAACAGGGCACCCAACCTCCACCAGAACATGGGCAATCTTCAACATGAAAGCCACATTCCTGGAGTACCCACGGAACGCCTGAGATCTGCACTAGCCGCGGCTCCCGGAGCTCCTCTACGCTAAAAGGCTCTTTCTAACATGGACCAGAACAGCTCAAGGAGACTAGAAAGTTCTGGGAAATCCCAAGTCAATATCTTGGGCTACTTGTGTAGTTGCTCAGCAAAACGCATCTCGCTCGTCCCCCTCTCATGGCAACCTTCAGCTGCTCCATGGGTTGGTTTCTGGTGTAACTCCCCTGCTGACACTCAGTCTGGAGCAGGGGAGCTTCATACTTATGGAGGTACAGTCACTGCTGAGACTGGACTTGCAGGAAGGTCCCAAATCTGGGATGTGGCTGCAGCAGATGCTGAGGGCTGCTGCCGGCTGCATGGGGCACTAACCGCACCCCCAGATGGACGCAGCCCACTGCCTCTAGCAGCACTATTCCTTTTCCACCTCGGAGCAGCCCTGCCATCCCAACAGCCTGTGAGCAAGACACTGCAGGTTGCAATGCCTGAGAGGTAGAGAGAGCACAAGATGATGGTGCAGTCTCCAGTCCTGGGACCTTCTTGTCCAAGCTCAGCTTGATGGGTGCCAAGTAGAGAAGAGGGGAAGTGTGCTAAAGCTTTGTTTACCCGCCAGCTCTCTCCAGGATCGCAGCAATCAGCTTTTGAATTTGATAGCAACTGCATGCCTGTGGCTCACGTCCAGCCAAAACAACTTTGACAGTGAAACCCTGTCATATTCTTTTTAAAGGTCACCATAAGCGAGCTAGGCTCCTTCTATCAACTTATCAGTTCTTTACTTAAACCAGCTTAAAGAGAAACTTCCCATGGTGAATTATAGTTTAACAGCATGTTATTCTGTGATAAGCACAATCCATGGGGCCCGAGACACGCTCTGCTCCGGAAATCGCTGATAACAGCATGCCTCTTTGGTGAGGCACGAAGCTATCTGCCAGAATCATAATGCACCTTCTCCTCCATCTAGACACTGGGCACATAAGCAACTGCTGGGGCAAACAAGATTTCCTGGGCAGGATTTCTAGTTTTGCCTAAAAAATTAGCTAATTCATTGTTGCTTTTAGGCAAAGGTACCCGTGTATTCTTCAAAGCATATCTTGTTATCAGTCCTGACGATGCTCTGATTTGTCTGTGAATACTCCACTCCATGTCCTCCAAGTTCAGCATCAACACGTCATGTATGGGTCATGTCTGCTGTCCCACAGACCAGGTGTGGGTCACTTCAGCTGTTAACAGCAGTAAACCCCTGGCAGAATTAAATTTTCCTGGAAGTTGTTCTTCCAAGCTCCTGTTTTCAGTGGCTGCAGACATTGCCAAACTGGAACAGCTGAACCTGAAATTTTTGGCAAAGTGGGTATCTAGCCCAGGCTGTGTGGTCTTGGACAGCTTTAACCAATATATGGCAGATATCTCTGATTAGAGATCATTCGTGTTGTTAAAAATAAAATGATAACAACAGTGATCCTTCCCACATGGTGTGGATAGGGATTCCCACCGTGCTTTTTCTGGGAAGCAGGAAACTGGGTTGTACAAGTATCAAGGGTGAAAAAGCTTTGAAAACATGTAGGCTCTGCTTTGCTGCCGGCTCTCAGTGCGATGGGAACAGCTGACTTCAGATAGAGCCAGATCTGCTAATCAGAATGTGAACTATCTCTTACCCTTCCTTCCCAGTCCTGTCCCCAGGGCATCTCAGTGCCAGCCAGAAATGACAGAACAGATTTCCAAGCCACAGAAAAGCCCCAAAAGCACATCGCTAATGTAAGCAAGATGGTGACTTGCACCCAACTCAGAACAGAGGGCTCACCCGTGGCTTCCTGAGGGGACAACAGCCTTCTCTGCCTCCATCTACTGCTAAATCTGGGTCCCCACCAGCAGCACCCTCTTTTGCAAATATGTCTCCAAAAGGCATTCTCTGATCTCATACAATCAGTGTCAGTTTGGACTAATGCTGATAGTACTGGTAACATCACTCTAGATTTGAATTCTGTGCAAGCAAGTCTTGCATGTCCTTCCTCCCCGTCTTGGCTAGGGCTGGCTGGGCATGCAGGAAACCCACCCGGCAGCGGTGCTCCTTTCAGCCTCTCTGAAACCATCTCACCAACACTCACAAGATTACAAGCTGTCTATGTAAAGACTCTTATGCAGTATCACTGGCTAATTCTCTGTTAAAGAGATGTAGATATCCATTATGTTAATGTAAGTATAGACCAACAGTACTGGTCCAGTCACCCCAGATTTTTGTGGATGCAGCAGGGACAGAATTCATCCCTTCACTGCTTTGGCTGGACCTCACCTGATCTACACTGTCCATAGCATGCACAGGCTATTGGAAGTATCATTTGGCTTTTTCCATATCACACATCTCATTACCCTTCACACTTCCATGGACTGCTGCTCGTAGTCCTACATTACCCAGCCATGCACAATGCTGCACCAGAAGTTTATAACTGACCTTCACCACAGGGAATGTTCCAGCTCCTGTCAAATGAGTCATCTGTTCTTAAAGCTTTTGTTACCAAAATATGGGGCGAGAGTGATTGACAGAGAGCTGGAGTCCTTGCTTGGCCCTTTCACACAGTTGCAGTGTGCTTCATCTCCTGCTGTCAGGGAGCATCTCTGGGGCAAAAGGACTGTTCACTCTCTAGGAACATTTACTTCTTAACCTTGCTGTACAAGCAGAGCCATGGGGCTTTACTTGCTCCATCAGAAGGAGGGTGTTGCATCACTAAGGAGAAGAACCTGTGTAGATCTGACAACTGTGATTTTCTTTTTTTTTAAAAAAAACAAAGTGGCTCAGTTCTCTAAAGCCCCGGCTCTGCTACCCAGATCCTAAGTCCTTGTAGCACCACCAGTGCCCACTCAGCAAGGACAACATGTGCCCCTTCCTCCACATCACAGGCTTGGCTTAACCATGATCCAGCTCTTCTCAAAAGAATTAAAAGCCTGAACAGCTCCTGTACTTCAGAGACAGAAATAAATACAGCAGATCTAATCCTGGGACCTATTCCAAGCTCCCTTTGTCCCTTTTCTACTAAGAAACCTTGGGGAAATCAGTCCTTTCCTCTTCTCCCCTCAGCACCAACTCTGACACAGATGAACCTTGGTTGAGGTTTTGGGGCTCTTCTGTAGGTAAATGATGAGTCCCAAGCCCCTCAGAAATGCTGATGAACTTAGCATGACCCTGAGGAAGGAATCACACAGAGATTCAGAGAATTACTCAGTGACAGGGCAGATATTGCAACCACCTGCCCTTAGCTCAAAACTGGCATCTCCTCTACAAGTCACTTTTGTCCTCCTGAATGTCCCTGAACACCCCATGTCCCTTTGACACCTTGGCAAAGCTGGAGAAGCAAACATGTCCCTTCCCACCTCCTGATCATCCTTCCCTAACATCTCACTTATTTACCATTGTTTATATTCCTCTTCAATTAATTCCTATCCCTCATTTAGTTTCATTTTTTAATTCTCCTCTTCCTTTGTAATAACTTATAGTCTTACTATAGCAACAGTAATTGATCAAGGAACTCAGGGATAGGGGTATTTTTTTTTTTTTTAATAATTCATTTCCTATTCTCTTGCTGTACTTCCTCTCTGATGTAAGCCAGGAGTGGATTTTCTCCAGTCCCCTGCTTGCAGCCAAGTTTCATAAGTCTGAGAAGGAAAATTAAAATAGTAATAATAATAATAATAATAGTAATAACAACAACAGTGGATAAAGATGAAACTGTAGCAGCCTGAAGGCAGATAAGTGGTCATTAACACTAGCTAGCACTGAGAGATGATGTCATGCCATGGACTGATCCAGAGGTTCATAAATATGAACACGCTCTGTTGGACTCTGGAGGAGTATTTATTAAAGCCTCCAAATTTTAGGTACTTGAGCTCTTCTGCATAGCTGAGTCCCCCAAGACCCGATGGGAAAGGTTTGGGCCAGTGTTCAAGTGTCTGTTCCAAGACATGGAAACTGGGGGTTTGGGCCAGGGGCTTGCCATTGGGCTTCGCACAGCAGAGGGGAACCGGTGACCCCCAACCACCCAGCCCTTCTCCAATGCATCACCTTCCTTCAAAACATCTTCTAAATGTCTGCACTGAGCTACAAGTCAGGAGACAACCCACCGACTTAGAAATATTTGCCATCAACCCACAAATGCAGTGAGACCAGGAGGTTTCTTGCATCTGACCACAAGGCAGAATAAACCTGTCCTCAGCTCCTTCAGATGCAGTGCCTTTAAATGCATTTCTGCAGCTGTGTCTGAGCGTTGTTGGACATCTTTTTCCCCGCTTCTTCCGGCAAGTGCTACTAACAGGGTTAATACCTGAGTGGAAAGGAGCCTGGAAACATTTCTGAGAATATCGCAGGTACCTCTGTTTTTTATGGCTTCTATTATCATGCCCATTATTCTGCTCAAATGTGGTTATTGGCTCATTAGTATTTAAATCAGCTGATAATATGTGAAGAGATATTCCTTCTGACACAGGCTTTACAGCTGGTCTCTGTAGTGTGGAGGCTATAATGGTGCCAGTTGATGTCATTTATGTCAAACAAGCTTTGATTTTTAGCCTGCAGTAGTGATAGAGCAGGGCCATGCAATTTGGTAAGATTAGCATTTTGCCGTCCACAAAGGGAGGATTACGGAGCTTATTGTGGACTGCAAAAATGAGTTGTGAGGGAGCAACACCCGGTGGTTTGCTTTCTTTATGGACAATATAGCCCTGTGGCAGTGTCGAGGGAGGAGCAGAGGGGATGTGTTTTAAGCAGCTTTGATGGCTGTAGAGTCCCAGCCACCGCCACTTTGTAGGCTGGATAATGAGCCAAATCTCACAACTCATGTAAAAAAGGGGGGGAAGAGGCAGGATGGGGAGAGGAGAGCAGAAAGTGGGGAGATGGGGTTGTTTAGCAAGGGAAGGATGAGAGCTGGGGCAGACAGAGAAGGTGGTTGTCCTCTCCCTCCCCTCATGTATGTACCCTCTGTTTAGACACTTGCTTTGGCCATTTGCAAGGAGAAAAGAAAATAGCAGAATTACAGCCTTCCATTGTCCTTGGAGGCCTTGCTTGTTATTTTGCCACCTTTTGTGTGGACTTGGGAACTTTCAGGCTTTTGCTTTGTAAATAAAAAATTAGCGTAGCTTTCTCTACCTGGCAGGTAGTTACAGCCCCAGGTGCCTTCTTATTTAAGCAATGAATGCACACATGCATCTTGGAGGTACATAAATGTACAGATTAGATGTCTGGCTCTGCGCAAGTCTGTCAGATACATAGTTTAGTATGAGGATCCTTCTGGGGAAGATTGGGACTCTGTAGACTTTGTCTGGGGACATCTCTTGTTGAGTGCCACAACTCCAAATCCCATATTCATGGTACACTAAGGGGGTTCAGTATTTGCCAAGCAAAGGGCTTGGGAGTTTACCTGGTATCCAGCTGGACATTTGACCCAGGAGCCCCAAATGTCCTGAGATTGGATCACACAAAAATGCTGGAAGTCACCCCAGAAAGGAGATCCCCATGGGTCCTCGCTGAGACGACAACCTCAAAGAGCACAAGCTCTCCTGTGCTCTCTGACATGCAGCAGCGTTGCTCCTACACATCGGAACACCCACTGGGACTAATTGGACTTGGGAATCCTTGGGTTAGGAATCAAGAATTGCCTTCAGCAGCATTGGTGCCCCTCATGAAGGCTACTCAGATGATGAACCACTTGTGCACAGGAGCTCGGGCATGTTCCTCTTAATTTTTCCATTGCAAGTGGGAGAGAAACAGTGAGTGATGGTGCTAAACAGAGCTCTAATTTCACCCAGCTGCTACCCAAAATTTCTAGCATGCATTTCCTCTCCTGCACTAGGGAGGTAAAGTATCTCTTCCTACACCATGCACAGGGCTGGGGGTGAAAATCCAACACCACCCCTGTGTTGGAGGAAGGTTTCCACTCTCTCCAGTGTCATTCCCCTCTGGGTGTATATTTGTGGGGGTGCTTGTGCCTGGGAAGGGACCAGGATCCCAAATTGAACTCCCCACCTGCTTCTCCAGCTAATGAATCTGCCTCGTTATTTATGTCACATCCAGCCATTAGCTGTAAGTACTTTAACAGGCTCCCTAAAAGGAGCACACACATTCTCAGATTCCTCTGTTTTCCCAGCTGGGGAAAAGACGTGTGTCTGTAGGGGTAATAGAGGAAAACTGCTCTGTATTTTCTCCAGTGGTGTGGCTCCATGAAGGAAAAAATAAAACCAGCAACAACAAAAAATTACCAAAAAAACCAGCAAAAAACCCCACCTCTCAAAAAACCCAACCTCAAACCCTCTGTGCAATTCTTCATTTCAAAACACAAGCTCATTGTTTTCTTGTGCAGCTTTCACTGTGATAACACAACTTCATTTCACCTATCCCAGAACAATGAAGAGCAACAGTCAGAATAAGCTATCTCCTCCAAAAAAAACCCACCACTAATAAAATTAGTATTAAGGAAGAGGACTAGTTTGTTGCTGCCACCAGAGCCTGGAGGCATCGTGCTTTTCCAGGCCTTGACAGCAGAGAGCTGTGCTGCTGCGGTCACAGAGCCACTCACACGTCTTCATTTTATTCCTGCAGGGAAAGCAGTTGTCACAACTAATTACAGCCATGGTGGAGGAGGTGGTCTCCAGCCATTGAAAGCACTTCTAGAAAGAGCTTTCACACTGGGAAGGAT
Organism: Pelecanus crispus; assembly: GCF_030463565.1. Taxonomy (NCBI): domain Eukaryota; kingdom Metazoa; phylum Chordata; class Aves; order Pelecaniformes; family Pelecanidae; genus Pelecanus; species Pelecanus crispus. Next base: position 85,362,957 of record NC_134646.1, read on the forward strand.
GATCAGGTGTCTGGGCATCTGCCTAAGGATTCGGGAGATGGATGTTCGTGTCCCAGACACCCTACAGCTTTCTTGGGCGACCTTGGCCAAGCCAGGTGCAGACTGCCAATGGTGCTGAGCAATGGGATTCCTCTTAACAATCCGGTCTGTGGCCCTTCAGCATCTTACTTACCTGGTTGTGAAATGGAGCGGGTGGTCCTCTGGTCTTCCAGGGCAGGAGATTTCCCATTTTCTGCCAAGAAAATTTTCCACCCATCCTCTACCTCTCTGAGAGTTTGGTGGCCCTGCCCCAGGGGCCATAAAGATCAGCGGGGACCACGGTGGGAAAAGCAAGACCAAAGGGATGATCCATCTCTTCTCTTGCATCTTGTCCTGGTTTTGGCTGCAATAGAGTTAATTTTCTTCCTTGTAGCTGACATACTGCTCTGTTTTGGATTTAGTTTGGGAATAATGTTGATAACACACTGATGTTTTAGTTGTTGCTAAGTAGTGCTTACTCTAGTGAAAGACTTTTTCGGCTCCCCATGCTCTGCCAGGGGCACAAGAAGCTGGGAGGGGGCACAGCCAGAACAGTTGACCCAACCTGTCCCAAGGGCTATTCCATACCATACGGCATCACGGACAGTATAGAAACTGTGGGGGGTTGGCCAGGGAGCAGCGATCGCTGCTGGGAACTGGCTGGGCATCAGTCAGTAGGTGGTGAGCAATTGCATTCTGCATCACTTGTTTTGTATATTATTATTATCATCATCATCATCATCATCATCATCATTATTATTATTATTATTATTATTATTATTATTATTATTATTATTTCCCTTCCTTTCCTGTCCTTTTAAACTGTCTTTATCTCAACCCATGAATTTTACTTCTTTTTTTTCCAATTGTCTCCCCCATCTCACTGGGGAGGGGGAGAGTGAGTGAACGGCTGTGTGGTGTTTAGCTGCCGGCTGGGTTAAACCACAACACACCTGAAGCCTGCCCAAAGCAGGGGTGGCACAGGGAGGAATCTTCACCTCTCGGAGATGTGTGAGAGGGAAACAAGCACAGTTTCTTCCAAGCACCCTCCCTGCTTTGAACAGAGGAGAGAATGCATCCCAGCCCCGGAGCGGCAGAAGGATGGTACCAACCCCGCACATTCAGCAGCTGTTTTTCCTGAGGCTGGAAGGCAGCTATCAGTCAAAATTAACACTGCATGAATGCCTGTGGTAAGGGTTTTTCACTGCCGAGCAATAAGAAGATAGGAAAGGAGAAAACTTTGCTAGAGAGAGAACAATTTATGGTCCTGAATTATTTAAAAAAAAAAACAAACCAGTGTTCCCACCAAAACCAGACCCTATTCTCCTTTTCCACAGTGCGTCTGGTGCCATGCCATCTTTTCTGGGTCATTGTAAGGGTCACGTCATTCAGGGCCTGGCTGACTCTGGATCCATCAAGAGTGGCCTTAGCGAAAGAAAATGGGGGTCTCACGGGGTGACAAATGTGAGAAGAGTTGGCTGGCTTCACTGCAGTTGTCTGCAAAGAGACGTTCCTCTCACCTCCTTGCCATCACCAGATAAATGTTGTAATGAGCGTACGTCGTCCTCAAGGTGCCACGAAATCTGTGTGAACCCAAGCAGAGGCTGCAGGGCCGTTCTCACGGGAGCTATGCTGGTTTGCTATGACAGGGAGGTGACAGAGACATCTCTGGTGGTTTGGGCTGCACAGAAAATCAGAGTAAGAGAGTTTCTCTGTGTTCTGTTCTTCAGACTAATGCATGAGGCTGAATCTCCTTTTTTTTTTTCCATTTTAATCTGGCAATTTTTTTTCCCTTCTGAACTCAGCAGAATATGTTCTCCCTTTCTCTTCGCTGCAGGATCTCAGCCCAACATTTCAAAGCTCTTTCCTCTCTCTGGACAGAGCCTTAGCAAACAATATTGATGATCTAAGTTTCTCTCCAAAACAAAAGAGGAATATGCTCCCTGGTGCTCTTGTGTACAGTGTGAAAGCGATCCCCGCAGAGAAGAGTTTGCAAATGAAAAGTGACAGGCACTTCCTATGATGGCATCGCTTCCCTAATCGCCTTCAGTGGCATGGGCAGCAGCCCCCCTTCTGCTTCCCGTACTGATTCTGCCAGGACAGATGTGGCCCCACAGTCTTCCCATTTCCAGAGCTGGTGGAGGCCAGCAGTATTTTGGGATCGGAGACAGAGTTTTGTGAATATCAGATTTCCCCCAGTAAAACCCAAGCCCAGTGATGCTCATCTTGCTGTCCCCTGCACAGCAAGGGGGATCCCCTCCCATCTGGAAAGGGAGTCACTGTTGGGCAATGTCCCCCATCACCCTGATTCCTCCCACAGGTCTCTCTAGTCAAACCATGTTGGGCATGGTGTGATAGGCACATATCAAATATGACCAGCCGGGTTAGCTCAGTTGGTTAGAGCATGGTGCTAATAATGCTAAGTTCACAGGTTCAATCCCTGCTTACTGCAGGGGGTTGGGCTTGATGATCTCTCAAGGTCCCTTCCAACCCAAAACATTCTATGATTCTATGATTCTATGATAACAGGGATGAGCGAAACCTATGGCTTAGAAGGCGCTTTCACATCTCACAATGAGACTGGATGTGCCTCCATCACCAGGCAGCAGAGACCTTCCCTCTGCCATGGATGGAGGCAGTTTTGGGCACATGAAAAGTAGAAGCCACAGCCACAGACCATGGAGCATCCCCCTAAGAGCCCACAGGTGAATCGCACTCTCCCTGCAGAATGAAACACCACTGCATCAGTCAAAATGAAAAAAAAAAAAAAAAAAATGCCCAAAGCAAATCAGCAATCAGCTTTCAGGATGGAAACCTATGCATTTTCATAAGAAAGGCTCCTGCTCCTCCTAATTCCTTGTGATTCTATTTGCAACCTTTTCTATGCTGTGGGAAATAAGCTGTTCCATTTTAATTGGGAGAATTGCAGCAATAACTTGTTTAAATGCATTTTGGGTCCAGCCAGAGTAAAACCCAAAGAATAGAACAAAATTAAAAATGCAGCATTACCCTTGCCCCTCCCTTCAAATCAGTTAAAAAAAAAAAAACAAAACATTTCCAGATACACTGTGATAAGATATTTTTTTTTTCCTATCTCAAAGGAAAGGTTTCATTTTGTTGCTTCCCTCCCCCCCTCCCCCCCCTTTCTCCCCCCCTCCCCATTTTACTTGCAGAGCAGTCACTGCATTTTGCTAAATTTTGAAATGGGGCAGCACTGGAAAATTAAAAATCAAAACATTCCATGTGACAAAATTATTACAATTGAACTGCTGTGACTGTTCTACAGCAGAATAATTTTAAAAAACAACCCCCCAAAAAAAAAAATCCTGTAAGTGGCTTTTCACCAAATGACTGGAAAATTAGTTCACTGAGAGTTTCACTCAAGCCAAATCTGCATTTTCTAGCATAATACACTATTTGACCAAACATCATTTCATGTGCTAGAGTGGCCTCTCCGCTACATATCAATGCGAAGGCTTTAAGAAAGAGCATGCCCAGCTGGATGCACTGTTAATGGGTCAATTTGCTGCTCATTTTCCATTATCATATGGTATGGGAGACAAGCTTCTCCGTGTTAACTGGGAACCATGCAGGGACAATGTTTTTCAACGGGTTTTATTCCCCCCACCATGCCTGAACTTGCCTTTGCCTCCTGTTGTTCCAGGAAATCTTCCTGAGCTCACATTGCGCGCGCTTATGTTCTCACAGGAGCGTGTGGTAGAGGGACTCGGTGCATCAGGTCTGAAATTCCGCAACCTCACTTAACCCCACAACCAGCTCCATCCATGACCCACCATGCTGCAGCATCCAAGACCTTCCATGCAGAAGACTCCTTCCTGCAAGGAGAGGATGAAACAGCTGTGGCCGCAGAGATTTTTCCTGTAAAAGGGCCAGGGAGCACACCAAAGGCTTGATGGACCTGGGGCCAGGAGGTGAGACGCAGCCCAGAGGGAGGGACGGTGGGGCAGAGCTGCAGAGCAGTGTAGAGGGCTTCTCTTCCAGGAGGCAGGAGCAGCTCTTGCCTCCAGCCTCCCACCCAGAGCAGGCAGGGTGGGTGAGACGCAGTAAACGGGCTCATTTGCCAACAAGCAGGAGCCTTTGATTGCCCACATTCGTACATAAAGATAAAGTGGATAAAGTAATGGGTATTTACTCTTCTCCGCCTGTGTACGCAACAGAATTGTGTTTCTTTTAATGGGAGCTCTATTCTAATTGCAGTCATTATCAAAGTCAGACTTTAAGCTCAACACCATCTTCCTATTACCTCTGTGTGTGATGTGCTACATTTCTGGTCTGCTCTCTTAAATATCTCCTTTGACACGATCTGAGCCACAGGCCGGCTAGCCCTCCCAAAATGTTTTTTTGGCATCCCCTCTGAAGTCTCCCCAGAGCCAGACATGTTCACAGCTCCACAGGATCCAAAAGATCCTGGTGACGTTTCATTAATGGAGCTCGTCTACCCGCGGATCCAATTTCATCTGCTCATCAATGCAGTCGGCATGTCGTGTGAACAGCATATGCCACAGCAGATGGCACAGACTCAATTCCAGTGAACAGCTCTGGAGTGAAATCACTCATCTGCTCTCCCCTGCCTTGGATAGACCAGGGGTGTTGCTGGGAGAGAGGTTTGAGCTGAAAGGGGAGAAGCAGCAATGATGGAAAATTAGCTGAACTTTGGGTCAGTATCTCCATCGCCTGGACCCTGTGAAGGAGCCAGAGCCGAGCAGCCCCTGATTTTGCTCTGCAGCAGGTCACCAGCTGCTGCACCACTCCCGGCAGCCAGCAGCAATGCCTTTTCTCCTGGGCAGCCCCACAGAGGAGGATCCTGAGGGTTCACGTAGGAGGTGGGGAGGTATTTAAACCCCAGCACTGGACACAACAAGTTGTTGTGGACATCTCAAGGTGCTTTTGTGTTGCGTCTTGTAACCTACTGTGCTGCCCTCCTTACTTGCTAATCTCTGCTCCTGCCTGCCTGTGCCATGTTGTCTGGATGTTCCTTGATGCTTGGGTTGTGCTTTCTCCTTACTCTGCCTACGTTACGCTTCCTGAAGAATTAAAGACTCCCTGACCATGAGTCCTGCCTGAGAGCAGACATTTCAAGAGGCATCCTGGTTTCTCTCCCTCTTCTGCTTGCTGACTGAGTGCTTCTGGGATAGCTTGGGCTTATCGTTGCCCCACACTAAAGCTTTAAGTCCTGTCCAGAGCCCTAACAGCAGTCATGTGCCCTTAACTCTCTGGCTTTGTTGGTCACCGGGAATGAAGTTCAGGAGATGGACTTTGAAAACAAACTAATCAGTAACATGGACTGGACCATTGTATCCTGTAAGTGTCCTCCTTGGGTGACTGTGTGGCTTGGTCCAACCACCTCCTACGATCCAAAGTCAGTGTCTGAACGAAAATGTTGTCTGGCATATGTAACAGGTATGTAATACCTCTTTGGTGTATCCACTGATGACCTGCCTCTGAGCACCTCAGAGCTTCCCCAGCCTTCATTTTCAGCAGTGCTTTGCCTCCAGTGCTGAAGAGTTAAGCTGGTTTGGGCTGCGTACCTAAATGTCATCATACTGGGCTTTCTGCTTTCCCAAGCGGATGGCCTTCATTTGGTATGTAGTTTCCCAAGCAAAGTTTTCCCACAAACTTTCTCCAATCATCCACTGATTAAAGAGCTTGGTCACAGCTCCTACCCAGCCCTCCAAGGGTTTTCTGCACTAGGGTCGGTGTGTGCTGCATCCCCAACAGGCATGTGCAGTGCCACATGAAGCACAAACTCATCCCTGCATCCCATTTTCCACCAAGGCTGGTGTGTCTTCATGTCACTTGATAGTGGGCGACACGAGCTCAATTCCTGAAAGCATTATAGGTGCAATAGCACGGCATTTGGACCTACCCTATCCTGCATATTAGTTGGGTCAATTAATTTGGGAGCGTTTCTGTGCTCCCGGTTTGAGTCTCTGTCCAAACGACCTCTGTACCTCTGCATTCCTCAAAGAGCAAAGACAAGCCTGGTTTTGCAAGAGGTTTTCCTCTAATTCCACTTGGCCCTTCTTCACTCGTATACTGCAGGAGATTGCACCACCTCTTACACCCCCAGTTGGTACCTCCACGTGTCAGCTGAGAGAGGAGTAAGGATCTTGCACCTAGACCAAAGCCTACAGCAAAGCAAAACATAGCCCTTGAGTGAGGCCTGTAGATAAACTTTTCTCTGGTTCCTGGGGTTAGTGGATCAGATCATTAACATTCTCTACTATCCTGGTCAAAGATTTGGATGGTGATCAGACAATAGTTCAATGCATTCAATTTACAATGCAATTACATTTTAATAAGCTGTGACCCTTGAGGCAGGACCTGCCACCTGTCAGCTGAGATCCAACAGCTGACCTAATCTCAACCATGGACGGATGTGCTGTAGCTGAGTAGGTGGCAGTGTAGTAAAATATGGTAATTGTCCAGCCAGACCCTTGCTGTCTGACCTCGGCAAGTAGTGGGAACCAGGTGCCTCAATTTCCCTTTTGGTATAATAGGCGTCTTATTTCTGGCCTCATGAAGATGCTGCAGAGCCTTGGAAAGTCCTTTGGCTCCCCTCCCACCAGCTTGGCAGGGAAATAAGACTCTTCAGGTGAAGGGGAAAGCGAGCAAAAGTAAAATGTTATGTACCTTCTCTCCCCCACATGCAGAGCTGGGTTGAAAGCAGCTCCAAACAAGCTTCGCCCAGCTCTGACTGCAACTGAAAGACCACCACTAGCTGCAACCATTACAAAAAAAAGAAAAAAAATCATCCATAATCCCTGCTGACAAATTCCACAGAGGGTCAAATTCCTTTATGAGGATGAGACGAGAGGTTTTATGATCACGCTGCCTTATTATACCCGGCTCCCTGTAGTGTCATATGCATCCTAAGAACCAATTTACTATGTATCTCCCTCTCTCTCCAGCAATGTTAGGAACAAAACAACTTCTAGATATCTTTCCACAGCCATAGATGTTGTTTTTTCAGTAAACATTTGCTTAGTGGCATTCAGGGACCCAATCCTTGCAGAAGGGCCAAAGCATCCAAGCATCGCTGAGGAGATAAGTGGGGTTTTGTTGTCCTTTCCTGGGAATAAAGGCTGAATGGATCATTTTCTTTGTGATAGAAAAGGGTAGAGAGTCTCCTGAGCATGCTGGCTACAGCAAAGATTACATGAAGCTTTTGCTTTGCTTTTCTCAAGTGACTTCCATCAGCAGAAGTGAAGAGTCTCTGGCTTAAAGGGAGAGAGCCAATTGCTCCTGCAAGAGGATGATCACCTGGAGAGAACCCTCCCATGCCTTTTTCCTGGAATATGATAATTTTTTTTGTATTTTGGGGGTGGGTTTTTTTCTTAAACATGCATGGTACATTATTGGTTCCTTGAGACAGAGAGGTTAACGTCACCTGGAGGAATAGCAATGGGACTCAATCTAGGCACAGTACTTGGTCAAACACTGGAACAGGTTTCCTAGAGAGTTGGTTGATGCCCTAAGCCTGTCAGTGTTTGAGAGGCATTTGGACAATGCCCTTAAAAACATGCTTTAACTTTTGGTCAGCCCTGAAGTGGTCAGGCAGTCAGACTAGATGATCCTTGTTGGTCCCTTCCAACTAATACAGTCTAGTCTAGTCTAGTCTACTTTTGGTCCCCCTGCAGCAGGGGAACGTTGGGCTGCAATGACAGTGGCAGCCTCTGCACTCACTGTTAGATGGTTCAGTGTCTTTATTGGTGGCAGCAGCATCCAGGCATCCCTGTGACAGCTGGATCCATGTTGTTTAAGCACAGCACACAAGGTAGTAACCCCACTGTGGACATGGCTAATCAGCATGAATACAGCATCCTGCAAATGAGGGTGCTCTGCCTTGTCACAGAGCTCGCGGCTCCACTCCACATCTCCACGTTGGTGATTTCTGAGGGGTCTGAGAGCTGCAAACCAGTGGAAAGTCTGTCCCTGAAGGTCCCAATAGCTTGTGCTTAGGGGAGAACTTTAAGAGGGTTGGTGTAGCATGATACCCTTTTGCATAAAACCTTTCCGTTCAGGGACTTTCTGAGCCAGATTGCATTCACTGTGCTGCTTTTCATTGCTCTGGTGCATTATTCTTCCCTGGATGTCTTCAGCCCATAGGAAGCAGCAGTGCTGAACTGTTTAGACACTGGAAACTGCTGTGTCAGAACATTTTTGATGTAACCCCTCACTATGGATGTGTAGAGGGTTGTTACAACAGGCTCCGGGGGACTAAGTGGTGGAAGGTGACAAGGAAGTTCTTCCTTTCCAGGCTCTTAAAGAGAGGATAAGTCACCTGGAGTCAAACATGACTGTCCCAAAGCGCTTCGATGCAGCAAATTCAGTTCGCCTGTGAACAAGCCACTAAGTCGATGCTGAGAAAGAACGGGAGCACCAGCAAAAGCAAGAGCCAGGTGGAAGAGCACCGGAGCACCTTTCATCCCAGTGACTTTTATTTCCATCATGCAGCCCCATACTTGGAGCTTACCAGCTAATCTTCCTTGAAAGGGGGACGAATGATGTATGAGGAAAGGGGATTCTTCCTGGGATCTCCTTGGCCAGGAGGGAGCTTCAAGCAGTAAACTCTTAAACCAGCGTGGAAGGATACACTTGCCTTTGGTATTCCCTCCCTTTGGCTTTATTTATTTGTTTTATCTCTCTTTTTCCTTTCTTGTAGTAGTCTCGGTCTCCTCTTTCTTCCCTTTCTTCCTTCTTTTTTAATTCATGCTTTCAAAGACATCCTTGGCAGAGAGTAGGGGGAGAGGAGGGACAACCCCATGGAAACTTCCCTCTTCTTTATTTTCAGGCTTGTTCAGAAAAAAAGCAGGAGTGGGAGAGAGAGAAAAAACACACGGCATTAAAAACCCTGGAAATATACTCCTGCTGCTTTCCTGAATGTCAGGGGAGTGTTATCTGGCCTTGCACGCAAGGAAGGAGAACTTGCGCCTTGTGAAGTGTAATAAGGAACACAGGGCCTAATGGAAAAATCATTTGCTTGTGGCATTTAATTAAATAGGTAAATTTATGAACGGCCCTGAAATCATCAAATTAAAAGGCAGAGCTGTTGTGAATTTTGATTTGATTTCCTCCACGGGCTTTCCCTCCATCCTCCCCCACTCCCTTTCCCTTTAATCAAAGAGGTGGCGTGTGGGGACGGCTGAGTTGGTGCCAGGCCTGCCCTCAGGGTTTCCCCAGGGGTGACGCACACAGAAGGTGTTTTTATTCCCTGCACATCAGCCACTGGTCCAAGGAGATGGCAGATGGGTGCATGCTTTTTTGCTACAGGGGATGCAGTGCACAGACCATGGAGACACAAGTGGTTCTCACCACCTAGTCCTGGAGCTTGGTGGGGTGGCACTACGTCCCTGGAAATCTGATACAACAACTGGTCCCTTACAATTTCAGTGTCCACAAACCTGCCCATCCACAAACCCATCCTGCATCTGGAGGACTGGCATTGCCTTGTGCCCTCTGCTATTCCTTACAGACAGCACAGTCACATCACCTCTTATTTGATGCACAACCCCCAGCACAGCCATGGAGAAGAAAACCCTCCAGTGAGGGCATTTCATTCCCTTGCTGTGCTCCAAAATCTACCTTGAACTTGCATCCTGGCACCACAATTCACATCATTTAGTGCCACCATGACATCAGGACTTCTGATGTGATGAACCCACAGCTTCAACCTTTTCCCACAGACTCAGAGATTTGGGACACTGGGACTTGTGGCACAGCATGCATTTCATAGGAGCCCATTGTTACTCAGCGTGAATCACTGGCCACCCTCCAAAAAGCCACCATCTTCAGATCTGGGGTGCCCAGGGAGGTGACTTTGTCAGACCCGGGCTACTAAATTGTCCCCTTTGACTTGTAGCTGACCAGGCAGAATCTGGAGCTGCCTCCACCTTCACATGCCCAGCTCAGCTTTTGGGTCTGGTGCATGGGCTATAGGGTTTAGGGTGAACAGTTCCTGCTGATCCTTTTACCTTTGTACAGTCCCAGGTGGTGTAGCGCATCAAAGACTCTTTCTAAGCGCAAACTTCATGACAACGTGTGTTTATTTTGCACCTGTTATCTGCCAAGCAGCTGCAATGGCTGTTCAGGTGACAAAGCAGAGTTGCTTTTCCTCAGCTTGCCATGGCCATCAGCCATCAGGGTCCATCCAGGCAGGAGTGCAGAACTGAATGGGCTTATGTGGGAAACCCCAACCAAAACCGGAGAGGGCAGAGAGCAGCAGGGAAGGTTAGAGGCATTACAGGGACAGCAGATCCCCATGGCAGCCAAAAATGAGTATTCTGCTCCAGAAGCAAGAATAACATAGAAAAGGAAAAAAACAGGATGAGAGAAGGTGGAGTTTGCGATGAAAAGGCCGTACATTGATGTTTGTACAAGCCAGCAGTAAGGTTGAAGCTATGTCCATGATGACTTGGCCATGACTTTTTCCATCACAGCAAACGTTACAGAGGGTACAGAAACCTGACACTTTCTGTGATTTTTTACTGAAAGCCAGCTCTCAGCTGGAGTGGCAGATGTGCCTGTAAGGTGGCCGCATTCTCCCAACCACCCTCTGTCACCACAGCAGTGCCACCTCTGCATGTGAATTGTGAGTTAGCAATGAGGAAAATCCTGAGATTTGAGCAACTTTCTTTTAAAGGACCACAGTGTTTCATTACAATACCTTGCTTTTTCACCAAGTGACTGCAAGACATCTCTGGATGCAACAAGTGCTGAGCCCAGAGAGTTGTAATGAATGCAGTTAAATCCAGTTGGTGACCAGTTACAAGTGGTGTTCCCCAGGGCTCAGTATGGGGGCTAGCCTTGTTTAATATCTTAGCGATCTGGATGAGGGGATTCAGTGCACCCTCAGTAAATACACAGAGGACACCAAGCTGGGTGGGAGTGTTGATCTGCTTGAGAGTAGGAAGGCCTTGCAGATCGATCTGGACAGGCTGGATTGAAGGGCCAAGGCCAACTGTATGAGGTTCAACAAGGCCAAGTGCCAGGTCCTGCACTTGGGTCACAACAACCCCATACAATGCTACGGGCTTGGGGAAGAGTGGCTGGAAAGCTGCCTGGCTGAAAAGGACCTGGCGGTGTTGGTCGACAGCTGGCTGAACATGAGCCAGCATTGTGCCCAGGTGGCCAAGAAGGCCAACAGCATCCTGGCTTGTGTCAGGAATGGTGTGGCCAGCAGGAGCAGGGAAGTGATTGTGCCCCTGTACTCGGCGCTGGTGAGGCCGCACCGCCCAGTTTTGGGCCCCTCACTCCAAGAAGGACATTGAGGTGCTGGAGCATGTCCAGAGAAGGGCAACGGAGCTGGGGAAGGGTCTGGAGCACAGGGCTGATGGGGAGCGGCTGAGGGAGCTGGGGGTGTTCAGCCTGGAGAAGAGGAGGCTGAGGGGAGACCTGATCGCTCTCTACAACTGCCTGAAAGGAGGGTGTAGTGAGGTGGGTGTTGGTCTCTTCTCCCATGTAGTTAGCGATAGGACGAGAGGAAATGGGCTTAAGCTGCGCCAGGGGAGGTTTATGTTGGAAATTAGGAAAAATTTCTTCACAGAAAGAGTGGTCAAGCATTGGAACAGGCTGCCCAGGGAAGTGGTGGAGTCCCCATCCCTGGAGGTGTTCAAAAAGCAGGTAGACATAGCACTTTGGGACATGGTTAGTGGGCGTGGTGGTGTTGGACTGATGATCTTAGAGGTCCTTTCCAACCTTAATGATTCCTAGTTTTTACTTTCATTAAAAAATAATCCAGCCACCAAGCCAGGACACATGAAATTGCTACTCTACCTTTAATTGGTTTAGTGGTGGAGTTGGTAGTGTTAGGTTGATGGTTGGATTGGATGATCTTAAAGGTCTTTTCCAACCTAAATGATTCGATGATTCTATGATTCTAAGTGACTGCAACAAGTTCATCAGCATTTTCACCAGCTGCAGGCTTTCCCCTCTGGGGTTGCAATGACAAACCCTAATCAGGGGGTCACTTCACAGGGACCACCACAGGCTTCCAGGAAGCAAAACTGAGCTCCTTGTTTGTCTATGTATTTAGGAAAAGTTGGACATCTTGTCCTGCCTTCCCAGGCTCTTTTAGATCTGGTGTGAACAGGTCTTGAGGTGCAAAATCCATCTCGATTTGGCACCGACAGCTCAGACGTTATGTGAGTACAGCCCCCAGAGTAAGGGATGAACCTTTCTTTCTACTCACAGCTCCTTGCGGGAGATGCTGCAAGTGGATTGCCAACTCCCCAGGTACGCCACTGATTATCCGTTCAGTTTATTTATACATCTGCCTGAAGTGGGGAGAAGAAATCTGTCGTGTGTCATGCAGGGACACATTTATCCTGCTGAGATGCTGCACTGATACACTTGGAAAACAGCAAGAGGTGAAGGGGTGTCCTTTCTTTCAGCCCACTCCTATCACTCGTTCTCCAAAGAGACCAGGGACAGCTCCAGCTGTGCAAATGAAATTCAAGAGACTTAATAACATTTTAATGCATGCTCTTAGCATCGAGGGTTGGGTTTCCCCCCCTCCCCTTCTTGCTTTCCCTTTGATGGTTATAAATGGAGGGGATGTCATTTGCTTGTACAGCTGCAAGGCCAGGTCTTTGGAGAAGGTAGGGAGGATGAGGGAGATTATTTTATCAGGAACTTGAAAGAAGGCATAAAACAGTAATATGCAGGTGTGCTGATTTCCCAGAGAGCTCTAATCAGCTAATAATCTAATCTGTCAGCCTGTCTCAGCAGTGATAAAAGCCTTCATGTCTCCTGAGATGAAATTGCATTGCCCATTATCCCAGCCCCAACACTGAGCTGCTTGGGTTATTGTTGGAGAAGACAAACTTGGCCATGAGCACCTGCCCAGGAGCTGCCAATGGGGAACTGTCCACCCAAGGCCTTTACCTGCTCTTGATCTCCAGGAGAGGTGAAGGACTGTTGAGGCTATAGGAGATAGAGGCTATAGGATATAGAAGCAGAGCTCGCCATTTCTTTGTATACAGGACAGCCAACATCCACTGCCCAAATATTCCCAGTTGCGGTGGATGTTGCGATATCCACAGAAACATGACCAGCCCCCCATCAACAGAGACTGTCCATCTCCTCCTGGCTGGGCCAGAAAGCAGGGAAATCTTCCCAGCATCCTCAAATATCTGGGCTAAACACAGAAAAAAACCCAAACAAACAAACAAACAAACAAAAAATCCACAGGCAAAGAAGCCATTTCTTCCTACATGTTGAGGAATGGAGTAGACAGATGACTGACCTATACCCTGGGACTCACCGTGCCCATACTGAGCTTGGCCCATCCAGAGACAACGGACAAGAGTTCGGAGTGATGTTAAGGCAGAAAATGCTGGGTTTGTGTAATCTGTAGTTAGGTTCCTGTTACAACTCACTTGGGGGGAATGCTGCATCTTCCCACTAGAGCGAGCTCTCTGGAGGTGGCATCCCTATGATAACGTAGCCATGCTGGAGATGTTGCACAGCTGGCTGAGGTGGGATCTGACTGACTACAGGGGGAATAACTGCAGCAGGAAATATCATGGGATATGCCTGTTAGCATAATGAGCACATCTTTCTCTTCAATAAATCAGTAGAATTACTGTTTCGAAATCTGTCATTACTAAAAAAATATCTACTACCAAGAAAGTGTTTACTTTTGCACCACTGGGTTTGAGCCAAAGGTATCGTGTTAGGAGCAGCACACAGTGAGGCAAAGACCCATGGCACAGCAGACAAGGGGCAAGCAGTTTAGTGGTTCTTAGTTTGGAGAGTGCAGTCAAGAAAAACCTCTGGTACACCCATGCACACAGACATGGAATGTAGCCCAGATGCCACCAAACTTTTCCCAAGCCATCTTCACCCATCTTCTTATCACAGCAATGGAACCAAATGGATTGCAAATATTTTTCATCCCCAGAACCAATCAATCTGTTCAGGGTAGGGCACAGGTTCCCTGCCCAAACATCACCCTCCATTCCTCAGCAAAAAGTCAGTGCTACCTCTGGACCATTCTGCTAAACAAAGATTTGCAAAAGCTCCCAGAGATGCTAGAAAGAGTGTTTTTCTGATGCAGGGGGACCACAGGAGTGGTCCACACCCTGGGCCTGAGCCTCACTGCCCTTGGCGTCCTTCAGCCTATCTTTGAACTGGCTGAGGACAGCAGGGAGTAGCCAGGAGAGCTGTCAGCTCCCCAGGGATCTCTGATCATGAAAGACAGCAAAGTTTTATGAGCAAATTTAATTCCTCTCCGTAATACAGCCCAGGCCCTCCCAACTGAACTAAATTGAGTATCTCTGCAGGTCTGTATCTAGAATATCAGCCTAGAAACACTTTCTCTATCCTTTAGATACCGTTGTCCCCCACACAAATACACATTTTCCCCTGCATGGGGCTCTTGGAGAGTATATGTTATGCATGATTATAACCCCTCCTCCAAATAAAATGTCTTCACTCAGTCAGGGCCTTCTACTCTCCCCTGTACAGTGCATTTTCTTTCCAGAGCTCTTGCTGGTTCTGTTTCTTTGGAGGATTGCTGGATGGTGCCATCAGGGAAAAACAACACCGCTCACATCCCATGAACTGAGTGCAGAAGCACTTTGGAAATGCACACAGTCAGGACAGCCTGCCAGGAAGGGCTTTAGTTTGACTTTGCAGCCAGATCTCTGAATTTCTGTAAGTTCAGCCCAGGGGTTGGCTCACAACATTCCTCTATGTTACCAGTTTGCTGCTGTTGCATTTTGCTCTTCTCACATTTGGGAGCTGCTGCACCAAAGGTGTGGGTCTGGCCCCAGAGCAGTTCTGTGGGATGTGTTGAAGCTGAGGAAATGTTCAGAGTTTGACTAAAGCAAAGTGTGAATGTGTAAGGCATCTTCATCTCTCTGTTTGGAGCAGTGTCTCCCATGAAAAAGTGCAGGACCTTTGCGAAATGCAAGTACGTTACTAGCAGGGGCTCTCCCAGGATCCACCCCAGCCTGTAAAACCCATCCTGGAAGAAACCAGGGAGAGTGTGCTAAGAAGCTGAGTAACCCAAGGCTTATCCCCAGGTCAGACTCAGACTTAAGCTGAAGTGGTCACTGTGTCCCTGTTAGGCTAGGCTTGCTGCTGCCCAAATGGCTCTACACAGCCTATGATTCAGGTTGCCAGCTTAGCAGCGATGCTGCATCTTCCTGCCAGGAGCCCCGGTGGCCAACGTACCTACATACCTGCACCAGCTGCTTCCCATTTAAAGCCTGACTCACTTATTTTTTCTTCCATTCCCATGAAGTCCCTTCTCCTGCTTTCCTTCAGCTGCTCTTTCAGCTGCTCTCAGAGGTGTGGAGCATAGGAAACAAGCACTGCTTAAGGAGTTACTGTCCATGTCCCTGGGACATGTTGGAAATGGCAATGCATGGAGCAGAGCAGGAGCTGACAGTCCCAGCAGACACTTCCTTTGATATCTACAGCAGAGATGCTAAAGCCGGGAATGCAGGGAGCAGGAGGAGGTGAGGAGGCAGCAATGAAGGGTAGGGTCTGGGGGGCACCAAGACACCTCAAGGAGGTGGGACAGAGAGTATTCGGAGAAGCAGCCGCTGGCAGTGCGGTCACAGCTGCAGAGCTGCACAGAGGGTGCGGGCTGAGGAGGAGGACAGGTGGTGGGACTGAAGAAACCACTGGGGCAGTGTGATCCTCCTCTCCAAACCTCCCCTTCCAGGCCCTTAATTCAACTCCCTTCAGCCTTTGGAAGGACTTTATGCAAAAACAAGTAAGCTGTGCCACATCTTTCCCTCTTTCTGCTTTCTTCCAGTGCCATCAGGGCTGGCTTGCAGCTCCAGACTCTTCCCAAAATGCAAATAAGTGTGATGTTGTGAGCTGAGCTGCTGAAAACTAGTCTTTTCTTCCTCCTGGATTGGCTTTCCCTAGCTTAATGGCTACTAAATGTTGTAGGTGTTCCCCTAAGACTTTTGGGAAACTAAGCCCCACTGATCCTCTGGGACTTAGGGCACTAAATATTAAAAAGCTAAACAGTTTCCTAATTGCTGAGGGTGTCCACTGCCGTACTTATCCACTCTGCTTCTAAACCCGTTTCTGAAGCTACCCAGCTCTGCAAGTTTTCAAGGTGGTCTCTTAATTTTGGAACCCAAGCTACACTGGGATGCAAAACCAAATCACTTCTCAAAATCTCACTCTCTCCAAAAAAAACTTTCACTGCTTCTAGCAAAAAGAAGGTAGCAGAGGGTTTCTAATTCTGAAGCTGTCAGCTCATTTGTTTTTGTGGCAGCTGGAGCAAGCCGAAGTGATGAGGATCTGGAAATCGGTGTGTCTGAAAGCCGTGCCTGAGCCAGCAGTTTTTATCTGGATAATAATATTTATAATTGGCTGATTTTTGTTAGAGGAAGGGAAAAAAAAATCAGAAGGTTGAAAATCTTGCCTGAAGATTTTAACTCTGTCGAGTACCAGGTACTCTTCCATCACATTTTTTTTTTTTTTCCTCTGTGGCCAGCATCATAAATTTTGCTGTGTCTTTCTTGAGTGGAGTTGTCTGGTGATATTAGTGTTTGTCTTTCACTAGGGCACACAGGTGCTGGCTTGCTCTTGCAATGGCTGTTGTTATTCTCATTGATGCACAGACAGGACCATGTCAAAGCGGTTGATTGGAAAGGAGGAACCCAGTCTTGGAGCACCTTTCATCATTCCCTAGGGCTAGAAGTGTTCATCAGACCTGGTGTCCCCCGACTTTGGTCATGGACCTGGATATCTGGTGAGTGGGGCAGCACAGATCCAGTGGCTAGGAAGACCAAAGCTGTATCTCAGTGCAAACTTTGTAGAGCATGGACTGTGGACAGAAAACTTGAGATCCTCTCAAGGATCCAGATCTCTTCATTTGGACCCCATTCTTCCGTCCATGAAATGGAGATGAACTCAAAGCATGCTGGAAGAGCCCAATCTTTAGTCCTCCTTCATGCACCTCCCTGTAACACCAGCCCACGACAACCAGTTCACCCTTTCCTTTGACCGGTGATGCCTAGATTCCCAGCACAGGGAGGGGTCACCAAAGGCCTGGATGTCTCAGGGGACCCAATGCCCAGACTACATCCAGCAGTCCCAGAGCCCAAGACATGCCTCGCTTGAGGCCAGGCTGGTGGCTGTCTCTCTAGGCAGGACGTTCAGCAGCTTGGGTGACTAGTCAGCAAGACCCGAAGGACAGCCAGATCAGGGACAGACTGCCACAGACAACAGGTAGCAGCAGCTCCACGTCCTGGTAGCTTAAGTCCCTAAAGGTCAGCAAACCAAAGCCCAAACTCTCCTGTGACTGCAAAAAAAAAAAATTTTTGGTCTTTCAGAGTAACTCAAGTTTCTAAGACAGCTCAGTGGGACAGGGGTTTTCTCTTTCTTTGGTAAGTTTGCTCCTTGCAGTTTTCTTCCAGAGGTGTGGAAGCTCTCAAGGGTCTGAGACCTCTCAGAGAGGAGAAGGGCTGGTGGATGAGACTGGCAGGGTTCAGACTTCTCACCTTCAAACTCCTCTCCCTGCTTTTCAGCAACCTGCACTTGGCCCGCAAGGTCGGTTCAAAGCCCACAGCATCCGTTCTTCATCGAGCATGATCGGCTGCAGGAGTCCCTGGTCACCATCTCCGGAACTGCAGCACATTGTCACACAGGGGAACAGGGCCAGCGCTGCCTGAGGTGGGTCAGGGAGGAACAGGAATCAAAGGGAACCATGCCGGTGGGGAGCCTGGCAGGCACGAAAGCCTCCCTTTGAAGAGTATATTTAGGACTCCAAGGATACCCAGTGTGCTGGTCTCCTTAGCAACAAAGCATCCTTTGCCCCCAAAGCAGACAAAGCTAGGGATTCACTCCGCATGCCTTCCCACGTGCTATGCACAAGGTGGAAGGGTGACCTTGTCCCTGCCTGACTCATGACAGCCATGGAGGTGCCTTCTCTCCCCAGATCCCGAACTGCAAGTGACACTGAAAAACCAGAATGGCCACAGTGAGGTACTGGAGATGGCTAAGAATTTTGTTGAGCCAAACCACTAGAAAGGGATGTGGAGAGCCCATGTCCAAACCAAGAGTATCTTCACCCCATGTTCCAGTTGGTGAACATCAGTGTCACAACCCTTTTCCTCCCTTCTGCTTCCCTGGTGGGTGGCTCCACTCAGGAGACATAGGACAGAGCAAAGCTCACCTCTAGCTTCTCTCAGCTCTGCTGCAGGCAGGGAGATCACTGGGCTTGCTGGGCCACTGGACAGGCTTTACCTGGGAAAACCCAAAGTCTCAAGAGCTGACCTGGCCTTAGCTGGCAACCAGCAGGCTCAGAGCACAGCGGCTGACCCTTTGCAGCAGCCTGGACCCCTTTTTGTCTGAGATTTTGGGGCTGCTAATTTGTTCTTTCCCCATAGACATGATTCTTCTTTTGAGGGAGCTGAAAAGGGTTGAAAGACAAAGGGTTTCCTTCCCAGAAATGAAATCAAGCTGACAATTGTAGGATGCATCCTGACCCAGATGATGAAGCAAAAAGCTTTGCTCCCTATCCAGGCTGTCCTGAAACCCAGACCTATGTCTGTCCATCCCAGGCAGACAGATGCTGTCAGACTGTGTGTGATGCCACCAGGAGGGCCAGACCGCTAAGAAGAAAGCAGAGGAGACAGTTTCTCTGCTGATACCTATCATTGCAGGGTCTCAGGTCTTTGGCTGGTCGTCAATGCCCCTCCTATCTACAAGTTTGCTCAGACCAAGGGATGCCATGGCTGGTACCTCCTGCTGATCAGGAAATAAACCCTCAGAGGAAAACCAGTCATCAAAAAGGGGCATGCTGCTACCACGTAGATCCAGACACCATGGCTGTCCACAAGGATCAAGTTCATTATGAATCCAAAAGCATCTCCCTCCTGAGACAGAGGAGAAATCCCCTGGTAGATGCAAAACCAAGCAAAGGAGGCAACTCTTCACTCATTACCCAGCTGAGCTGCAAAACTCCTTGACACAGGAGGCTGCAGATGCTATTACAGGAGTTCAGAGAGGTGCCAGAAGGAATTGCGTCAAGAGCTATTAAATACAAAAAGGCCATCTCTGCCTCTGGAGGGAAGGTTGAAGGTGGCTACTAAGCATGACAGTCCTGGGTAATGCTTTCATAGACAGGAGCTGGGGCGTTTCTGAACATACCCTGTGTCCCCTGCAGCAACCCTAAAGGTCATTCTCTGTTTGTTTTAATCTTCCTCCTTATTCATCTGCTGGTCGGAGACACTATTCTGGCTTAGAGGCACCTTTGGTTGACTCAGGAGGGTTATTTCACTTTCTCAGGGCCCCCAAAATCAATGAAGTAAGGGGATGAATGCAGGAGAAGCTCTCAGATGGATCCAGGCTGACTGCAAAGGTACCTGCCACACTGGTCACTGGTGCTGGGACAGGCTGGTTGTCCTCCACTTGGTGGGACCCCTTGCTGCTCTTTGTAAAGCCTGTGCTTGCTCCAAGCACTGCCTGCTCTTCTCCAGCCTGGACAAACCCAAGTGGGCATTGTGGTGGGAAGCAAAGATCGGTGAAGCCCTTCTGTCATCCGGCCTTGCCCCGCTCCCACCCCAGCCTCTGCTAGGAACCTGCAGAGACTTACACAGGCTAATTAAACACCAGTTTATTCTTTATCATCGCTTGTCTCTGTCAATGACGGCAGCAGCCTGTGATGGCATGGACCAGGTCACTCTTAATTAGCCGTGAGATGAAGTGATAACCTTGAAGGCCGTGGCAGACCTCAGCAAGGCTAATACTCCCCGTCAAACCGGAGGCATTTCAAAGGCTGTCAGCTGAGATGTGCATGAATCAGGGAAAACAAACCCGCTCGCCTGGGCTCCTGCAATGTCTCAGGAGCAGGGGGAGATGAGGGGAGGGAGCCGAGTGTGCAGCATGATGGTTTAGGTTCCCTAAAGCAGGGAAAGCTTTACCTTTGAGCTCTTGCTGTGGACAGATGTGCAAACAGCTGGCGCTGGGCTGACAGGACAGCTGGGGAAGGGGAGCAAGGTGGGACACCCACCACCCAGCAGCAAAGTCTGTTGCTCCAAGGCTTTGCCTCTCTGGCTCAGAAGCAGCTGCGGGTGGGGGGAGATGGGCGGTCACACACGGAGACATGGAGGATAATCGCCAACACTCATTTCCTACGGAAAACAAGCTGTGAAGTCTCCCTGAGTCAAGCTGGCTCTGCCTGGGTTCCCACCGGCACAGGAACACAGCCATGTCCCTACCATACCCTCAGCATCCCAAAATCCTTCCATTCCCAGCTCAGCCTCTCACTTTGGAGATGGCAATTCAGCCATGGACATTCGCCCCAATGGACAGGTGAGTGGCCCTTTTGGCCTGAAAGCTTTGTGCAACAGGAGATGCCTCTGTGAGGGCACTGCTCCGATGCTGCTGGTAAAAAGCATCTGTAAATTTTCATGGAGATTAGCAAGCCTTTTTTGCAGAGCCCTGGGCAGACCTCTTGCAGTCCAGGTTCGTGAGACCGGCCATGGAAATTGCAGTTATTTCCAGAGACAGCTGTTGAAACTGGCCTCTGGGCATCCTTCTGCTACTTCCCTCTGTCCTCACAGCCAAATTGCTTCACTGGTACCTCCTTCTGCTTCTCCCACACTCGCTGGGGACAAGGATCCCAGATCTGAGCTGGGCTCCAGCCTATCACAGCATCTTCCCCTCAAAGCCCAGGGTGGAAAGGCGACCACATCTGTGCCTTTTTGGCTCCAGAGCGCACTTTCGCTTGTTTGCTTCCAGCTTCTTCCCCAAGATCCTGGTTTCATATCCACCCATGACTGTCTAGAGCAGGGACACGCGGCACCTGAGGGAGGGAGCTCTGCCCTGCATGGTGCAGAGCCAGTGCAGGGTCCCCTTGCTCCAGCCCCAAGCTCTTCCTACGAGCTCCGGCAGCTCGGTGGCACTAAGCCAACTTGCTCTCATGTGGGGGCTGACCCCAGAGATCATAACAAGAAATAACAAACCAGAATCTGGATGAGTCACATCTTAATTTGCAAGTCTTATTATGTTGGGAGACTCAGTCTCTATAAACGTAGACCTTGGCAAAGCATCTAATGCAAATGGAGCGGTTTCCACCTGACAAGACTATGGCATGCAACCATCACAGCTATTTTAGACCTTAAGAGTGCCACCTCTGTATATGCACATGAAGACACACAGGCAGGCCCATGGCACCTTCTCCTTTCTCTTATACCTTGCTCAGCTTTTTCCAGGCAACTCCAGCTGGCCTCAGTCACTGGAAACCAGCGTGATGCAAGTGATTCTGCCAGCCTGGGAGATATCAGGCCAAGGTGGGAGGCAAGGAGGGGGGAGCACAGGGATGCGATGAGCTGCAGAAAGCTGAGGTGAGAGATGCGTTTCCTTCCCTGCACAGTGCTGGAGATGGGGTTTGGGGCTGGTGCCCACAGCTGATCCAATCTGGCAGGCTGGGCCAGCTCCTCCCACCTCTTGTACAAACCCTCAAGGACATAAGGGAGGGCTCAGCCTGTTCTCCGAGGAGGATGTTTTGGCAGCTGCTTGGCCTCAAAGCACTAAGGGTCCCTTTCTCTATCCTGGATTGCAATGAACTCTGATTTTTGGACTGACAGGAGAGAATCATCTTTTCTCCTTCAGCCAGAACAGCCTGAGATAGCTTGCAATGACTTTGGATCTCCCCAGACTCCCTTGGGAATAGCAGCAATGCTATTTGCACTGCCATCAGTGTATCTGCCACTCCTAAGAGCCTACACCCTGTAAGCAGTGTCCTCCAGAAACCCAGGGAGGAGAGGAGGAGGCAGGATACATGGGTCCTGCTGGTGCTTTATTTGGTAACTTTGCCAGAGTCCCCCAAACACTGCACTGATGTGTGCACCAGCCCTCACTCTCCCTGTTGTAAAGTCGATGAATGAAGTACCCCAAATACCATTTTACACACTGACCTCAAGGCCCTTAATGAACTGGCAGATGCCAAAATCTGTCCAGCTTTCATCCCTCAGTTCTGCCTTGTCCCTTGCAGCTATGCCTATACAAGTTATTTATGGACTTTTATCCATGGTCATTTATCCAGGGTGAGACCATGGGAACATCTTCCAGACTGTTCAGCTCCTGGCATGATTTTGGGTTGTACCAGCTAGCATCCTCCCAGCCAATGCCCTGGCATGTCCAAAACTGCCACAGATATTCCTCCGCATAGAGAAGATTGCAATCTCCTTTCTAAAGCCCTTTGAGAGCCCCTGAATGTGGAATGCCTTATGAGAGCAAGACCTTATTATACTTCTGCCTTTTACACAAATGCAAAACAGAAATGTAGTAATATTAAAGGACTTTTCCAAAGCTGCAAGCTGGTTGGTCCTAGGAGAACCAGAAATGAGCCCTAAGTACATGAATTACAGTCCAAATAGTAACTATTCCTGGTCAATTGGTGCTTTCACTGCTGAAAGCATGCTGTACCCTAGAGAGTCAGACCAGCAGTCCATCTAGCACAGCAAATTGCCTCCCATGGCACCAATAAGAGACACTGTTTAGCGAGATGATGTGAACCAGGACCCTTTTTGTCAAGTCTTCTCCCATACTCCTCCAGCCATCCCTATTTGTTCTATTGGGGATGGTAAGGGGACATCCCTGTCCCTCTTATATCTCTGTTTATGGACCTGCTGTCCATGAAGTTATCTAATCCCTGGTGGGATTGGATGTGCCTTATTCCTGACCACCTGGGAAGGAAGTTGGGGAATAAGCTGGGATTGCAGGGCCAGTCTGGGCCAGTCTCTAGCCACCATTATAAATAAAGCCAGCAGTGCTCCAGGCACTCTGCTCTTTTCACATCCCACGAGGCAAAGCCCAGAGGCAGCTATCTCTACACAAGCACCTGCAGACTCCTGCTAGCCAGAATCCAGACCAGCATCTCAACACATTATGTTCCACCTAAATCGATGTTTTTTTTTCTTTCTGTGTACAGTCTCACACCGCAGCCAGAAGCAAATGCTGCTTTTTTAAGACGTAACTGCTTTCCATTTCAAATCACAGACCTTATAAATCCCTTGGGAGGAGAGGGACAAGCGAGAGGCAGAGAAGTGGGAATCTTTGCAACTTACTGGCCTCTAATTTGGCCTCCTCTGATCATCCCAAAAGTGAGAGGGGAGGGAAATGTGATGCCACCCCTCTGTTTGCTGTGCTGCCACTCCAAAGTATTTCCGCTGCTTCCTCATCACTGCTAATGACAGGTCAGTGATGGCTGTGATTGACAAGTGTCACTATCTCCATTCTCACGCCCAAAGCACCAGGACAAATACTATCTGTCTGTCTTGCACTTTTTCATGGTACCATTTCTGCTAGAGCTGTTATGAAGCCTGGTCCATCTCAGTTGCCACAGGCTGTAAGATGGAGCATTGTGCAGCCCTCTCATTAAAGGGGTTAAATTCACAAAGCCATTCTAGCAAACAAATTTATTGATGCTGGGATTAACTTAATGAAGCCAATGGACTGAAACAGTTAAGCGAGGTGGGGGGGTGGGAAGGGCTTAATCCATTTGGGGCTCTGTCAACTAAAGAAATGGCCCCAACATTTGACATCTTGCAGACATGCCTGGTCAGTGGGGAAAGGCAGCAGCACCCCATCCCATGGGGCTGAACTGAAGTCTGGGAGCCAGCCCTTGCAGCTCTGGGCTCCCAGCACACCACAGTTCTTCACCTCCTGTGTGTTCAAGCACCTCCTGCCACTGTCAGGATGAGTGGCAGGTTTCTGATGGCAAACAAGCACGGGAGATGCTTTCACATGCCTGACTTGCAGGTGTGAGCCCCTTGGCCCTGCAGAGCCACAAACACGGACTCCTCACTTGCTTTCGATCCCTATGGGTGGTATATGGGTGATTCAGCGTCTCCGTAGTAGAGGAATAAGATCCCATTCCTATTGGCAAAGACACGGAGGTATCACATCTAGGCTCCACACTGCTCTGAGTCCAGTTCATCTGTAAGGTAAGATCCAGAGGTGTTTAGCAGTGACAGAGGTTGGCACTGATGTGTGCCCAGGAAGAGCAGGGATGAGACCCACTGCTTTCCCCAGGAAAGTCACCAGCCAGCCCCTTCTTCTGCAGGATCAACGCACCTCTTCCAGCTTCACTGGGCAAACACTTCCCTGCAAACATCTGCACAGTCACTGCATGCCTATCTCCAGCCAGAAACTAAAGAGGGATGGTGATCCCCATGGGCACATCCCACCCTCTGATAAAATGCTTGGCTTCACATCAGGCAGCTCTCCCAGCCGTCTCCAGGCTGCTCGCCTCTCCCAGCTGGCTCTCCGGAGGGGTGTAGCTCTTCTGTTTTTCAGCTTCTGTGACCGAGGTCCTTTTTTCCAGCAAAACAAATGCACAACAGAGTCTCAGTATCTACTTCCCATAAACAAACAGCATGTGTGACTAGCCAGCGTTGAGCATGAGCTGTGGCTTTTGTGCAAAAGGAGCACTGGGGCATTTCAGTATGCCCCACCAACTCCGAATGCTATAAAAGCAGCAGGAGACAGTGGAAATCAGCTCACATTTCAACAAACCCACAGACTTCCATCTTCCTCATCGTCATATTATTATTGCTATTATTGTAAATAAAACTGTAAAACCCCACTCCAAGTCTTACAGAGGGGAACAGCAATTTCTTGCAGAGGCGGTAGGAAGTTGGGGAGGTCATGTAGGAACCGCTGCGTGTAATAAGAGCCACGATCTTCCCAGGCTGTCATCCAGCTCTGAGAACATCTAGTTGGAGATGGTTCAGAGGGTGGAAGGAGCCTTTTTTCCCTTCACAGGCAGTTTGCAGACAGAACAGACCCTGGGAGGAAATCCTTCTGGAAACCCACCTCCCTCCCATCTCTCCTGTCTCTACCTCCCAGCAAAAGGTGAGCCTGTGGTGGAGCTGGAATTGGGTCCAAGATGTTTCACGGCCAAGTGTCTGCCTCAGCCATGGAGCTCGAGGAGGAAGATTGCCCCAGGGGAGACGAAGGGCTGTGTTTGATGGGTGCAGTCACCCGCAGAGCAGCAATGGGGTCTGCTCTCGACAGGCAGAGGGGAAGGTTGGTTCCCAAAGCCACCGGCCTGAGGTAAAGCGATTGAGGGATTCAAGTGTTTAAGAGATTTTCTTCAAAGGTTTTCACTTCGATTGACCTTTAAAAGGCCAATTCTGTTGCTTTTGTAGTTAAAGCTGCTCAGTGGGGGACATTGTTAGCACTTACATACTTCTTTTTTTTTTTTACCCCATGGTTTTCCAAAATGACAGTTAACTCTCTAATCCCAGCCTCTCCTATACCATCTGGAAAAAACAGGTTAGTGACTCAGGACTTACTTTTTTTCATGTGTGTGCTCTCAGTCCAGCTTCCCTCCATCCCCTTGGACCTGCAGAGTCACAGACACGGACTCCTCCTCCAGTGTCCCCTTTTCACCAGCAGACCATGCACCACGCTCACATCCAGTGCCTGCTGGATCCCAAACCACCACCCCTGAAGCACAAGCCCCCCATGATTCCCTCTGCTCCTCACCAGCCCCCAAAATCACTGTCTTGCCACACTGGTTCAATACTGTGCCAGGAGCTGTGTCCTGGTGATGGTGGCACTGCTCCTCAGAGGAATGGCTTGTAGGACAGGAGCAACTGATGCCTCTTGAGCAAGCATTTAATGTATTTCCTACTTGCAGCACATTAAAACATGATGGGTCTGTAAATGAGACCCAGAGACTTCACTTTCTGTGCCAAGGCTTCCCCAAATGAACTTGCTGGTTGCCCCCAACATTTAAGTATGGTGGTAGCATTGGCTGATGTGTTTTGAGTTGCAGAATAAGAACCACATCTTCATCCTCTGTGCTCTGATTAGCACCTGTTGGCCTTGAAACTTCACCTCCACATAGAATCATAGAATCATAGCATCCCTCACCTCCTCTGCTTCTTGCCACATCCTGGTGGCATGAACCATGTCTCGGCTGGTATCTCTGCAAAATCCTCTTCGTAGCATCACCCAGCATGACTTTGCAGGGTTCAAAGCAAAATTGGTAGCAGGGCTCTAGTCCTTTTATCAAAGCCTGTCATTCTCTGTCAAGGATGTTTGCATTGTAGTTGAGGCCGACTCCACGCTGAGGATGGTGCAAGACACCTGGCAGCATTGTGCTGTTGACCTGAGCCATGGGAGATGATGTCTCACAGATATTTCTGAATTTCAGGGGTGCCCAGCTGTGCCCAGGGGTGCCTCATGGCACACGCCCCTCGCCCAGGTCACTGCTGCTTCCAGCCACCTGGAAGCAGTTGGTGGACACAACTTGGGGACTTGTGTCCTTCTGACAAGGACTGCATTGGTTTGGTGACAGCACCAGGTCCCATACAATGGGAAAGGATAAGATGTGGTCTCACTGGGGATGAAGGAAGATATACAACAGCAGCAAAATCGAGCCAGACCACAGGCTTACCTGGCCCAGTGGCCAACAGCAGCTGCCAAAGAGCGTGAAAACCAGTCAGCACATAGCAATAGTTTCCAGATTACTCTTCCCGCTCTTCGTATCTCAGGTTTTCCACAGAAGTGGTGCCTTCATTTAATTTACCACATCTGATATCTTTTCTTCCTTGATTTTTTTTCCCCATTTACCTCCTGGCATCCAAAACATCCTGCAGAAAAGAGTCATCAACTTAACTACCTGTTACATGTGGCCACATGCTCTGTCTATTTGGAGGCAATCACCTGTTACATCCTATTTTTCGTCCTGGGTTCATCCAATCTTATCCATCTTCTCCATGAGCATTGTGATTTTGTGGACCACCCTCACACTAGTCAGTACTGTCAGTGTGTATTTGTATGTATATTTATACATAAAAAGGGGAGGAAAGATTCCTTCCTTATAGCCTAAAAATGCTCCAAAAATAGTTACTCCCATCCTGATTTGTTCGCAATGTACCTCTGCTAATGAATTAAGGCTTTTATAGACTAAAAGGGCACAAGTATTGCCACCAAGTAAATTACCTTATCTTCCCCAGCTGAGAGGCAGTGTAAAGAGAGCACAGAGAACAGGTGAGCTGTGGAAAATCATACAAAAGATGTATTGATTTCTTTTTTCTTATTCCCCTTCCCTCTTTCTCACCTCCCAGCTGGTGCCAAAGAGGAGATAAGAGCTGCCAGGACTTCTAAGGGGATGAGTCATTTTTCAAGCCCCTGTGACTTGACTTAAAAAAGTCAATGAAAGAAAAGCTTCATCAAAGTGAAAACTGGAAGATCCACCAACCCAGTGTGTCATGGTTTAACCCCAGCCACAAACTAAGCACAACACAGCCACTCGTTCATTCTCCCCCAGTGGGATGGGGGAAAGAATCAGAAGAGTAAAAATGAGAAAACTCATGGGTTGAGATAAAGACAGTTTAATAGGTAAAGCAAAAGCCGTGCACGCAAGCAAAGCAAATCAAGGAATTCATTCAGTGCTTCCCATGGGCAGGCAGGTGCTCAGCCATCTCCAGGAAAGCAGGGCTCCATCACGCGTAATGGTGACTTGGGAAGACAAACGCCATCGCTCCCAACGTCCCCCCCTTCCTTCTTCTTCCCTCAGCTCTATGTGCTGAGCATGGTGCCGTACGGTGTGGGATGTCCCTTTGGTCAGCTGGGGTCAGCTGTCCCAGCTGCGTCCCCTCCCAACTTCTTGTGCACCCCCAGCCTGCTCGCTGGTGGGGTGGGGTGAGGAGCAGAAAAGGCCTTGGCTCTGTGTAAGCCCTGCTCAGCAGTAACGAAAACATCCCGTGTTATCAACACTGTTTCCAGCACAAAGCCAAAACAGAGCCCTGCACTAGCTGCTTTGAAGAAAATTAACTCCATCCCAGCCAAAACCAGCACACAGCACAAAGGAAGAATTATCCAAGGAAGGTCTGTTAATGGGAGCAGCAAGGGGGGGCAAGGAGTTTTATGTGCAGAAGTAGTTTAAAACCTGGCTCTGCCCCAGACTTCTGCTCCAACCCTGAGCCAGCCTGGTGGGGTGAGTCATCCCCTTAACACCCTGCAATCTTGTATTTCTGCAGCCTGAAAGGACGGGGCATGAACCAAAGCCCCACACAGCTCAGCCCCCCCGAGAAGGACACAGGAGTTTCCTGCACTAGCTGCAAATGAAAAATGCACACAGCAGGTTCATGATGGGGAAGCAGGCACCTGAGCTCGAGCATCCCCTGCAAGGTGGCAAAAGCCCCGTGTGCGGGTGCTACGTGCCCTATGGCAGGAGTAAAACAGAAAGGAGGTGACTGAGAAATTTTTAGGTCATTTCACATAACAATAGGAGCTTGCAATGATTTCCAGGGCAGGGAGCCTGCGGAAGAGGCCGCCAGCAGAGAGGACGCAGAAAGGACGTTTGTTCCCTTTGCTTTCATCATCCGTCGCTTCAAAGCCTCCCAATCACCAGCTCGGTGGCAGGCCTGACTCACAGGAGGCTTCAAGGAGGCGTTTTCCCTGCGAGACCCCTCTGAGGGCTCCGGTGACTCATGGGGGCCTTTGGGCACGCTGACTCCCTGTCCTGCTCTGCCCCTTGGGAAGGGCAAGGGAAGGATGCTGCCTTCAGCCTGCATCCTCCACGCCACCCCAGTCCATGCATTGCCCAGTGACCTTGGTTGCTGGTCCTTTCCCGGTGGACTCAGGACTCATGGTTGCTTTGGTCCATCCTGTTGCCAATTCTTCACGAGTCTTATCTCCCTCGACAGCTGCCCAAAGCGAAGTTCTAGATGTAATCAATCCTTGCCCAAAATCACCCTCCCCCGTGCTGTACCACTGGTGGTTGGGTTGTGGCTCCTTGTTGGCTGTCCTTGGTTTTCCCAGAGCCAGGGCTCAGCCCTGCAGCCTTCTAGTTTCACAGGGTTCAGCATGTCTTTGCTGCTGGATTTTTGCACGTATGTATGTAAGTGTCATGATACAGACACCTCCAGGTATAGGATGATGTGACATTGCCACCCCTTCCTGAGAGCTGTGCATCACTTGGAGTAATCAAGCTTCCCGGGTGCTCCCCAAGCACACCCGATGGCTTTGTCTCTCCTTCTGCAGGATGTAGCACCAGAATTTCTCTACCATACACTATCCAAACCCTGCTATTGAGACTGAGACCAAGACCCAGCAGGACAGTTACAGGATATCCACTGTAAATTAGGCATCTGTCTCATATACAGACGTGCCAACATTTAAGGTTGTGGTTCCAGGGGAGGCTCTAATCCATTTCTGAAGCACAGTACTGAAATCCCCATACAGGTGGCAGAAAGGGGTGGAAAGCTCAGATGGCCTCAGGGGCTGATCCCGTCCCCTAGGTTAGCTATCTAAATAAAATACACTGAACCAGAGCCTTAATCACAGATTTCCTAGCAGTGCTCATTATCACAGCATCAGAGTATGTCACAACCCATTAATTAACTAATCTTTGCATCCTTTGAGTACATTAGCCCTACTTACAAATGGAGAATTGAGGTTCAAAGAGCTTAAAACTGAAAGTTTCCAGGAATGCTTATTGCTCTGTATCATACATGATCTGGAGCGCTTGCCAGCGCTGGCAGAGTGCTAAGTGATGCACAACAGAGGCAGTGCCTTCTTTCACTCCTTGTGGTACCAATTATGACATTTCCCATTTCTCCACTTTCCCATTTTTCTTTCTGACCCTTTTTTCCAGTCACCACTTTGCCTGCATTAGGTCTCTTAGAAAAACATCCCCTGTGTCCCGCGTCCTTATGGCATTTGTGGCCTTTAGACTTGTGTTGAAATATGGTATGTGGCAGGTCCTGGTTGATCCAGGTCCACCGGTGGTCATAGCTGTGACCTGAGAGCTCAGCCCTCGCTCCTGCTAAGGTGCTTGACTCTCTTCACATTAACACTTGCCTTAGCCCTGGGTCAGACACCTCCACTGGTCATTTAAAATCATTGGCATTTAAAACCACTCCCTGATGTGGCAGACAGGAGGGAAGAGGAGAAGTTTGCAACCTGCGTCCATGCACAGCGATCGGGAGGGTGGATGCACGCCAGCCCCTGGTAGGGCTGCAGGGGTGGGGTTGCTCCGACCATTGGTCTGAAACGGCGTGAGACAATCACCTCCACCATCTCCAGACCTTCCCACCGCTCCTCACAGCTGGCCCTGACGTGTTTCCTCAGCAGGGTGGTTGCTGGAAGCCAAATTTTGCCTCCTTGCAGACTTCATGGAGAGCTATCACTACCTTAGGAAAAGCAGTCTGAGGGATGGCAATGCCATCTCCCCATAAATGCCAAGAATACAAGAGTGAACTTGTGACTTATGTCTGCCTGTTTGTACATACCATCTGCCACAGTCACAGGTAAGAGAAGTCCTACAGAGGAGTAACTCCTTTGGCTATGAAATGAGACCCCCAACTGCTGTGTATCAGCAGAGCTGCTCCAAGCTGCCCCCATTTATCTGAGCATCCCTTCCCCAGGTGATTTTACGTCCCATGAAGGTGGTGGTATCCAATCGCAATTATCAGCTATACAGCTTCAATTGACTATGAAATGGAGAAATCCCCAAATGGGAGTGCAATCTGTGAAGCACTTTTTGATGGATGTTTAATGTGAATATTGACTATCTGGGCTTTTCTGCCTAATAAGTGGAGTGGATTTATGTGAAGGCTCATTGTTCAGCTTTCAGTGTCATAAGGCAGCTCTGTTTTGATTATGGTGATTTATTCTGCTCTGCTGCACTATCTGTAACAGCTTATAACTGATTCAGTTCCCTCTTACCTCCCCCCCACCAAAAAATCCAGCTGCATTTGGAACTTCATAGATTTTTCATAAAAGCATGAAAAAAATCCATTGCAATAATTTTCTCTGACCTGCTGGTCAGCCTAGCCCATGAGCCTTGTGCACTAATTCCCACCTCAGATCCAATAACTGTGATCAGATGAGAATCCCCCCTTTCGAAACGCAGCCCACCTCAGTAGAAATATTGTTAGTGATGGCAAATGCAATACAGCCTTTGTCTGTTGCTCCTGTTATCAATTATCCTCATCCTTAAAAAAATTACATCTTTTTCTGGTCTGATTTGTCTAGCTCAAACTTCCAGCCACTCACTCTTGTTATACTTCTGTCTCCAGGACCAGAAAGCCTCTGTCATTGATTTCTGTTCTCCATGCAGATGTTCATGGGCTGGCATAAAGTCACTCCTTAATCCTCTCTTTGTTAAGCTAAACACAGTGAGATCCTGAAGTTTCTCACAATAAGCAGGTCCCCAATCTTTTAAGCATTTTCTTGGCTCTTCTCTGAACCTTCTGCAGTCAACTGTTGATCCCAGTCTGGACACAGCCTTCCTGCAGGCTTTGCAGTGCTGCCAAAAGCAGAGGTGGTACAGCCTCCTTTTTCTCACTGAAGCATCCATTGTTTATAAGGCCAAGGGTGGCATAAGCCTATCTAGCCCCAGGCAGAGAGCTCCTGTTCAGCTATCTGCTGTGTCTATTAGGTCTTTGGCAATCTCTGCTTCTTGGAAAACAGTCTTGCATCCTGTAAGGATAGACAGATCCCAGGGCCTGGAGCTCAGATCCTGCCCAGACCCTCAGTAGGTCTGACACCCAGTGTGTCAATTCATGTTGAGTGGCTGTACTGGGTCTGGTCCCTCTTATACATGCTGTGTGGGCTGTGTCTGCCAAGCCATTTGCTGACTTTCCAGATCCAGAAGTGTTGTAAGACATCCATGTGCCCATGTCTCTAAACCGGAGTCCCACGTTCACATTCTGCTGCTCCATGAATACCAGACCGGCAGCACAGACCACAGCCTGATGCACCACCCGGTGCTGTGCAGACATGCATGCTAGCCCAGACTGAGTCATAGAAGGATAGAATCATAGAATTGTTTGGGTTGGAAAAGACCTTTAAGATCACCCAGTCCAACCATTAATCTCACACTACCAAGTCCACCGCTAAAAATTCCAATTAAGGGGAGAGTAGCAATTTTGTGTTTCCTGGCTTGGTGGCTGGATTATTTTTTAATGAAAGTAAAAACTAGGAATCATTAAGGTTGGAAAGGATCTCTAAGATCACCAGTCCAACCATCAACCCAACACCACCATGCCCACTAAACCATGTCCCAAAGTGCCACGTCTACCCATTTTTTGAACCCTTCCAGGGATGGGGACTCCCCCACCTCTCTGGGCAGCCTGTTCCAATGCTTGACCACTCTTTCCGTGAAGAAATTTTTCCTATTATCCAATCTAAACCTCCCCTGGTGCAGCTTGAGCCCATCTCCTCTCATCCTATCGCTTGTTCCTTGGGAGAAGAGACCAACACCCACCTCACTACACCCTCCTTTCAGGCAGTTGTAGAGAGTGATCAGGTCTCCCCTCAGCCTCCTCTTCTCCAGGCTGAACACCCCC
The DNA here is from genome assembly GCF_030463565.1 of Pelecanus crispus. Taxonomy (NCBI): domain Eukaryota; kingdom Metazoa; phylum Chordata; class Aves; order Pelecaniformes; family Pelecanidae; genus Pelecanus; species Pelecanus crispus. The sequence goes on from NC_134646.1 coordinate 85,395,290, forward strand.
AGCTCCCTCAGCCGCTCCCCACCAGCCCTGTGCTCCAGACCCTTCCCCAGCTCCGTTGCCCTTCTCTGGACACGCTCCAGCACCTCAATGTCCTTCTTGGAGTGAGGGGCCCAAAACTGGACACAGCTTTCCAGGTGTGGCCTCACCAGTGCCGAGCAGAGGGGCACAATCACCTCCCTGCTCCTGCTGGCCACACCATTCCTGACACAAGCCAGGATGCTGTTGGCCTTCTTGGCCACCTGGACACACTGCTGGCTCATGTTCAGCTGGCTGTCAACCAACACCCCCAGGTCCTTTTCCACCAGGCAGCTTTCCAGCCACTCTTCCCTAAGCCTGCAGTGTTGCATGGGGTTGTTGTGACCCAAGTGCAGGACCCGGCACTTGGCCTTGTTGAATCTCAGTGCAGGAACATCTTCTCATAAAAGTCCATATAAAAGTCAAGTGAGAAGTAGCCACCATTTAATTCCTCTTAGGCAGTAAGTTAAACTGGCTGCAAATGAGCCTTCTCCCCATTTCACCGTCACCCCTGCCACCCCAGCCCTGGCACCGCTGTACTTGCAAAAACTGCTTGCAAAACCGCCCTTCCTTGCCAAGCCTGGATCAACCAGGCAGTGAGTGACAGTGCTCCCATTCAGCTGTCACATGCCAGATGAGACCATCTTCTGCAACATTGCCAGAGTGCTTTTTCTCCTAAGGGTTCAAGTGTTTTAAATCCTTGGTACACATTTGTTATCTCCATATTTTAAAAGACCATCAGGAATGTGGGTCAGAGATTCACCATGGATGTAGAGGAGAGCAGTGAATTTTTCATGCATGACCAGCATTTGTTGTCTGGACTAGCTTAATGAGAAGTCTGGACATCAGTCTCTGGTTCATAAAATGAGGACTCAAACCCATCTGAGAGCAGAAAAAGCGCTCAGCCTACTTTTGCACATCGTCGTATACAGAGGTGGTTCCCAGTCTATTATCCTTCTTTCTTCATTTCTCTGTCCAGAATCGATGGCAAGCCAACAGGCATATCATTACCAGAATCCATCCATTTGCCACCTTAAAATATTGGTACTCTTGCTTTCTTCTTATCTTCCAGAAGCTTCAAGGCTTAAGGAAAACCAGCTCAAAAGTGAGGGCTCACTTGATCAATTTTTTGCCACCTGAAAGATAGGAATATAGTTTAAACTAGTGTAAACTCCCTCTCTAGTTACTGGAGGGAGATCAGCACCTTCAGGAGGGATGGGTAAGGCTGGGTGAAATGAGGTCAAGTCTGGAAAGCATCCTGCCCAGCACCCTTAAAACTCTTCCAGGCAAATGTTCCTCACCTGCTGGTGGGTATAAGGTGCCTTCACTGTCAGGTGAAATCTCTTACGTATTCCACTTCCCAAGCCACCGCTTGGACAGGACCCATTTCCCCATCTATTGCAGATGAGGGAGTCAGGCCCTTGGAAAGCAATCTCCCTGAGGAGACATGTTTTCCTCTCCTTCAGTCACTAGACTTGTGAGTTTCAAAACTTGGCTCTGCCTCAGGCTGCCCATGTGATTATTTTAACAAGTTAGATCAGGCCAGAGATTTCAAAGAGCTCAGCTCCTGTTAGAAACCCCCCCCCAAAAAAAAAAAAAAAAAAGAGCTAGATTTGTTCCTGACCACAAGGCATCTGGCAAATCCCACTGTGACATGAAGAGCCAGATCTTCAAAAGGGCTGGTTGAAATCCAGCCCTTATTCACCCTGGGGCTTCTCTCTCTTCATCCAAAAGGAGAATGCTGCCTTAGATCACTGAGGTGTTTTGAGGCCAGACTCGCTAATATCCATGGGCAGCATTTCAGTGGAGGAAGGAAAGGCAGATAAGATATTTGGCTGGACAGACAGAGTGATTTTCCACTTCTCTGTTACAGTCCTTGTAGAGATGGCAAAGGATTTTGCTCTGAGCAAGAAATATTCCTCGCAGCATCTTTCCTTTCAAGGTCTGCGGGAACTTGGCAATACCATGACAAGACCTCTCCTGAGCGCAATCCCAGTGTCTAGCCCTTTGTGACTTCCCAAACCAAACAGAGTTTCCATGCATTTAACAACCCTCAGTGCATCTCTTCTCAAGGAATATCTCCAGCTTCCCTTCCCTATTAACTTTTATCAAGCACCATGCTGAAAGTGAAATGAAGGAGGTCCACTGCATTAGGACCTGCAATGTGGAGACCTTCTGCTCTTGCTTGGCGCGAGCCTGTCATGGGTTAGCCAACTCCAGAGCGTGATAAACCTTCCCTTGGCCACCAAGAGAGCATCCCGCAGCATGCCAAGGCCATTTCTCTCACTGAACAGGATGGGAAGAGAAAAGGACCTGTCTTGGGAAACAAAAAATTGCCTTGTAATGCTCCAATTAAGCTAGGGGTTGATGGAAGGCAATCAAAAATCACTCCATTTCAAGGATTGGGTTATGCATTGTGATTTCAGCAGTGAAGAGCTGCTTTAATATATTCTTAAGCAATTGTTGAGGGGACCAAGAAGTTGATCTGTGCCATGTAAACACGGTTTTTATACACAGAGCAAGCACAAATACCTATAGTTCATGCTACCTGACACTTTCCACTACAAGAGCTTATTTGCAATAACTTGTAACTTTGCAAATCTGAAACCAGATAGTCTAAAATTTTCTGTGCGGGATGTTTTACCTCAGGTTGACCTCATCTACAGAAATTGTTCAGCTCTTTCCAAGAATAAGATTAAAGGAATATCTACTGGTTTGCCTGTATTCATCAATTTGTGGTAAGGCTTTTGTTCTGGAAGTTCTCTTGCTGTGGTACTCTGCAATAGGGAGTAAATGAAAAAAGCAGTGTGTGATCAGCAGTTAGAGTTTGCACCGTGTGTACGGTGGAGGGGGGATGCAGATTACACAGCCAGCCTTGCAGGCAGCATTTCCCAGCTTTGTGCTTTACAACCTTAACACTATTTCATCTGGTGTTTATGTCAGGTTTTATTTTTGTCGGGAGAGAGGTGGAAGGGGAAAGCAAGGAGTCCTGTGTTAAGCCCTCCTGCTGATATCAGTGTCACGGTCTACAGGGACTGCTCTACTCCTGACCTCTAAAGGAGTTCATCTTTTAAGATAAAATTTTAGTCCTTTGTTTTGGCAAGTCTAAAATTGCTTGCTGGCTTTAGCTTCCTTGTAGTGTGCTGGGGGTCAGAAAGTCACCTGGTGCAGGGAGCCAGGTATCAACCACGTGCTCGGCAGCAGCGCAGGACGGGTTTTCATGGCAAGCCAGGATGTGCATTAGCAACCTGAGCCGAGGAGGATGTGGACGTCCATGCTGGCAGTACTGCTTGCCCCTCTTTGCCCAAAAAGCCTGCCAGCAGCTGGTGCCTGGGAGCCAGTTTTTATCCCGGCAGCCGGCCACCTCCGGTCCTTGTATAAAGTGTCATAGTGCTGTTTTAATGGTGTTTTGCCTTCCCTGTCTGCCAGGTCCTAAACACCAGCCTGGTTATGGGTTTTCCATGCTCTCTGCATACAAAAGCGTGGATTTGAAAGCCTGCTGCTGGTTTTCTGCCCCTGCTCCCTGCTTTTTGACTCATTCTAACTTTCTGCATTACTTCAACTTCCAGTTTTGCACATCAGCAACAGCTGCCCAGTCTGCTAAACAGGGATACGAGTTTTGCCGAGGTCTACTGAACATTTCTCTTAAGCCCTCAGTATCCTGCCACTCACACCACCGGTATTTATGCTGCAAAGTGGAGAGGCAGGCAGGATTTTAATGGAAACATCCTCTAATCCATCTGCATGAGGATTTCCAGCTCTGTATTATTCGGCAGACCAGCTCTCCCTACCATGGGCAGCCCAATACTCAGCACCTCCCGCACAGAGGCTGAAAGCCAGAATAACTCTTTCAGATGGCCAAATGCCAAGAAATAGGGCATTTGTAACAGGAAAAGAGAGGAAAAACTGCTCCTGTCAGAAACAATCCAGCTGCCCTTCCCATCTTCAGTGTAGCAAGGGCTTCAACAACAAAACAAAGGTAGGCGCCAGAATGAAGTCACTAGCGACGCCTTGCCACAAGTAATTCTCTTCATTACTTAGCAGTGATAAATCTCTCAGCAAAGGACAGCAGAAGACAGCCCAGTGCAAGGAGCTGTGGGTTAATCCATGGTGGCCCTGGAGCAACTGGTCCTCCCTGGGGCAGAGGCAGGAGAAGGCTCCATGCCACTGCTACCTCGGTGTACTGGGGAATGGAGATGCTGGTGATGCATGAGATGGATCTTCAGCTGTGAGTGCCTGGAATCAGGGGAAGATGTTTGGTCCAGAAGGATCCACAGGCTACCCACCCCTTGCCCTAGTGACACAGGTTCCAAACCCCGAATCCCTTATGCATTCAGCCTCCCATGAGGAGTATGTCACACCCTCTCTGTCCTTGGAGGTGCCCAGCAGATCAGCTTGGTGTTGGCACAGGGTGAGGGGAGATGGCTCCATGGGTCTGAGCCAGCCATTTAGCCAAAGGCTGTCATGCCTACCTGCAGCTACTGAAAGAGTCCCATTAGTTTCTGTGGATCAGCCCTACTCTGTGTCCTCTGTGTGAGCACCAAATATCCTCACAAGCTACTGAAGCAGCCTTAAGAAGGCTGCTGCAGACATCTCAGCATCTGCCATCCCTTCTTCCTTGTTTGAGACACAAGCTCCCAGAGAGCCACCCAGGTAATAAGACTGGAAAAAGTCAGAGACACCTCCAGCAAGCAGTGCCCACTTTTGGTTCTCACAGTAACCTGGACTATCTCCACTTTGAATGTCATCAAACTCAGCTAATTCCCTAAACTCCAAATTGCTGGAGGCTGGGACAGCCTTTGAGGGCATACCACTTCATGCTAGCCCTGTCCTGTAAGCCTTTTCAGAGCATCAGTCTTAACCATCCAGCGGGACAGCGGATAGCCAAGCTATTTGGTCTGACCCAGGACACTTGTTCTCAACAGAGAGGCCAGCACTGAGCTCCTCTTGTGCCAAAAATGCCCAACTAACCCACCTACAGAGGAACGATTGTTACAGAACAGCTCTACAGGCTTGGACAGAGAGCTGAGGATTTTGGATGCTATTCAGAAGAAAGCTTTTTTCCTGGTATTACACATTGCGGCTAATTCAGTGGTGCTTTTTCCTATGAAGCACTTACAAAAACAGCAATGACAAAAGATATCCCAACCCAGCCATTTCAAAATCCTGCGCTCTCGCTGTTATTAAGTGAATGTCTGAAAGGCCTGAATTGTATAAAGTAAAGAGAATATGGAGACCAGATCCTCAGGTGGTGTAAGAGGGCATTTCTCCAAGGGAATCAAATGACTCTGACTGATTTTTAGCCCAACAAAATGCCTTTAAAACTCAGCAGAGAAGATTGCATTGCTATTGATCAGATACCAGCTATCACCAACGCAGGGGGAGATTTGTGCTTCTTGGGATGCAATAGAACAGGCTCCCAGACCCTGCTGAGAGAAACAGCAATTTAATAAGTGTTGAAACATGCTGTCCACTGAAAGGAAATGGAATAATCATGCAGACTGTTGAGAAGCAGGACATGATTCCTACGGAGGGGAGGTTTCTTTGTGAGAAGAGGATTAGTAACCAGAGTCTGAAACCCAGCAGCTCGGATTTGGACCGGTAGCCCCTGTCTTTCACAAATCTCCCTGTAATGGAGAAGGAGTCACTTAAAATAACGTTAGGGCAGCAGCATCCACACCAATTTGCCTGATAAAGCCTTTATCCTAATCTTAATAGGAGCTGACAATTGTTGTCATCATGAGTTAGCAGTTCTGAGCTGCAGCCCAAGACCTGCTGAAAGGACTAAGCTACAGCTCCTGGAGGGTTTTTCACTGTGTTGGAAGTGTGTGCAAAATACAGACCGAGGGCCCAACTCACCTCTCTGTTTCTCCAGTGTCTTGCTTGTGCATCCCTGGAAGGATGATAGAGGTTGCAAGTGAGACCTCGCCAAGCTCACCTCGTCCTGGCGCAACCGCCTGTGCAGGCAGCGGCGAGGCTGCAGGTCTGGTGCAAAGTTTTCTCATGGGACCAAGGCTGTGCAAAGCCAGGAAAACCCTCCAGGAGTCTTCTGGGACAAGTTTGGCACCAAAATATCATTCAACAAGGACAGGGAAGGCCTGAGAGAAAGCCAAATCGATGTGGTAGGGCAGTGGATGCAGGTGAATCCATGGGGCCAAAAAGAAAACGCAGAGAAACAGGATGGCTCCTGCCCTGCAAATGAACCTCTCCAGGTATAATAATGTGAAACACTGATCTGTTCATGTTCTTTTATCACCTCTATTTCTGTCTCACAGCTCTGATAACTTCAGATATTTACAACACACGTACTCATTTGTCTCAGCTCTCTTTCTAGGCTGCAATTCATCTTATTGCATGTAGACATCTGAAAGTAGGTCATATTAATCTAAGTGCGGACAAATGAATCCTACACTAAGTGACAACTTCTGTCATGTGCAATTCACCCTTCTCTCCTTTTTGTCTCAGAGTAAGTTTGCGCATCCAGCAGACAGTGTTATTCTGTAGGAATTGTTTAATTTTTTTGGTTTGGTGAGTTTTTTTGGCTGTCACTACAGATAGCATAGACAGGGAGCTGCACCAGAAAAGTGTCCTGTCTGATGTCCACAGGCCATACCAGGTAGACCACAAAACCATCCCATTTCTACAGTATTTTCAGCCAAACTGAAAGCCTGATGACAAGCCTGAGAGTGGTTCTCAAAAGACTGAGAGCGTCCTCAGTCCATCTGGAGACCACTGCTCTACATGGGCCTGGCTGTACCTATCTCCTGGCTGGTAAGAGATCAGATGTGCCAGTGACTTAGCTGAGAAGACCTAGACCAGTTTGGTCTTACTAATTCTGGCCTGGAAGTCCTATAGGCATTTATCAGGTCTTTTCTTTTTTTTTTTTTTTTTTTCCCCTCTAAATCCCTGCTGGTGGTGGCAGGAGGGCAGGAATTTGGGAGCTTGTTCCAGCAAATGGAAGGACCACTCAGCTTGTCCCACCCCTCCTTCACAGCTCTTAGTGGCAGGCTGTCCTGGGGGCCATGAAACACAAGAGTTGAATGTTTTTTCCCCCATCACACTCAAGAGAGGTGCTGATTTTTGAGTCAAAAGCTACCATACACCTTTCCCAAGATGACAAGTAGCCAGACTGCAAAGCTCCTTTCATACCTCGTTACTTCTCGCCTCTGTGTGGGACTGGCAAAATGCTCAGGAAAGATGCAGCATTATTCCCATCATCCTCTTAAAAAGACCTTTGGTGGCAAATATTTCCACTCTGTTTTATCCTCTGTTGAAAGATTAACAGCTTAATTTTGCAGCTGTCCCACCCTCTGCCTCCCAGCCCTCCTCCTTTTCAGGACAAAAAAAAACGATTTATGGTTTTTTTGCTGTGACATTTCCAGGCATTTTCCTGCCTATGAAAACTGAAAAGTGACCAGCACAGATTTAATTGTGTTGGTGGGCAAGTCTTACATAAAGGCCTAAACTGTCTTCACACTGTGCTTCAAAAGGCTTTGTGGGGGGGCATGGTGGGCTTTGCAAAGGGTACTTAAGGGCTTAGTGCTCACCACCCTATTACTGTAGCAAGGGGCAAAATCTGGCTTTGCATCATAGCATGCTCAGAAGACTTCTCTGGGTTAATTTTCTTTTTTCTCTGAATTGCTCCCTAAAATCGTTGATGGTAGATGCTGTGCAGGACACAGGCGTTATTGCTCTTCGGGATTTTATGGCAACTGCTTTCTGCTTTTTCCCTGCACACTGTTTCTGCTATCATTAAGGTGTTTCTCTAATTGCAGAAATAAGCTATTATCGTATATGTCCTCTTCAAATTGCATAAACAAGATGTGATACTGCTTCAACTCCCTTGTTTCTAGACCAATATATATGAAGTAAAGCAGAGGTACACTCGAGTCCTAAAAAGGACTTTTCAATAAAAAAGACCCAAGCTGATGTGCTGGGGAAGACAGTGTCATTAGCAGTAAAAAAAGCACAAGTCTGACCCACCCTCCTCTCCAGATCACCAGCTTTAGGTTATTTTTTTTTTTAGCAAGACCCAGAATGTGTGCTTCTTATCAGCCTGCTCATGTTTAAGGTGCTTGAGGTCTCGTTTTTCCGCTTTCCTCCATAATTACAAGAGTTTTTACAAATTAGTTTTAGAGAGGGAAGAAAAAAAATAGCATAATCGTGTAACTCCTGGAACTGGGATTTTAAAAGTGCATCAACTGCTGCAATATTTGTGATAAACAGTATTGCCAGCTGAGGGACTGTTATAAAACACAAACTTATGTCCAACACAACTTTTAGATCATCCATTTTTCTGCGGGTGATCTTTGTGTCATAACCATGTCCAAATAGGTTTGACACCAGCCCTTGAATTTGGAAAAACGATTGTTCCAGTTAAAACACACAACCTTAGCACGTTGCCCCAGAACTTCCTCCTTTTCATGTGCCTTACGGCATCCATACCTGCCCTTTGGTTAGTACGTGGTCAAGTGGGACACACACTCTCAGTGCTTTCTCCCAGAGGCCATGTTTTACTCATGCATTTGTATTTTTATGTAATTTTTAATTATAGTTCTAAATGAAATTAAGAGTATTGTGGTGTCCAGATGGCCGGGTGGGCTGCTCATCCCACCTGCCAGGGATGGATGGACATGGGGTTGCAGAAAAGCAGAGGGACCCTGGCACTTCCTTGGAGGCTGATGCTCTTCGCACCACTCTGAGCTCCCTGGCACTGGGGACTTTACCATAAGCCTCCTGGCAGAAACCAGGAACTGCAGACATGCCATGGCAGGGGACTGCAGTTCATAGCATCAGATCACATAAGACATACCTCCAGACCTTCCCATCACATCTCCACCCTGAGACACGCACACGCACCGCTGTACAGCAGGGGATGCTAGGTCCTGAAGATTGCTGATTAGAGGGGTTTGCCAACCTTTGGAGGGCAAGAAGGAACAACTCAAGGCAGGGAAAGCTGTGCACACTCACAGCATGACATGTCAAGCACCTTACGGTGGGCTGGCAGAGCTTGCAGCTGGGCTGACATGCAAGGGAGAAGGAGGAAGAGGCAATGGGGGTGGGATTGGAGAGGCAGCCCTACTCATGAGAAATGCTTTGCTCCAGATTATGCTCTATTTTGGTAATTGCATGCAAAAGTCTGGGTGTTAAGGCAGTCTGCAACCAAATTAAAACCAGCCGATGGAGACACTTCTTTTTTGGCAGCTTTCTGTGTATGTACAGGAAAGGTAGGACAGAGCTTGGGAAGACTCAATTACCACTGTGGTTATTAAAAGCAATGCTGCTTATTTAATGTACTCCTGCAAGATATCAGATTTTCTACCCCACAGCCCTTTGATGGACAAGTAGGATGATCTAAAATGAACATGGAACATGTTAAAGGGATTCAAAGCCCTTGACTGCCCTCAGCTTGTGCCAGCAGATGGGAAGCATTTGCAAGGAAGGTGTGGTGCCCAAGGGATTCGTGCAGTCTCATCGTACCTATCAGTGACCTACAAAGAAACCCCAAGGCCTCACCAATGAAGTCTACAGAAGAAAACAAGACCCTGGCAGAATATATTGCTGATACAAGGCAGCCTAGATGATATGGTGAGAACATGAGCAATCAGTAAGCACGATAACACCGTCCAAAGTATAATCAGTACAGAGGCTCACGGTGTGATGATGAAGATGGTGTGGTTTTTGGATGCATAAGCCAGGGATTTGGCCAAGAGAGGTCCAAGTATCATGTCTGTATATAGCAGTAGAAGTACTGTGACTGGGACACTGCATCTTGTCCTGGTATTTACATTGAAAGCAAGAACAGAGAGAGATGAATGATTGGAAAGTCTGAGTTAACCAGAGAGGACCCAGGAGTTCAAGTTGTTTTGCTATGAAAAATGAAGGCCAAGGGGTGGCTGGAGCACAGTCTGCAAGACCCCTCATTAAGTGCAGAAATCTGGCATCAGTGTCAGTCTGTCAGACAAAGAGATAACAAGATCCTGAGGCTAGATGTTAAAGCAGGACAAAATCAAACAAGAAATTACACCCAGTTGCTCTTTTATTAGGAAGGGTAAATAAAAGCGGAACAACTTATCAATGGCTGTGCTGGATTGTCCGTTGCTAGAAAAGACTTTAGAAACAGTCCTAGATGGGTTTTGTTCTTTTCCCCAAAATCTACTCTCACCCCATTAAATAGGAAGGGGACAATGTCTTCCTGACCTAGCAAGAAATCTCCAAAGTCTGCATGTGAGCTGCAGGGCAGTTCCCATATCCACTGAAAAACCCAGGGAGGGAGGGACCTTCAGAAGTACCATCTAGGGAAGAAGCCGCAACAGCTCCCTGGGATCCCTTCATTTCTTTTGCAGGGTGGAGATGCACCGAGCACACCCTCCCTGTTCCTGGGCTGCTGGTTAGCTGTGCACATGTTCATTCTTTTTGCCTTCTGGGGAAGAGCTTATAACCTTCACTGGCCCCCATGGGGCATTGGCAAATTCAGTAGCAGGCAGTGCCATGTTGGGAATCCAGAGAAGAGAAGACAAGTAGCTCTTCTCACCTTGCATTCCCTATAAGAAACATCAGGTGGTGGAAATACTGTCCTTTCAGGGCCTTTCCTGAATCCCCTTTTGCTTTTCTGAGGATGGAGGAGTTAACCAACACCCTCTCCTCTCTCTAACAGCAAGGGGAACAACCCAGGAGACTACACAGGGCTGAACGCAGCAAAGAGAAGCCAGTGTGTGCAGGGAGCAGATGCCTAGGAATAACCCAGTCACAGCCCTGTGCTGTCAGGTGCTTTCCCATGAAACAGCATGTTCTCCTGTGTCTATGATTAAATAGGATAGTAGCAATAGCAATGAAAATGTGCAATTTAAAAATAAGAGAGAAAGAAAATACAGCAGCTCCTAAAATCATGAGCCATTAAGTAGGTGATGATCATTTCCAGAGAAGTTTAAAATATTTAATTAGAACAAACTGGGGGAAAAAAAAGATATTATAAAAACAAAACAACTGCCTGGCCTCCAGAGCCGGCCTCATTGCCATTGCTGCCCACCCTAGGGACAAAAATAACAACTTTCTCTCCAAGACAGTGAGGATAAAAGAACTGAACTCCAAAGGAACGAACAGATCCAAATCTGGGTCCCCATATCAGCTTCTCTCTGCAGGGAACACAGTGAAGAAGAGACCTCAATGGACCCCGGAGAGGCTTTTCAGCAAATGATGATGTGATCTACTGGGGTTAGGACTAAGTTGGTGAGACCAGAACTGCTTTTTGCTCTCTGCAAGGGCACTGGGTAACACCACCAGAGGGGACTGGTCCTGTTCTTCTTCACATAATTGATCCACTGAAGCCTTAAAGCCTTTTTGCCATCCTTCTGCTGGCTGTGTTCCCTTTTTCATCTCTCCCAGCATACCCAGAATGGTACCCAGCCTATGAGCTGGGCAAAGGATAGTGTCTGGCTTTGCCCACCCAGATTTTTGCAATGCTCCTTGTCCCAAGTTCAACTCCACTCCAACTAGTCTAGCAAAACCACGCTGCTCACCTACCTTCCGCCTCCTTAGGCTTGTGGATGGGGGGGTCCTGTCTGGTTCCATCCCACCCTACAAGGATACTCCTTTCTTGCTGGTGAAGACCAGCACTACCAGGAAGAAGGTGCTGACACAATTTCTAAAGGAATTAAGAACTGGGGGCCTCCAGTAAACCATCTGCAGTGGGCAGAGGAACTGGTTGCAGTGGGTAGAGTTCCCATCCAGAACAGTTTTCACTGAGCTGCTCTAAGTAGTAGGCCAGGACTTGTCCAAGGACAGATAAAGCACCTACCAGAGGAGCCAGTCACTCTATTGCCCAACCCTGGAGTCTAGAGGGCCATCCTACATAAGATCCATGTGTAGACTGTTAAGGTTAGGCAAGACAAATTGAACCCCAAGCCCTGGAAATGGTTTTTACATCATCCCACAGACGGTGTGAGCCACTGCTCAACTCACAGCCTGTCCCCAGTCACACATGCAAGAAGAGCTGGTGGTCCTCATAGTGGCCATCACTGGTTTGGAATAGTCAAGATGAATTTTGACAGCCCTGTAATTAGTCATGTCCTGCCTCCTTGCCATGACCCCAGGAGCAATCCCAAGCAGACCAGTGCTCCTCCAATCCCGCTTGCTTTTTAGGCCAACAAAAAGCAAAATCCAGGTGCCCGTTTTTGGAAGACCATCCCCAGCCCCCACCAGATAGATCACAGTAGTCTGCCTTCTTATTAACAGTTTGGGCACCTCCAGAGAGCTTTTTAAATGCAATTTATTTTCCCTTCAAATGAACACAGGTCTGAATATTGAAACAAGAGGAGGAGGTTGGGAGGGAGCAAGGGGTGTATTCTGCAAGCGAATCCCCATTGGCTCTGGTTGTTATGTTGAATTGGGCTGCATCTGTCACATCTGATTAGATTGTGTTGTCCTTTTTTATCTCCCTGATCTAAGCTATGATTCTTCCTTTTTTTATGTGACATTTCCTTGGCAATATAACTGCTTGGATTATATATTCAGAATGTTTCCCAAACCGTAAAACATCCAGATTGCAAAGGGTATTTATTTGCACAGTTATGTTTTGCTTTGGTTTTTTTTTTAATGTTGCTTTTTCTTTTTTTTTTTTTTTTTTTTTTTGGTGTGCTGATGCTGTTTGTAAAGAGGATCCATGAGGCTTATTGCACTAAAAAGTATCAATGGGTTAAATTTAGAGCAAGGCTATCTGTATCATACTTGGGCAAGGATGGGACTTTTCAGTTTCAAGAACTGTGTCTCTCTTCTGTTGACCTGGTGTCAGGGCAGAGTAAATCCATGAAGTCTTTTAGGTGAACAAAGGTTTAAGGGAGGCAAGAATCTCACCCCGAATGATCATGTCTACACTTGACTTGGCTGGGAAGTCCCTCGACTGTATCGTCACGTGTACAAACCATGATTGCTGGGAATAGTGACAAAAATAGGGATGTTTTTTTTCAAGCTGTGATATCTCCAACACCCATCAGTTACACAGTGGGCTGAACTAGTAGTAGAAGAGCCAGTATCCCAGCTAATTCCCTCTCCAGTTGTGGATATGCCTGCAAGTCTGGGTGCAGACAGTGACAAACCTAATCCTTCCACGCTCTGAGCTGGAAACAGGCTTGATGAGCTCAGGCCCACCATCCAGAATATCTCAGCCACCACACAAGTCCATCTACCTTCAGCTGGTGCCTTGACCATAAGCCAGATGCAATGCCTAGGGAGAAAGCATTTCCCACAAGCAGACTCCAGATGGTCAACCCCTTTCATTGTCAGCCATCTCCAAAGGACCTTGCATGTGAGAGGCAATTTTTTAATAATAATGATGTGGATATTGACCAGTAGAGATCATGGGGCAGCTCCTCAGTTATGTCAATAGATGTTACTCTTGGAGCATGGATAGAGTTACACTTTTTTATATCAGCTGAGACTTTCAACATATTTTTTTCCTCTGAGATACTCCTCATCTATAGCTTTTACTTAATTAGATGGTCTTCCAGGCTCCTCTCTTGTCGCACACATTTTGTAACCTCAGACACCCTACCACACAAGGCCATTGCTGGACTGCTTGGTTAACTGACCAACCAGTTGGGATTTGATGACTGAATCACTGTGGGAGATGATTGGGAAAATCCCTTCAGACCCATTAAATGGCTCAGGTGAAGCAAACCTGGCCCACAGGATCCCTGAGGAGGATTGGTGCTGGGGCTCCATAATCATGCAGAGCAGATGCTCAGTGCAGGAACCCACCAGGTGATGGCTGTCTTGGAGACATCCACGCTTCATCCTGGTGGCTCATGATAAACCAACACAAAGCTTGGTGGAGGAGTGGTCAGGGAAGGTTGTTGTCAGGAGAATGATGGACCCAAGTGGTTCCCACACCACCCCGCTCTCTCAGACCTGCAGACCCCGGGGCCAAACACTGCCCTGTGAAAAACATCTGACACATCTCTACATCGACCTGACCCCATCTCACTAAACCTGGTCACATCTTTGTGCCAATATAATCTTTCCTCATTTTAATCCATTATCAGCAGCGGCTGAAAGAGTCCTATTAAAAAGCAACTTTGTGCATGTGTGTGTGTGTGTGTGTGTGCTCAGAAGATAAATATAATCACTGGGACTGATTGACTAATAAACTCCTTTCTAGACTCTGCTGATTATTCCTATGGAGGCGAAACCATGCTGATGAATTAGCAATGGATTATTAGAGTAGTCCTGTGTCCTGTCTGCAGGGCTAATTTTCCTGCTGAGGTAACGTGTGTTTACCAATCCAAATATTCAACTGTCTTATCTTTGTCTCCTTGTTTGCAAGAAAGTAATTCAAAGCTTCCTCACCAAACTGTGATCATGGATAGGGGAATGATTGAAAGGTTGAGCTCATTTGACAGACTGGGAAAAGAGGTTGTATAAAGAATTGCATCTCAACTCAAACACCTATTAAATAAACCAACAACAAAGATAGAAAAACCAGCTCCCACAAAGCTCGAGTCACATCTTGGGCTCTTCTGTTCACCAAGGAGACCTTGCACATGTAGGTCAGACATGTCACCTGAGCATCTGATACACTGGCAAGGAAGCATAACACCAGAAGGGTGGTAAACTCAAGGGCTGAGGCTGTTGGGAACCCTGTAACAACGGCTAAGGGAACCAAAAGCAAGATTCAAATGTAGGTGAGCCTTCAGGACCAAAGCAAGTAACATTTTCTTCTGAGAACAACGGGCTCATACAACTATATTCCTCTGCTCTAGTTCTTCAAGGGCAATAAGATTGGTGAACCACAGACAATCAGCCACGAGTGGACAGGACCAGCATGCCCAGGAGGACAAGGCTGGGTAGGGAAGGAATTGAAGATTAATTTGGCAATGTACGATGTCTTTGCAGAGTTATGGAAAACAACAGGGCAAAGCCCGCAGCTGCCAAGTTCCTGCTCCCACACAGGCATGATGGAGTGTCTGCCCCAGGCCTGAGCACCCCCTGCTCCACCTCCAGGGATGAGCAAGCCAAGGGAAATTCAAACACTTTCCTTTGGAAAGATCGTTTTTCTGAGCCATGTCTGGCTCTGAGCTCACCATACTGGAACTGTTTCATGGATGTTGTGGGTGAGTTACTGAAATGATATTTTACAGAGGGTTTTTTTCCCACTCAACAAATTCTTTGCCTTTGTAAGGTCCTAAATCAATGCTGAAGCAATTCAGTTGCTTTTCTTGTCTTTCCAAAGCATGTTGAAAGCTTTTCAGCTTTTCAGGCTGTATCCCTCTCAATCTCAATTCTGTCATTGGTGTTGCAATGCTTGAATGGGTTGTGCCATATGTGACCACCTGGACCTATCCTCAACCAAGCGGTTACACGGGACGGTGATGGGGCCAGACTCAATGGCTCAAATCACCGATGGCCTGGCTTGTGCCTAAGTGCCAAATTCCCCCTTGGCATTTTCCCCCAGCCCAGTCTCTCAGCTGTGGAGTTAAAGAAGGCTCCCCAAAGCAGGAGGACAAATGAGAAGACAAATGATAGACAATATGATGTGGGGAGTAGCTGTATAATCCCCTTCTGGGATTCAGCCCTACCTGGGCTGGCTGTGTGGAAAGACCAGGGATCCAGGATGCCAAGGGATGCACCCTCCCCTCACTAGCCCATGAACATGACAGTATTTGCATTTAGATGGGAACAGCTATGAACTCAAATGGCCTTTTGTCACCACACAGCTGCTGCGCACAGCTGCTCCTTGATGCAAAAAGGTCCCTTATGGTTGTTACACATCGGAGCCCTGCAGTCCTTTGGTGTCTTCCCCCATTCATCTGAATAAAAGCGCTGGGTGGAAATGCCAGAGAGCAGCAAGATTTCCCTGCGGAGTCCTCCCATCAGTCTGTGATCCCAGCACCGCCGCACCTGCTAACACACCACGCTGCGCTGGAGAGGGAGACTCTGCACACAGATTCAGACACTTACACATAAGCATTTCTGTGTGATCTGCGCGCTTGATTCAGTTGCCTAAACGTGACATATGACATGAAAGATGCTGTAGGTTATCCGCAGGGCCACCATGCTACAAAGGTGCAAGTCTCCAATGATCTGCAAGCCCTGTGCGGGCATCTCAGACACCCCTGGACATCTCAAATGCCACTAGACAGCTGTCTTGAAGAAACCAAGTCAAGCCGCTAATAAATACACACTTGAGCTTGGAGAGCAATTCAGCTGAGCCTGTATCTGCTCCAGAGGGAGCAGAACTGCTCTCCAGACTCCTTGGACTATACTTAGTACTTCCATCAAATTACAGCATAAGTTCCCATGCCTTGCTCCTAGGAGACACCTGCAAGTGCAGAGCTAAAGCCAGGGTGTGAATCTGGAGCTGAATCTCTTCTGGAGTGCTTTTGACATTAAAAAAAAAGGTTTAAAAACATACTCCTTTTATGATACTGCAGCAGAAACAGCCTTTTCTGTGATGCTCTGGGAACTGGGGTGACACTGTGCAGAGAGAAAGCCCCCAGAAAGCGCAGCTGAGATCTCCCTAACCATCACATCACTCCCTTGATGTCAGCGGCTGTGTTTTCACATTTACCCTCTGCCATGTCCAGAGGTTTCCAACGAGCTCTGTGACTCAACAGGACTGCAGGATTATTGCCCTCACCAAAAAAAAAAAAAAATACTGATTCACCACAGCTGAAATGTTTTGCTGAAACACAGTGGTTTGGAGGAGGTCAATGATTCATGGGCATATGGGAGCTCACACTATCCACTCTTGGAGCTGGGGATGGGATAAAAGCTAAGCATCTAACACAGGACTTTATTAGGGCCATGAACCCTGTGATTCCTCAGTGGCTGTAAAACAAATCCTTCACCTTGTGAATTCAGACGGTTTACATTTCCAACTCAGAAGCTGTAAGGAGGTGGGCTAGACTTAGCAGAGCCAATATTCAAGATATCTGGACTTTGGATGCTGAAAATCAGAGGTTAGTTACAAAACTGCAATAAAGATCTCATCTTAATGTTGAGATGTTTATGTATGCACGTTCAGCTGAAATCCTTCTGAATCTGGATGCCTTTCCTTTCTGGAAACTGGAATGTTTCTAATGGAAGATTTCCCCTCTCTAGGAAGTGCCCCCCTGCCCCTTGCAGACGCACTGTCTATTTGTTTACCAACCTTATTTTAGAACTAATATTAACCAGTATTACTCTCTTGGCAGGGATGTTTTTTTCCCCCTCAATGATGAAATTGCATGTGAATTCTGAATTTTCCAGTTAATTGAGCAAGCTAAGCACTGGCAATGCAACAGGCCCCTGTAATGTACATATGCTTTATTCCACTTTTCCTCAAGGGGTCCATATTAGAATAGTTGTAAGGAAAAGAAAAGGAGGGAAAAAAAAAAAAAAAAAAGAAAAAAAGACAGACAGACGACACTTGCTCTGACTTGCAGGGTCATTTCTTGGGGGGTCTCTGAAATCCTTCCCAGCTTATTTTCTATGCATCTTGGGGGTTATCTCAGGATACCCCAGAAGCAGTGGTGCCTCTATGAGTGATAGGTTTGAGAGGAAAAACGGCTCAAACAGAGCTTGGAGGAGCAGAGGTGATCAGAAACGGGACCCTTCTTCAGAGGCAAACGCCAGGAAATGGCCATTCTGAGATGGAAATTTCAGCCTTTCCCATGAAACGGGAAGTCCTGGGTCAGGTTTAGGAGTTACAGTGCAATGCTGACAGCCTTGACTATAGGATGGATGCACAGCAAGCTCAGGGCTCAGACCTGAAGTGGCGTAACCTGGAAAACCCGTCTCCAACAAAATCAACCTGTTTGGTCACCCTACGATGGAGCCAACCTCATCCCAAGGAGCCCTTCAGTGCTGATGGCTGGGGCTTTCCCAGCCAGGAAAGACAGCCCATCCATTCTGCAACACAAAATCCATCAGCTCCAAGGCGAGGTGTAATTGAGGTCCAGGTTCTTCACTGGTGTAAAGCATCGTGGCTCCACCAACCCCCAGCAGCAGAAAGCCTGTGGGACAATGCTAATTTACAGACAGCAGGGAGCTGGCCCTGTATCCAAACATGCACTAAATCTCCACTTGGGTGATAGGATTTTATTTAACATATGTTCCTCATTGGCACAGTTTGTTTTATGTGAAAAAGGATTTGCATTAGGATTGTTGGTGAGAGCAGCAGATGGATGTAAACAGCATGCTCAGCAATGGGTCTGCCCCTGTGCTGGAGGGGACAAGACTGGTCAAGCCCCTGGGCTGAATATAGCTCCATATTTTGCAGACAGGGCTTGCCTTCTCCTCCCGGTTTGGGACTGAGTTGCCAGTCAAAATATGAGTCAGGTGTGACTT
Source organism: Pelecanus crispus (assembly GCF_030463565.1). NCBI lineage: Eukaryota > Metazoa > Chordata > Aves > Pelecaniformes > Pelecanidae > Pelecanus > Pelecanus crispus. The sequence continues at coordinate 85,413,629 of NC_134646.1, forward strand.
ACGCTGCCGGTGTTAGTGCAGGAAATTCCTTCCCTTTGCACAAAAGAAAGTAGCATTCTGCCCCATTTGAACAGGGGCTTTGCAGGAGCTCTCCTTCCCACGGCTGAAAGCCAGGGATGGAAGCCCACGTGCTCCACCTTCATGGGCTCAGGATGTCCTTACACCAGAGAGGGACTGATTTCCAGCCCCCTATTTTTAACTTGAATTTTAAGGCCCTAAGAAGAGTTCTTACTTAAATGCTCCACTTAGGGTTCCCAAGGCATTTCTTCCTGTCTTTATTACCACTAGAAACCAAGATTTTAGCCATTTGCAGGTCTCCCCAGTTCTTTTCCTGCCTCACACTGGAGATTTGGCAAACTCTATTTTACTCCTTCCCCATCTTCCCTCTCAACCAGCTCTCCTGCTGTCTTTTCTTTCACCACTCCTAGCTCAGATATCCCCTTCAATTTTTTTTTTTTTTCTCTTCCCTTGCAAGGGTTAAGAATAAATCACCTCCGAGTAGCCCAGGCACTTACTCCCAGAAACCCGTTTAAGTGGGACTTGCTGCCAATGCCGGAATATATTCGTATCCCACTGTTCCCAACCATGTGGCAGGTGATTCTTAGTCACAACGAATTTGCTTTGCTCCTGTAGGACTGTCATCTAGTGTTTACTCCGGGACCACAGGAAAAATCACTGGTCTGAGGCAGGGCTTGAACACAGGAACTACTCATTTACCATCTTGCACAAGGTGCCATAATTTTATTAAAACCCAGACAAGTCTGACACCTTGGTGACAGAATATAATTTCCCTAACCAAATGCCTTGACACCAAAAATTAGGCTAAATTGCATTATTTTAAAGGAGCAGATGGGAATGTTAAACATTTACCCAGGGAAACACTTAGATTGCCACAGTCCATTACTGCCACGGCACGGCAGGGTACCTAATGGCCTCCATTAGTGAGTGCAGAGCAGAAGCCACAGGTAAAAGTCCATCCCTGGGTGGTCATGTTCCTTCACAAAAAATAGCTTTGCTCCTCCCCAAACACAGCAGGCCTGGAGATGCTGGAGGAAAAGATCAAGTTTATAGTGAGGCTGTGAAGATAAGAGGATAAGGGGTTAAAGTGTGACCCGTGGGCTACCTCTCCCTCCCTGTCATGTCCACACTGGTCCAGCAGCAGAAAGTGTCAGGGATGTAGCTTGGCCAGCTACATCTTCAGAAGCTTCCCACTTGCCATTGACTGAACCCTTCGCCAGCGAATCCTCCCTGTGCAGTTCAAATCGAGGACTACAGCAATGGGACTCCTGACCCACAGTGTTTGCAGCTTTTGTTCAATCCGGGGAGACAGCACAGAGCCCAGGAAGGAGCATTACTGCCTTTCCAAGTGCCGTGTGCTCTGTGTGGCCAAGTAAGCCAGGAGACATGCCTGTGTCCTTGTCCCAGATGTCAATAGCAGGTCCTCACTCTGGACCTTATCTTCCCCATCTCCAAACAGCAGGATCGAGATGTGGATTTGGAAGCTGTACAGGGGCAAGCAAACTTTTGCCTACAGAAGAATTGGGTATTGGGGGGCTTAGACTGGCAGGTGAGCAATCAGGATTCTTGGCTTCTCTGTCCCATCGTCTTTGATTGAATAAAATCTATGGGAGATATCTGACTTCCTAAGAAAGGCAGTGATGCCTACTGCATCTAGATGGATGAGAGGTATCTCCTAGAGGCCACCTGAGCATTTAGGATCTTCAGCTCAGAACAGCTGGTTGCTCGTGTTAAACCATGGCATTGACTTTTGCACGGCCAACCGTCAGTTGCCCTTCAATGACTTAGAGCAGCAGGGAAAGAGTTGTTCCCCTGCAAACTATCAAATTGTGGCAGGAAGAAGGCATTAGATTGGGAATCTGGAGATGCCAGTCCTGGCTTAGCCACATGTTTGTGGTGTGACCACAAGTCTTGGCCCCCATCTGTAGAGTCATAAACATGTCACAGCAAAAGCCATACACCCAGAAAGGAAATCAAGCTCTATGCATAAGGCATTTACATCTCACATTTTAGCACTCAGCTGGTCAGCAAACCAACCAAAACACCACATGTGTGAAGGAGTAACTCGTTGCTTCATCTCTCACAGCCTTGGATTCTCACAGGTGGAGGGAGGGAAGAGGCTCGTTGTCTGCTAATGTCAGGGCTGTACACAACAGCTCCTGTTCCCTGCAGAGAGTATGGAGCTCCCCTTGTCCCTGAGGATAGATTTGGGGACATATTGATGGAAGAAAACTCCATCAGGTAAGCGTCAAGGCCACATTTTGGCTCAGAAACGTCCTGAGCTACAGCCTGCTGGTGACTGGAGATTTTCTGGAGCCTTTTGGGAAAGCGTCACTGTGTGCTTGTGCTGTCCTTTACCTTTGACAGCTGCTACCAACTACTCTCAGAGGCAGTATATATATGGCGACCTGATGTGGACAGCCTTCTCTTGTGCTAAACATGCCAAGGTGCAAAGAAAGGAGGACTGCTTTGTCCTGAGTTGAGGAACATGAAAAGTTGCCTTCAGCTGGCAGCAGAGCCAGCACTGATTAAAGTGAGGTCCAAGCTTCCTCAAAGCCTCTTTGCTCCCACAACAAAGGCAGGTTGTTGTGCAAAGATCTCACCAGTTCTTGTCTTGCTGCTGCTGGACCAAAAATACTTCCAAGTGCTGGATGGGGGCATCAAAGAAGCCCACAGTCCCCCCAGCGCATTGCAAACCTGCAGCTGCACAGGCACTTCAGTGGGGTTAGACAGGGGAGGGTGGAAGGGCTGTTGCTCCTGTGGGTTGAAGCATATCTGCCCACATTTCTCAAGCAGGCTGTAGCGGGGAAGCAATGTCCCTGGGGAAGATGGGGGAAGGCAAGGAAGAAAGTGTGAGATATCTCCTTCACCCAGCAGCAGGCTCTGTCAAGAAAACACCCAGCCCCAGGAGCTGGGGAGGTATCTGCAGGTCCCAGCAGAGCCACAGCCTAGGGAAGGCAACTAGGTCAGGAGGTGGAATCCTCTGCCCAGGGCTCTCTGCCACCACTGGCAGACCTGCAGGTTTTTTTTCTTGAGGCATAGTTGAGCTCACTGGGTCCATATTCAGCACAGCTGCCCAAGCAAGGTCTGACCCAAATCATGGCTTAGTTTGAGCACTGATGAGCTTTAATAACCTGAGAAAGCCATTGTGCTTGCCAAATCTACTTCATTTCTGCCTCAGAGCTGTCTTGCAATTGGCTCCAGTGATGAGCAGAGTGAAATCCATGCTGACATGTAACCTACATCTTTCTCTGGACAGCAAGTTCACCGCAACTTGGGTCTTTCTAGTGGCACTTTTCTGAATGCTTTCCAAATGGTCAATGTGCTTTTTGAATCAAGGACTCCATATTCAACTAGTCATGTCAACAGTTTTGGAGAAGGATGGCACATTTGACACTCTGAATACTCTCTTGTTACATGTCCAAGGTCCCCCAGGACTCACCAGCCCCATCCCTGACCTGAAACGCCATCAGCTAGAAGTCTCTGCAAAAATAAAATAACCCAGAAAACCCAGGGCAATTTCTAGAAATGCAAACCCAAGTCCAAATTGGAGTAGATTGGACAATTTCTTCACACTCTGGAAGCAGAAATGCAAGATGTGTTTAAGAAACAGTTGGGGAGAAAGCAATCAAGAGGACAACAGCAACAACAACAACAAAAAAAGAGAAGTAGATGTGAAAAAAACCTTGGTGTGCTGGAAACAGCAGCAGTTTAGTTGGAAAGAGACCCCCCCCAAGAGATGATGTTGGGGGGGGAGCAGAGGGGAGGAAGCAGCATCAGAGAAAAAAAAGAGCAAAGAGACTGAGCTGGGGAAAGAGAGTGAGAGCCACAAAACAAGCAGAGAGAACACAAAGCAATCATTAATTAGAGGAGGAAAAAGAAATAATGTGCAACAAATTGCAGAGAGCATTGGCAATTAGCGGCAAGGAATCCATTCCCTTCTGCACACAATAGACACCAGATAAGAACATCCATTTCAAGATGTTTTGCTCAAGTATTGCTGGAGGGCAAGTAGCCATACCAGTGCGGGCATTTGTGCTGGCACTGCCTGTGCAAAGGGAGGAAAGATTTGTCATGAGAGGGAACAGCTGGCTGGGGGTGGGGGGACCCAAAGAGATTGCAAAAGTGTGGGTGGCAAAGGATTTGAGAAAAGCAATCCTATTCAATAACACTCTGAATAAGCTAAAGTATATGTTTAAGATGCAGTAACATCAGGCACCTCCTTCCTCAGTGGGGACCACACTTGGAGCTGATGCTAGGTATCCCTAAACCTGTTTTGACATCTACAGCAGTGACCCTCGTTGCCTGGAACAATGAGGGACGACGCAGGTTTAGCTATGCATATGCCCTCTGAACTCAAGTGACTCCTTCAATAACTTAAGTATTTTGTGCTGGAAAGCTCTACAGAGATTGAAGGAACCAGTTCTCCACCCCAACGGCTCTTGAATTAATCCAGGGGACTTTTCATAGACACAGAGATCTGTCCAGGTCCATGACTTGGGATGAGCAAACTATCAATGCTCCCCAGCGGCTGAAACCAGCACATCCTGAATTAACACAGCACATCCTGAATTAACACAGCACATCCTGAATTAACACTGCAAGATTGGTTACCAAGGGTGGTACCTCTTTAAAGCACAATAGCTCAATTGTTTTTGAGCACATTGCAAGAGCTTGCTTCTGTCCAAGTTTTCTGGAAGATTCCCAGCTCTGTTAGTCATCGTGGCTGGCAATGAAAGCTGGAGGTGTTGAGGAGGTGTTGTTTCTTCACTTCCTGCCTAGCAAAGGGATTGCCAAGGTACAGCTCAGGATCTGAGTGTGTATGGTCAAATACAATTCACCCCCCCTCACTGCAGGTGGGATTTAATTCACTGATCTCAATGCCCACTGTTAGATGTCTCCATGTAGTTATCCAAGGGACTGAGTGCCCACTGCAGACTTTGGAATCATAGAACCATTTAGGTTGGAAAAAAACCTTTCAGATCATTGAGTCCAACCGTAAACCTAACACCGCCAAGTCCACCATTAAACCATGTCCCTAAACACCTTGTCTACATGTCTTTTAAATAGCTCCAGGGATGGGGACTCAACCACTTCCCTGGGCAGCCTGTTCCAATGCTTGACCACTCTTTCCGTGAAGAAATTTTTCCTATTATCCAATCTAAACCTCCCCTGGTGCAACTTGAGTCCATTTCCTCTTGTCCTATCGCTTGTTCCTTGCAAGAAGAGACCAACACCCACCTCACTACACCCTCCTGTCAGGCAGTTGTAGAGAGCGATCAGGTCTCCCCGCAGCCTCCTCTTCTCCAGGCTGAACACCCCCAGTTCCCTCAGCCGCTCCCCACCAGCCCTGTGCTCCAGACCCTGCCCCAGCTCCGTTGCCCTTCTCTGGACACGCTCCAGCACCTCAATGTCCTTCTTGTGCTGAGGGGCCCAAAACTGGACACAGGATTCCAGGTGTGGCCTCACCAGTGCCCAGTACAGGGGCACAATCTCTTCCCTGCTCCTGCTGGCCACACTATCCCTGATACAAGCCAGGATGCTGTTGGCCTTCTTGGCCACCTGGACACACTGCTGGCTCATGTCCAGCCGGCTGTCAACCAACACCCCCAGGTCCTTTTCCACCAGGCAGCTTTCCAGCCACTCTTCCCTAAGCCTGCAGTGTTGCATGGGGTTGTTGTGACCCAAGTGCAGGACCCAGCACTTGGCCTTGTTGAACCTCATACAATTGATGCCTTGAAAATCTTACAGAGTCTGAATGGTGGGAAGCACCCACATCTTGGGAAATGTGGATGACAGGGATGGGGTGGTGGGAGACATGGAGGAAGAAAAGGAGATGCAATAAAAGAACAGGCAGGGTTGGCATTATGTGGGTTGCACCTCAGGACAGTGAAGGAAGTCACCTTGATGGCTGAAGAGGTGTCGCGGGGCTCAGGGGGTGACAGGGAGCTAAGGGATGGGGGACCAGGTAGACAGGTCCCTGATCCTTGGAGAGTTTGGTAACCCTGGAGCCAGTAGAAAAGGTCAAACTCTTTTCTGTTCTCCTCCCAGAGCTGCTGTCCTCTCCAGGGTGGAGATCAGTTTTAGAACAAAATAAATAACCCACCTCCCTCACTTTTGGGTTCACACCTTCAGTTATGTTCAGTGAGTTAAACTGCTGAAAGCCATGTGGACCCTGGAAAATCCAGAAAAAACCCTGCCCTGACTAAAGAGAGCAGTGTGAGCACAGGGACGAGAGGTCTCACTTAGGTGATTAGTCAAACATCTTTGAAGACATCACTACTGCGGTACTGGAAGAAAATTACTCTCTCAGGCTGTGATTTTTTTCAAAGAGCATCTCAGAAGGTTTCATCTGTGAGACAAATGGTTGAAGCGAAGGGCTGGGGAGTGAGAGGAAGGAAGGAAAAATGGAGTCTGGAGCACGAACCAGTTAGAGAAAGCGAGAAAGCAACTGGGCAAGAAAGCAATGCCAGAAGTAGAAGCCATCTGAGCTTGGAAACACACCGTGGGACAGGCTGCATCAACAGGGCCACCGGGGCCTATGGATATAAGTTGCTTATATTATATGGATATAAGTTGCTTACTTATATCAGGTAAGCAGCAAAAGACCGCAGGTTTTTAGCAGGACTGGGCAAAGAACATCCAAGGCACAGAAATTACCTAAAGAGCCTAAATTTCTTTTCAAAGTAGATGTAGCCACCTATGCTGTTTTTTCCGTCAGATTTTAAAGACCTTTTTCACTGGCTTTCAACAGTGCAGGCACATGCCACAGCACAACCTTTAGCTCCTGCAATACTGAAGGAAAACAAACCAAACAAATTGAACAGTCCCTTTGAAACTCATTGCTTTGGGATATAACTGAGTAAAATATTTATCATACAATTCCTCCGCCAAAAGGGGAAGAGAGAAACATGAACTGAAGCAAGGGGGAAAGGAGCAGACACAGGATCTGTCTGTTTGGTAGAACCAAACAGGATTTCAGACCCAAATACATTGGTGTTTGCAAATGAACATTTCACTGTAATTTTGTTTTCTAGGGAGAGCACTCCTATTTCATCTTATTCTCGTGCTGGGAATTAATGAAACATCCAGGAAAACTCTTGCATTTCAAATATGAGTCTTATGCCTTTCACTTTCCAAACAACTTTTCAACAATTAAAAACAAGAATTCAATTCAAGCCAAACTGAAAAGCACAGCTTATTTTGTTTCTAAATTTCCTCGTAAAAAATCAAGTCTTTCCATTTAAAGTTTAAATCTACTTTTCTATCCGTACTATTCTGGACACAGAGTGTTTGGAAACTAGAGTTTTGTCAACCAGCCCATGCTGCTGGGAAATTATTCCTTCTGCGCAGCTAGAGCAGCATGCTGACACTGGGAAAACTTCCTACATTAGATATTAGAATATGAACCTCACACATGTACCAGATATCTGGTTACCATGCATCATTTTACCTCTTTTCTTGATTTTTTTTCAACTCCTCTATCAGAGATGCCATTCACTTTTCAGCTAAATATTTCATTCAGGAGCAATGGATTCTTTTTTTGGATAAATAACTGTCACTGCCTCCTATCAGCAGTAATTAAAGTCATATGATGCAGCCTTCAGCATCACAGGTGATGAGTGGTTCGTGGCTGTTGTTGATGGGTTAACACATTCTTTTGGGGAAGGAGCTGACAGTCACTGTACTGACATAAACCACCACCAGCTCCTGGATCCTCCCAGGACAAAGAGGCCACTGGGACCCACCATCATGCTGTTCCTGAGATGCGGCGACACATTCACTTCAGCAGGAGACATTGATGCTGGAGCTGGCAATGCAACCTGGCTTACTAAGGTCACCCTTGCCCTCAGGCCAGTCTTTCCCCAGCCCCAACCTCCTCCACTCGGCACTGAGTCCAGAAAAGCTCTGTTTTTTCTTGTTCAAAGGTCCTCTGACCTTCCAGCTCTGTCTCACTGACCTCCCACATTGGCCACCTCATGCATCCCCATCCAACCCAACCCACCTCCTCCTGGCCAGGTTGCTTATCCCCTCACTCTGGCTCTGTATTGGACAGATATAAATATATATACATATATATATGTCTATAGCTAAGCTTAACTGTCTTACATATTCATGAAGAAGAGAAGGTGGCTGTGACATCCAGCCATTTCATTGCTGCTCATCCCACTGTTTTCCTACAAGCCCCCAAAACACCATGTCCCAGGGATTGCCAAAAGGAAAATTAGGCCCCATAATCTCCCACCCCGTCAGTGAAAGGAAAACCTGGATGCAGCTCAGAAATGCTGATAACTCGCTCTGTGACTGTTTCTCAGACTAAGATGCCATCCTCTCTCCCTTCTGCTGCAGCTAAGCTCCTCCAGCATGCAGGAAGGGACAGACCTTATCCTTACCCATATCCTGCTCCTGTTTGCAGCATAGACCTGCCTTAGGTATGTCCTCAGGTTATGGTAAGGAGCTGGAGAGGCTCCATCTACTTTTGATCTCAAAGCATGTGAGGCTCCCCATCCCCAGGAAATTGACGGGAAGGGGATGAAGTGACAATCCCGGGTCACCCTACAAACAGTACATGTTAAACTTAGTCACAATGCAGCCAAGGAGGCTGGAAGGAGGCTGGAAATTTATTAACTGCATTCCCTTCAGTCTGCACCACACATCCATACACCATCACATGCACCAGACACCCTTCCACCCCCTGACACGCACGTACAAGCCACGCAACACAAACCATGTGCACTCCTGCTCTCTGCCCCCAGCACTGCTAAAGACCCCAGCTCTGCCTCCAGAGCTAAAACAAGTCAGAGCGTGGAGGCCAAGCAGCAGAGGTGGTGGTTCTCATTTTCATTCTGGTTCAGTTCAGCATCCTCAAGAAGCAAAGACGCACACAGGCACCGATAGTGGATTTCATACAAAGTAATCAGAACGCAATAATATTCTCCCCAGTAACCACCCTGGCAAAAGCCTGGAAGATGTTGACATTATTTGCATCTTTATTGTTCCTGAGCAGTAGAGCAATGATGTTGCCGTGTTTTGACTAAACAGACAAAGAGAGATGTTTTGTTCCTTCCTTGAGTGTGGAAAGATTAAGCCAAATTACACATTCGCTCCATCTCCCCTCATTCACACATACAGAATCCGCCTTTGCTGAAATTGCATAACCGCCCTGCGAGTTATTTAAGGTGGGCATTCACGGAAAGCAAGCATCATCTGCATGAAATGGAAGGGAAGGCCACCCGCCAAGGAGGATTACAATGATTTCATCTAGATGGGTTGAGAGTGGTGGCGCAGAGGAGGCTCACGCCATCCCAGGAGGCCCCACAGTCCCAGTCCCATCCCCAAACAAGTTCAGTGTGCCAGCGTTAGCTGCCTGCAGGCAGTCTGGTTACAAAGGGAGATTGCGTGTCTCATTGCATCCCCTTTTGCACTGTTTGAGAAGAAAAGACAGCCTGTTGTCCCCAGCGCTGCAGGAGCATCCAAGCAGTGCCATGATCGGACGAGAGGAAACAGCCTCACATTGCGCCAGGGGAGGTTTAGACTGCATATTAGGAAAAATTCCTTCACCGAAAGTGTTGTCAAGCACTGGAACAGGCTGCCTAGGGAAGTGGTGGAGTCCCCATCCCTGGAAGTATTTAAAAGATGTGTAGATGTGGTGCTTAGGGACATGGTTTAGTGGTGGACTTGGCAGTGTTAGGTTTGCGGTTGGACTTGATGATCTTAAAGGTCTCTTCCAACTGAAATGATTCTATGATTCCTTGATTCTAAGGCCATTGCAGGGCTCCATGAACCACCTCCCCATGGAGATCACACATGGGGCTGCAGCATGGCTGCGTCTGCAGCACCTCCGGGAAGGACATAGCAAAACCAGGGGCAGAACTATCACCCAAAGAGGATGAATGTCCATCATCAAACCTGCTCCCTTCCAGTCCAGAGGAAACCACAATCCAGCACACTCCCTGGGCAGACCAAACCCCTCCCTCCAAAACTGCAGTGAGCCTTACAAAGCAGGTACCATCCTTCCTTCCCCCCTGCCCTTTTTTGCTGTGTGTGTCCTCAGACAACCCAGACCTCTGCAGTTCTCTTGCCAGGGAGAAAATTACGATGTCACTTTGGCTGTCAGGCTTCTGGCTTGGCATCAGCAAGCAGCCAGAGGAGGAGGGGAAGGACAAAGAGCAGGGGGAGCAGGGAGGGGCACGGTGAAGGGGGTGAAGAGGAAGGCGAGCAAAGATTTGTGCAGTAAAGTGGGCAACAGCTGCGGCTGCAAAATATGAATGGCAAGGGGCCAGCACAAAGGATGGATTTTGCTCTTTGGCCTTCCCACCTGGAGGGAAGAAGGAACCGTTGGTTGAGTGTCTGAAAGAGAAAATTAAAGTCCAGGTGGCGAGGCTGATTGAAGGCAGCCTGCATTAACTGGGCAAAGGTGGCACCTGGTCTTCCCCAGCTTCCTAAGAAAACTAACCATCCTTTGCCACCCTGAAATCTAGTTTTAGGGGTTGGGCAGTGAAGTCAGGATCTACACAGAGCCCAAAGCTGGGGTTGCAATAGGGCGGGATGGATGGACTTAGTGGGACCATCCTGGGCTCAGGAAACTGATTCTCACCCTGCATGGTACCTCTCCACCTTTCTCTAACCCTTCCAGTTGGGTATTTGTGCACAAGCAGGTCATGCCCCCAGCTAGCACTGCTCAAGAGTACAACCCTCACATGCACACAGAAAACACCAAGGGATGGTGCAAGCTGGGGTGATGACTCCTCACCCCACCTTTGCAGGGGCTGAGGTCTGCCAGTGCAGAGGAGCTCCCTCACTAACCTGCTCCTCCATCTCTCTGCTGACACCCTCCCCAAAGGACCTTTCCCACAGTCTCTGCAAGCTTCCCCTCCACCAGCTGCAGCTCCGCAGCCTCGGTGGATGGAGATTACTCGACCTGCTGTGTAAATAGCATTTGTCCATCCACGCATCATGAATCTCTCTTGCTCTGAGCAACGCAGAGCACAGTCCCACTTCTTTCCAGCCTTCCAGGTGATTTATTTAAGCTCCTGTCACCCTGCTAGGAAATGGGCTTTGCTAAGGCTTAATGCATGGCAACAGCGGCTCATTTTTCCACATCTAGTCTTCTCCTTCCACAATTTGCCCAAGTTTCTCTCCATCTCTCTCTCTCTGTGTCCTCCAGAGGTTTCCAACCTACAGATTTCTCAGGGACCTGTGGTTTTCTAGGGATCTGATCAAGATGCTCAAGAAGAGTAGGTTCTTCCGGGAGGGCCTTATGGGTTTGCCTTTTTATTGTAGCATATTGGGGATTCACAAAGAAAAGGGTTGAAAACTCCAGCTGTAGATGATTCCTTCTTGTCTTCTTTCACATACCTCAAAAAGGCTAGATTCTCAGTGAAGCTTCTTAAACCATCGCAGGGTCCAGCTGCACCCACTTGTCCACAGACAGGCTCACCTTGTCCTCATCCCTCAGGTATGAGCTTGACCTCTCTCCCTTCCTCTGCCATCGTGGTACCCCAGGGAGGTAGGAAATAGAAGGAAATTAATGTATATTCCCCATGATACTTCCTCCAGAACTTGGTCCTATCTGAGTTGCATCCCACCATTTTTCAAACATTCTGCAAAACAACAGGAAAATCCATTTTCTCAGGGTGAAAGCTGGTTTTATCTGCTGTGTCCACTCTTTGCTTTGCCCTGACATGAGAAGCCAAAGACAATTAAGGGTAGTTAATGGCTCTCTGGGCAGTGGGGCCATATGCTGCCAAGGTTACTTCATTTTTCACTCTCCACCCTGAAGGAACTGAGCTATCACCAATTAATTCCCCTTTTCTCACACTTCCCCAAAATTTCAGTAAGAGCAGGAACAGATACTGTTGGTTTTGGTTTTCCTGTTCAAATGAAGAGAGAGTCTGCTAAACTCTCCCAGTTGCAGCCACATCCACAGCTTAGCAAATTGATTTAATTTTCCACAAATGCAACAGGAAGATGTCTGAAAGTGCAGCAAGAAGCTGACCATCACTAAGCAAGGAGGCACAGAGGCAACAACCAGCTTTAGTTCCCCGTTGTATCAGCTTCTTCAAAATAAAACACCACCACTAGGGTGATGTTTATGGGATGGCTCTGGCTTTGAGCCCTCCAAGGGTCTCCATTCATCAAGCAACATGTTCCCATGTAGGGGAGGAACCCAGCACCAAACATGAAGCTGGTGAGAAACCTGGAAGTACCGTGGTGATCACTTGATACAGTCCAGTTGGGATGAGTGCGGATAAATCCTCCCATGGCAAAGGGGCAAATCTAGGGGAGGGATGCACTGCCCCTGTAACAGCTCACCCTGCGGGATGGAAGGATTTGAATAACAGACGGGTGGTGAGAAATCAATTTTTTTTGAGCAGGGAGCAAATGGGAATCACTGCAGATGGCTCTGGGGTGTTGGCTTTGGGCATGGGGTGCAGCATCTCTGGGTTTAATGGCACCTGGAAGTTTTTTCCCCCCGGTTCAGTCCCTGAAGAATGACCGCTGTCTTCTGCAGATGGGAGATCAGCCCTAAGCAACAAGCGCTGCATTTTCTGCTCCCACCACCACCTCCTCCTCCCAGGATTTGGGAATGCTTTCAAACAGCCCATTTTTGTCATTAGCCACCGAGAAAGCAAGAGGTTAGTTGCTTCTCTCCCTGGGTTGCTGCTGCTTGAAGGCTGTGCACAGAGGCAGCAGGCACAAAGCCATGGTTGGCAGCAGCTGCTTTCAAGTGCCAGCAAAGCTCAGAGGAAAATGGGGAATGAGACTGACTAATTAGACAGAGAGTTAACTTAAAGCCTCTCCACAATCCTGCTTTTCCAGGATGCTTTTGTTGCTCTCTTCAGCTGAAGCTCACCCCTGGTGTGAGAGCCTGCATCAGGTCTGTGCACCGTTTCAACCTGAATTTGAAAACACGAGCGCACCAGACCTGCACAGGTGTGGATTTCCCTCTCTTATCTCCCACTTTACCAATGCTTTTCCACCTCAGCAGGACCTCTTGTCTCTGCCCAACCATTGCACCCCATCCAACAGTGAGTTTTTAAACATCTGTCCCATTCGACCCAAGGGACAGCCACATACTGCCACTCATGAATGTTTTTGAGTGTGCAAAACCCATGCCAAAAAGGCATAAAGTACCCCTTCTCTGGATTTACAAGCACAAAACTCCTTGTTTTGTAAATCTTAATCCTACTAATACTTAGTTTTCAGACTTCACCAGGTTTTCAGCACTTCTGCTTATGATTTCTCTGCTCTGAGCCTCCTGAAGAGGAGGCCCATGCATTCCCCATGAGCAATGGGGAGCAATCCCAGCAGCAAGTCCAAAGATAGGATCGAGTCAGACATGCTTGTCTACCTCTAAGAGGAGGGCTTACAATGGTTTCCCAACTCCAGGTACTTGGTTTGAGACATGCCTTTGAATTCACACCTTGTGAGTTTGGATCCCCTCCTTTTTGAAGCATTTCTTATTAGTAGCAACAACAGCAAAGAGACCAGAGACATCTGCCCTGTGGTCCCAGTGATCCAGCATGGTCAGACCCCAGCCACCTCCAAACCAGTAACCTTGGCTGGCGTGATGGATCCTACAGGACACAGCATGGATGTCTGCCCAACCACCCACCTGTCAGGGGGGGTTACAGCCTTGCAATGTCCTATATTTTAGGCTACTGGTTTCACACAGTCGCTGCCTCACCTACTTGACAACCAGGACAACCTGCTCTGCTTCAGGTATCTGATGCATCGATACCTCCCCTAAGCTGTCTGGATGCCTGGAGTCATTACTGGGGAGCACTCAGCATGATTTAGCTCATGCTTCGGTGGACTAAAATGAAGGAAAGTAACCACAGAAATGCCTGTTTCTCCCCACTTAAGATAAACGGGTTCATGACCTGCTGGAGACGGCAAAAGCAACATCCTACCCATGGTCTTGGGTAAAGGCACCCTGGAAGAAAGCCTTCTCCTTGCATTACAGCTCATCTTCTCCTGGTCTCCGTAGAGACATGGCAATAGGAGAGCTCACACAGCTTTAACCCCACCATCTTGTGGCACATCCACATCTGTGCCCCTCCGACACATCTGTATCTCAGTAGGAACCGACAGGATTTAGGCGCATTAACAAAATTGCATCCCTGTTCTTTCTGACCAAAGCTGAGGATTTTACAAAAAATTTTCTTTTAATTGGCCTTCAATACGATGTCCTCCAAAATCCATGGGGTACCCTGGGAAAAGGATCCTGAAACACTGAAATTTTGCTGAATTTGAGTATCGAGTACCTTTCCAAGCAGACCGATCCTGCTCAGGTCTCTAAAAACTTGGCTTAGTTAATACCAAACAGATTAGAAAATCCTTTCACTGATGAAACAGGGATTAAATGGCAGCATTTCTGCACTTCTCAGTGACATCAGGGATGGTGATTGTGGGGCAGGGGGGTGGTGAGAAAAGCTCTATGATTATGTGATTGAACTGAAGAAAAACATTCTTTTGGCCCTATCTGAAAGGTATACTTTTCAATTTTTCACTGGCAAATTATTTGAACAAAATAAGACCATTTTGTTTACTTGGGAACTTCTTTCCATTTAAAATAAATACTTCTGTGTTTTAAGTTGAAGTGAAGCCAGTGAAATACTGTTTCAGACAGAGACATCAAACTGTTTGGGGGGAAAAAAGAAGTAAATTGAAGCTTTTCTTTTTCAAAATTGTCTGGTTTGGTTATTTCAACCCAAACAACGAACCAAGATTGATATAAAGCCACAGCATGTTGCAGGTGACCTGTAAGTGTATCTTTCAGCATAAAAAGTTCCAGGTGAAAATGTTTTCCTGGCTCCAGCAACGATGGATACATGAGCAGAATTAGGATTTAAAGCTTGGGCTACGCAGTTGAATCCACTCCCCCCAAACCCAGTCAAATCCTCTTTGAACACGACTGGGATGGAGGAGAAGGGGGGAAGAGAAATCTGCAGGGGAAATACAAGAGCAGCCGTGGAAGGCTCTGGCATCCACTTAACTTGAAAATGAGAAAGAAAGCAGTGTAAGACCAGGACAATTAGATCCTGAGCAACACAGACCCTTCCAAAAATGAAAGACAGCAGGGGGAATTAATGGGCATAAATGTAACCCAGTAATTAATTGATAAATGGCATTAGAGAGTTTTCTAAAGAGGAAGACTCCAACGTGACTTATCTTCCCAAAGGCAGAAGACAATTTCTCCCTTCTTTCACCTTGCAGATAAGGACAGAGAGACAGGATTTTTCAGTTTTGAAGCTTAAGAGGAATCTGGAAGTTGAAGGCAAAAGGAAAGGAAAAAGCCCCACGTGGTAGGAGGAACAACACGGGGCTGTTGTTATTGACTGAGCTGCCGACGCCGGAGAAGAGCAACCTGCAACCATTTGCCACCAAGTAATTCCTCTTGCCAAGGGTGGGAGCAAAGTGAGTCCTGCTACAAAGACAGCAGGATTATACCTTGCAGGGAAGAAAGGAACGCAGGAGCTGGGCTCGTCCACAGCTTTCTGTATAAACCCCTTCACCTTCCCCGCTAGGCAGTGGGGCAGGTCTGCAGTGCTGGACCACTTCTGTTTGCTGCAGCTGCAACTTCCCAGCCAGCCCCTCAAGCATGTGCATTGCCTGTCTTGGACAAGACGAAGTCCAGCTGTGGGCTTTCCATCTCCTCCCCTTGCTGCCTCCATGCCAGCTGTAGGGTCTCATCTGTGCTTCACCCCAGCCAAGATGCTCAAGCCAATCCCACCCCCAGCTAAGCTGCAGGGTCCCCCAACTCCTGAGACATCCTGCAAGCAGCTCCATCACCGCAGGTGCCCAGCAGTGCAGCAGTGATTTTTTCAAGGCTGAATAAGCCTAATAATTGAGACACTTCCCTCCTGCCCTGCTAGACACTTATTATTAACAACCATATTGAATCCTTAGACAGAATTATCTGATAGATAGGAACACATAAATTTCAGTGTCTAAGTGTAGGTGTCTACTCTCCTGTCACAGCCAGTGGAGACCAAAGGCTCAGTTCAGTTGCCTGAAGTTATGCATCTTGTGCTCTCTGAGATGCCCAAAGATATGCAAGACACCTGCAGCCCTCTGGAGCAGCACACAGAGGACACATGAGTTACACCAGGGCATCCACGTAGGACCTAGATGACTGGTCTCAGGAGACACCAGCTTCTCAATAGCTAATGGCTGTCCCCCAATGTCTTTTTAATGTGTGCTAAACAGTGACTCCTCTCCATGCCAACAAGATATGTGCACTGTGATTTACCCAGCTTCCTCCAAAAAAAGACAGACCCAGCTTGGTTTAAGAAGGAGAGGAAAAATTTGGTCAGAACAGCTGGAGAAAAGGAGCCACCCTTGCTCGTGGTCAACCAAAACGCAGTGAAGAGGCACAGCTGTTTATTTGATTCCTCCCAGTCTTGGGGGCAGGACAGTAAGAGTATGGTGAGGCCAAGCCAGATGGGTCAGCAGGGATGGGACAAGAGCCAAATTTCCCTGAACAGGTGCCCATACCATGGTCCAGCACTGTGGTTTGTGCAAAAGCCCTTGATCCTCATGTGGAGGCAGCTCTGCACCGGTTTATAAACCCACCCATTCAGACCAGTCCTGGACCAGAATCATTTGCTGCCATGGTGTCATCCCAGCAGAGAACTTGGTCCAGTGATTTCAGTGGAGCAGCCGGGTGAGACCCAAGACCGGCAATTTCAGAGTGGCCTCCAGAACCATCTCCAGGGTATCACAGACCCTGTCTCTCTTTCCCATCCCCTTAAAAGACCTTTGTAGGAGATGACTTGGAGGTAGGCACAAGCACGAGGGGTGCTGCTTGTCTGGATGGTCCATTCTGCTGGACCTACACCGTCAAGGTGTCTGGCTGACCCTGTCCCTATCTCTGCCATTCCTGCAGGCTGCACTCATGCAGGGTTTCCCCCTCAACCACGCATGAGGTTTTTCTGTGCTTGGAAAGCAAGGTAGGGCTGTGAGATGGCACAATGCATGTCAATGGATAATAGGATTTAGCTAGGACATACTTCTGGTCCTGGGAACTAGGAAGACCTTGGCTTCCCCAGCCCAAGCACCACCTCTGGTCCCATGAGCTGGTGATGGTGAAGTAAAGCCTAAAACTGGAAAAGCATCAAGTATTTATCTGACACCTTGACTCTTCCCAGAGCGGTTCCTCCATTCCCAGTCCTGGTGGGTAGCAGGCAGATAGAATAGCTCAGCAGTTATTCATTCTTGTCATGAAAATAGGTGTAATCTCCAGCCAATGTGCCAAGCCAATTCAGCAAAAACCTGCACAATTGCCCTGAGCTGAATCAATAGCCCCCCAGCTTCATCGCTAGAACAGGTCACCCGTTTGTCAAGGGAGACCTGAAATCATTCATAGGATGCTTGTGGTTTTGCCGTCCTTGCAATGGCTTTCCTGAACTCTGTCCAAAGCAGAGACATGTCATTTAGATTCTATTAAAACAAAAGTGCACGTCCGCACACGCGGGAAGAGAAGGAGGGAAGAGAAAAGGAGGAGGGAACTGGGTGTCCTTGAGGTCATGTAATCTAACAAATCACGGAGAAGCCATTAGCACCACGAAATGACAGGAGGCAAAACAAGGCAGAACGTTAAGCACCCGGCGCTACCAAATCCATCAGCTGCTCCTGTTATTCTGATGGTGTGTCGGTGCAGCATATAATCATCAAAATTGGTATTCTGCTGCAAATCATCTGTCTCCTGCTTTCACTCCAGGCTGAGTTTTGCTGGTCATTAGGGATCAAGGAGAAAGTACGGAGTCCACCTCACATCAGTTCTTGCACAAAGTCTGCTTGGCCCTCCTTCATCGGCAGAGCAAGCAAGCAGGGTCCTAAATGCAATAACTCCCGTTGTGTGCTTATAAGGAGGGAAAATAGCTGGGTGAGAGGCTTAATCAGTCCTGGAGTCATGAAGACTTCAAGCGTGATGTTGTTTTGGAGGTGGATGGTAGCAAAACTAGCAATGTGCTAGATCTTCAAGGCCTTGGGGCTGGGTCAGTGTTCGGCAGAGTCCTTGTGTCGTTTGCAGAACTGTGATGGTAAAAAAGTGATTCACCACCATCAGAGCTGGAACAACCCAACCCTGGCAGGTGGTGTAACCCACACACAAGCACATATAGCTGTCACTCAGTGGACAGGGGCTGAAAGCGGCCCTGAAGAGTCTTACAAGAAGGGACTGGCTCTTAGCGCAGGACTTGTCCCTCCAGCGTAGATCAGGTTTTATAAGACTCCCTTGCTGAAGCTGGCATGGATGTTAGAACTGACCAGACACTAAGTGCAATCACCACCGGCTTTTTCCCAGAAAGAAGAAGAGGAAAAACTCTGAGCAAACACTCTAGACAGCTGACAAAGGTCCTTTCCAACAAGCATCTCTGCGATTCTTGGGAATGGATGAAATTCACGCTCTGCAAACCAAGAGAGGACTTTGTCCCATCCAGATGCTCACAGAGCTTTGCAGCACCAGGGGCTCTCCATCAGAGGCAGTGTTTGTCCTGCAGTGGCTGCCAGCAACCCCATGGTCATTTCCTCTCAAGGAGAGAACAGCATTGCAAGCTCTACTTGAGCGATATCCAAGGACCTCTGCCCTCTGCAGAGTTAGCAAGATCCAGGTAGCAGAGTTCAGACCAGGTGTGAAGCTACCAAGACCATTTCACAGAAAAAAGGGCCAGCAGGTCTCAAATCTCTTCTTACACCAAGATTTTGTCTGAAGAGTGTTGAAGATCCAGCACATGGGCATCCAAATGGGCAGTCATGCCACTTTTACCTGTGCTCCTCCATCCTCAAGGCCTGCCACAAGACATTCCCAGTGTGCTGCAGGACAACTGAATGGGACAGCATTATCTGGATGTTTGGGATGGCCCAGTCTCAGTTCTTCAAGCCCTGGAGAAGATCCTGACCTCCTGCTGAAAATACAGCAGAGCTCAATTTAGCTATTTATTTAGCCCTACTCAAGGGCCTGTTCTCTAACAAGACAGAGCAGAAAAGAAGAGCAGCCATTTCCCATCCCAGAAAACAATGTGGTTTTTTGAAGTTTAACGGAGAAAGTTCTCCAACCAATTGTCTGGTGGGGTTTTTTTTAAAGTATTGTGCATGTCACTCAGTGCCAACGATTTCAAAGTGTGTCATCGTTGATTTTCTTTTGTCATTAACTGCCAGGGTTGGGGGGTGGTTCAGAGCTGAGCCGGAGGAAGATCGGAGGCAAAGCTGACTTGATTAAGACTGTGTTTTGAAACCTTTCTGCATCTTGTTTAAATTGATTTTCTTCTGCTTCTGCTCTAAAAGGGGAAAAGAAAAAAAAAGAGCTCCATCCAAGGGAACATCAAAGGGAACTGAGCTATTTTCACTGCTGGTATAAAAACGAAAAACATGCAAAGACCAAACTGCATGACAGATGCTAATAAAGTGCCCAAGAACAGAGCCCTGTAGAGACAAGGCACAGGAACAGACGATAATACCTTGACTCAGTCCTGAGTTGCTTGCAATACAAAAGCTTCACACATGTAAAACCCTCCTGGGAAACACACTGTTGAGGAGACTGTGTGCTGAAAAAATCATGCCAGGAATTATTTTAAACTCAAAGAATGACTAAACTTTGTCTTGCAGTCATGGCTTTTCTTTCTGGAAAGGGCAAGCAGGGGGAGGATACTCAACAAAATGAAGAAGAAGAAAAAAATAGTTGAAAAAGCCACCTGTTATTTTTATGCCCAGGAGAAAATTAGGCTGTTTATCCAAACTGTAGCTCATTTTGGATTCACTAAGCAAAGCCAGCAGAATGGCTTGGCAGGTTGGACTCTGGCCTTTGGTCACCTCAAGTCCAATGGAGATGAGGTACGTCCTGTCACATGTTCCCCGGATGACACCTGTACCTCTGTCCTGCGTGTTTGACCTGATGTATATGCTCAGCTCAGGTCCCGCCCCAGCAGACATATCTATAGCTGGAGACCTTTGCACAACAAGAGCAGTCTTGATGGGGGCCACCATGTGAGAGCAGCTCTCAGGCTCTGGAGACCCTCTATTTCAGTCCTACCATGGTAGGTCTTGTCCTGCAGGTGTAAGCTCTGCCTTTCCCTGCCCCTTGTGCTTTCTGTCCTTCATGTCAGCAGAATCTTGCTGTGAATCCAAAAGGGTAAATTCACACCTTGCTAGAAAACTAGTCCGAAAGCTGTATTGAGTTGATCCAGCTGGGGATGGTAAGGTGACTATTCATAAATGAAAGGGGCCTTGCAAGGGTGCTAACATTTTCTTGTTCCTCATATGCACCACTGACCCCAGGAATAACTGGCTTCTCACAAGGAAAGAGGATGTTGTCACCAGGGACTCCTCATCTAGACATTTAGAGGTACCTCTTAGATCAGTCCTTTTGCACTAATGCTGTCTAAGATGGCTTAAGAATTCTCTTCTTTTTTCTTCACCCATTCTCTACCAACCACAGCCAGAAGCAGGAGGGCCAAAAATGGACTATCCTTGGTTGAGGAGAGCCACAGAGATGAAATATATTCCTTCTCAGCCTAGTCCCAAAAGCTGTGTCTGTACTCGTGAACTGAACAGTGGACTGAACTCAAACTGCTGAATTGTTAGTCCTCCCTGGCACGCCTTTGGCCTTAGCACAAAGCACTCTGTGATTCTTGCATGGGTCAGCCACTTACGTGGCCCGTGAATCATCCCAGCAGACAGTTTGCTGATGACCACTTTGTTTTGAAGGTAGGAGAATTTAATAACATAGATGAAGACTGCTCTGTGCCATTGGCCTCAGGACCCCCAAAACATTCCCAAGCACATTTTAATCTATGAGCACAGACGTGACCAAATCTCCTTGCTCTGCAAGCCTAGGGGATCACAAAGTGCATGAAGTCCCTCAGTCACAGGAGGCTACTTTGGACTGAAACAGCTTCTTTATTTATTTTTATGCAAGCCCAATAAAGATAAAATGATCTCTTTATGACAAAAATTTCATCTCATACCTATTTCTTTAAAGCACCTTTGGGTACCAAAGAAGTGCCAGTAACAGCAATAAACAGCCCTCTGTCCCTGGGCAAGTGTCCCACCAGCTCTCCCTGTCCAAGCAGGAAGGCTGGTGAGCAACATACTGACCTTCAGTGCTTTGCTGCAGGCAAGCACAGGAGAGGTGTGGGCTGGGGGGTGATAGCAAACTCAGCCATTCTCCTGGGCACTGTCAGCCCCATTCAGTCCCTGGCTAGTCATGACTGTCCTCTGCAAACATCTCATAGCATATCATCAGTGGCCACTGTGCAGAGCAGGCCAGGAAAGAGCTTTGAGATGTGTTTCTCAAGGCAGTAATTCCATTTGTCGTTGCTAATTAGGCCAGAACAGCTCCTCCATTTATATATCTCATCTGCTGACAAGAGCTGGACACCTGGGTCTCATGCAGTGCATTTGAAGCCACACTGTGGTGTTTCCACCCCCATTTCTACATTCTCCAACTTCCTAATTTTACTACTTTGGAATGGTTTGGTTTGATTATCTCAGCTGAGCATCTGGGACCAAAACAAGCACGTTGCACATGCTCTCTAATATCCAAGCACAGCCCTGCCTCCGCTCACCGACATTCTTCAAATCACGGTGGACAGCAGCAGCAGTGTCTTTGCATCAAGATGCCACATCATCATGAGGCCACGGGGCAGGGCTTCTCCTCAGCTCCAAACGTTGTCCAAACTTGCACTGATTTCTTAATTTGTTTCTCCGAGCAAGGATTTAAAGCAGAAAGAAAAGTTGGAGAGGGAGAGCTGCATCCTGCTTTGACACTGCTGGCACAAAGTGCTCCATCTCCAAGCTCGCTTTGTACTTCATAGTGCTGGGACTTGAAAGACACTCGCTTCTTTAAGAAATACTTGGAAATTAAGAGAGATAAGACATCAGCTTTAGGCAACACTTCAGTAACAGCTCTCAACAGGACCTCAGTCTTTTGCATGTGTGTGTATAATATTATAAATTTATTTCTCTCCTTCTCTCCATATATATAGAAATGTTGACACAGTGAATTAAAATCAAGCTGTGCTTTATACTTTCATTTTTAATGGGACCATTCTTGGCTCCAAGGAGAGAACTATCAGCCCCTGAATGGCAGGAACGGGTGGAGAGAGCAATTGTCTTCTGCCAAAGACAAATAAAGTAAAAGGAAAGAAAAGGCGCTGGAAGATGATGAATGGTTCAACTTCCTTGGCTGCAGGAGCCTCTTCATTAACCGCTTCACTGCTTTTTTTTTTCCTTTTTTCTTTGGGTTTTTTTTCCTTTGTCTCTGTGCATGTGTCTGCCTGCCTGCAGCTCTGTATGCCCGTGAGTGTGTGGCCTGCCTGCAGCTGTGCGGTCCCAGTTCAGGTGTTCATCCCCCTCATCTCTCCCATCCCAGGATGCAGCATTAAATGAGAAAAATAAACAGAAGATGGTTTGACATTTTACACTAGCAATGTCATGTGCTGCATCCCAGGGGACAGAACCTGCCTGGTGCCAGGACACCCACAGCAAACTCGGTGCAAACTTGGTGCACCTCAAAATTCAGGCTCCAGGGAGCCAAGGATGACACTTCTTGTCCCAAGGTGACTTCCCCAGCGTGCTCCAGAAAAGCCCCCCAATTTCTGAAGCTCACTGGAAGCCACTTAATCACTGGGGACTCTCCCCTGTCCCCTCCATTGCTTGGCCCTTCCTCCACGTCCCCCTTCATCCCTTGGAAACCCCTGCAGAGCCCAAGAAGGCCAGAAGCCCATGGAGCTGCTGTGGGCCAGGATCTGGCCTCTTGCTGTGGCTCTTGCCCCCCAGGGTGACTGGGCAGGACAGGGCACAGGTGGGACAGATGAAGGACTGATGGCTCCATGTCACAAACTGAGGGGAACCAAGGCACGGAGACAGAGGCAACGACTTGCCCCAGGGCAAGGAGATCTTGCCAGCTTCATCACAAGCGCGGTGGGAAACAGTGACCCAAATGGCCAAGAATCTACAGTCCTGAGTCCCTTTGCCAGCTGAGCTTCCTTCTGCTCCATAGGGAAAAGCAGCCAGTCCCAACGAGCCCATTAACATGCTGGGGCAGCTATCCTGGGGCTGGGCATCCATAGAGCCATGGTGTCCTCCTCTCAGCAACCTACATCAGTCCTGCCTCAGATGCAGGACCTAACCCAGGCCCAGTGTCCTGGCCAGGTCTGCCTGTGACCAATAGCTCAGTGTCAGGGTGGAGTTGCTGGTGTGGAGATGAAGATGGCTGTAGCGTCCCCTCCACTGCCACTCGAGCTGTTTCCCTACTATGTCACAGCTCCTTGGCCACCTCCAGGACCAGAATGGGCCCAAATGGGCCGAAAAAAAGCCTTATCAGTTCAGCAGGACCTTTCTTCCGGGTTGAGGCTGTGCCTGTCATATCACCTGGATGTTTAATTCAAAGGAGGCCACCGGGATAAAAGGAAGCCTAGGAGATGTTAAAAGACCCCCACGCACACTCCTACACCCCCTAATCAGCCCTGGTAAGAGTGAAAGCATCCAGAAAGCCCAGAGGCCCCTACTAATTTCATAGTAGGCTGGATCACAAGCTCTAAGGTTTGCTGTTTGCAAAGTGCCTGGTGTGCAGGGACCTCAGAAGTCTTGGCAAGAATTCTAACGGCGATGCGACACAGCAAGAGAAGAGCAGCTGTGCAGAGAAAGAGGCACTGCTGGAGATGACCCACCCAAGTTACCCCAGCTTAACTTCTCCCCCATTTCATTTGCACAGGACGTGGAGCATCTCAGTGCAGGAGGAAGACAGAGACTGGTAAACCAGACCAAAGCTGGAGAAAACATTTGTACCATGGGAAGAAAGGCACAGAAAGAGTCTCCCTGGAGTGGTGTGGGCTCTCCATTGCTGGAGGGTTGAAGAACATAAGGGCAATTATACCAGGACAAAGCAAAGAGCTGGCACCACGCTCCATCAGGGATCAGGTTAAAATCTGAAAGGAGCTGGGCTTTGCTCCACCTGTCTTCTGAAATGTCTGGATCTTGTTGCTGGGAATTAAGAAAATGGTTTCTCCCTCCAGCATGTACCATCTAAAGCCATTGAATTTGATATAGATGCTTTCTCTGGAGCTAGCCAGGAGGTTTTTGTCTTCCTCATTTCAATCTCACAAACTCTGCCACATGGTAAGCACAAGTACCACTGGATAAATGACAAATGTGCATGCAAAGGGACTGCTCAAACCACCAGCAAAGCATTAGCCTGAGCCTCTCAGCCTCAGCTTTTGCTCAAGAACTCACTGGAGATTTTCAGCACACATCTCCACAAACATGGCCCCAGGTTCTCCCTTACCTGACCGGAGGGGCAATGGTGAGGCCCAGCCTCCCAGCAGAGGCAGCATTTTGTGGACACGTTTGTCGCAAGAGACATTCAGGCCAATGTCAAAAAATGCAGATGGGCTAAAGCAGGTTGCAGCACTCAGTGTATTCACTCTGGTGCAGGTCTCCACCTCAAAGTGCATACAGGGACAGCTGTAAAATATGAGTTGGCCTATACGGCAGCAAAGCTGGGACAAGAACCCAGAAACGCCAAGGTGATGAAGGCAAAAGTGGTCTGATCCTCTATCCCACACCCACCCCTCCAAGCCTTAGGGAGACTGAAAGACATTTAAGCAGCAGATGGGACCACAATGCACATCTCCATGCCCCCAGGTTTCAGTGAAATGACTGATGGGGGACCACCACCACAGGAGCTTTCTCCTTTCCCCTTCACCAAGCACATGCTGTCTGAGCAAGGTTCCATTAGCCAAGAAGGTGCCTTTGATGCTGAAGACACAGTACGGTGAAGGGCTGTGGTTTTTCTGGTCTCCTGCTGTCGTTTTCCAAAGGTACCCAAACTGGCAGCGGACGCCTTTATAAAGGGGAAAGCTCCACCTGGACAGACTGCAAGCTCAACGAGTCATCAGAGGCACTCGGCAGCTTTCATGCTTTTAATGGATTCGGAGATGATGGGGAGAAAGAGCAAGGAGGAAAGCTGCACTTGAGGATCTGGTCCCTGGAAATTCCAGCAACAATTCAGAGGCAAGGCTGAGCAGAGGATTTCATGGTCATCTGCTGCCACCTAGTGTCAGCTGGACACCCAAAAGCCCTCCGTGGATTAGTGAATTTCTCTAGCCAGGCCTCGAGTTCTGCCTGTCCCATGGACCAGAAGCTGCATCTTAGATTTGTGGATGCATCAGGATGGATGTCATCCGTCTGCACTCCCTGTGACTATCTCAGGCTAGACAAAGCCAGAAAACAGACCATCGTGCATCACACTTAAATTACGATCTCATACCTCCACTCCAAGCAAGGAGCCAGCTTGCAGCTCAAGGGCAGAGGAGCTGCGTTGGTCTGGGCATGTGGACTGGGAGGGCTGTTCTCAGCATTGCTGCTCTGCCTGGGGAAAAGGGATGTGACGGGTCATTCTGCACCACAGCACAGCCAATCTGCCTCAAGAAAAATCCGCTGGTGCATGCAAGGACATCTCCCAGGCAGAGAAAGGGTCTTTGAGAAGGGTGAAAATATCTTTGAGGACTTACTGTGCTGCTGAGCAGAGCCCTAGACCAGTACATCTTTGCAGGAGCCTTGACATCAGAAATGGGGGATTCTATCAATTCCTTTCTAGCCTGAATAGCTTGAATTTAGCCCCCGAATGTGCATGTCCTAGTTCTGCACTGTTGGTGAAGTTTGGATAACTGCAGAGGGTGAACTCCCCATCTCTTCCCACCGGCAATGGGAGATGAGAGTGAGTGTGATGGCCAGGTAGTTGACATTAACGGGCAAGAATCCAAGCCCAGGGACATTGCATCAGCTTGATGTGGTCACTCAATCGCTGGTCTCACAGTAAAGTGGGTTTTTTTTGTCTGCAGCGCTGTCATCCCTCACTTTGTCATTAAGCTAAATGGTCCAACTCATTAAGAAAAGTTTTTTCCAACCACTTCATCATTGCAGCGACTTCTCCAAACCCTCTCCAACTGTTTAACCCTCTTCTAACACCTATACTGGACAGTAGAAGAGAGGACATTCACAGGCAGGGAGCAGGAGCTCCGTAGGCTCTTCCTCAAGTCTGACCATGTCAGAAGTCCTTGGGAGATCACAAAAAAGAATGGGACCTTGGGAAGGTTTAGGGACCAGTTCATTTATCCCGTCCTCTGAAGGTCATCTGAGAATGATCTCAAGAGGTCCCTTTCAACCTAAATGACTGTGATTTTGTAACTTGTTATCAAGAGTAAGAGGGAGATGCTGGATCCTAGATCCTGCCTGGACATCCACCAACCAAGAAAGACACGGAGGTACCAGAGATGCTGCAGGGAAGACCCATGTGCATGACCAAAGACATCGAAAACAAAGCCTGATTGTAGGTGAGTAAGGACAGCTTAGGTTAAGCGGGCCTTAACAACAACCTGCAATTAGCAGCCCATTTTGTAACACTGGGGATAATGAAACACCAGAACAGTTTCCTGAGGGTTGTCCCTGAGCCTACATCATGAACAACCTTTGCACTGGTTGGACCCATCTCAAAAAGATTTGTCCTAGGTCAGATGGGATCTACCCCAGCCAGGGTAGTTGACATGTCACACACAGTTGGACGGACTGAACCCAGGTTTAAGGGCTAACAGAATGGTCTCCAGGGATCTGTTTACAGTGGTGTGGTAGGAGACCCAGAGACCTTGGTGTCTAAAGGCTCAGGGAACTTCTGAGCAAGAAAAGAGCCAGAGGAGCCAGGGGACCATACAAAGCCTTTGTTCTCATTTCAGACCCTGACAGAGCCGCATGTCAAGTCATAGGAAAGTGGCACGGTATAATACTGTGCAGGTCAACAGCACCTTTCATCTGAGGATTGTAAAGCCCTTTCAAGACATCAGTTTGTTAAACCTCACAACACCCCTGTGAGGTAGGTATTACCCCCCATTTTACAGACGGGGGGAACTGAGGCACAGAGAAATGCAATGGCTTGGCCAAGGCCTTTGGGCAAGCCAATGACACAGGTCTTCCTGCTCTTGTTCCCGGCTTGTGGCTTCTTCCCCGTTCAGACAGCAGAGTGTTAGCAGCTCACAGAGCCACTGCTGGGCTTGCCCCATGAGCAGGGAACATGCAGTGTTTATGGAGGGCTCCTGAGCCCCTTCAAAGCACCCTGGTAACCAGCTGCCACCAGCACCTCAGACATTAGACCATTTCCCAGACAGCTGCTCCTTCCAGGTGTGACCCCAGGATTGTCACTGGTTTTTTTCTTGTGCAATCAGGCAGGAGGCCAGGAGGAGCCTGAGAACTTGGATCCTTCATGGAAATGTCCCAGCACCGTATGGCACAGTCCAAACTGGAAACCACTTTTCTCTCATGGCAAATGTCTCCCCGGAGACAATGCCCAGCATTGAACTCTGGTGGCAGTGGGTGGTGGGAGGTCTCACCAGGCCTGGAGGAGAAGGAGGAGGTAGCTAGAAGGATATTACACGGCTCTTGCTGCCACTGTCGTCAGCATCTTTCATCAGTGTTGGATGTTCACTTGACCCCAAGTCACCCCATCCCAGCTCATGTGCAATGTCAAGAAGAAACAAAAGCTGGGGGGTAAATTGGCCAGGAAGCAATGCCAGGAGCTGTGGTGGAGTCTCCATCAAGGTATCCCCACCACCAACCCACCCCAACCCTTAGTTACATCATGGTACCAATTTCCCCTCTCCTCCCCCCACCACTACAGTTTTTGTGCTGAATACATATTCTGTCTTATAAAAATAGTCCTCTGGTATCAAAAGACAAATAAAACAAGAGAGGAATAAAAGACCCCTGTCGCCAGCAGCAGTGCAAATCAGGAGAGCCAGCTCAGGAAGGATGGGCTTAAGGTGTCCTTGGTTTGTCACTTCTTCAAGGGGAAGGAAGTTGATTGGACTTTGATGGTTGGGACTGGCCTAGAGTGAGAAGAAAGAGAAAGAAAATTCGTTTGAGTGCGGAGACCAAGCATCCACCACAACCACCCTTCTACAGCTCAGCTGCTGTCCCTGAGACCGGAGGAGACCTGGGTCTGTCACGGTCACCCATATCCTCTCTCAAAGATACAACCCCAAATTGTATCGCTTTCAGGTGTTTTCCTTTGGCATACCCTCAAAATCCTGATAGGACACAGAGTCCACCAAAGCATGTGGTGACACTGGGCAGTAACCAGCAGTGAGAACTGGGAGCCCACCAGCTGCGGGAGTGATGTCCCTCAAGGGGTTACTGTTCTTGGCTTCCCAAGAACAGCCAAGGTGGTTTGTGTGCTACCAAGAGACATCACCAAATCAACCAACCTGATATGGACCCTATAGTCCACCCTCGGAATTCATGAAATCTCTCATCTCATCCATCCAGGAAAGACAACGGTTCCCTGGCCCTCTCCTAGCATGTTGGTGGTGTCAAGTAATGAATACAGACCAGGACACGGGCACGTCCTGCTCCCTGGCACAAGTCTGGCCCTGCCAGTCTACACTTGCTGACATGGGCACCGTTTCAAGAGGGGACGGCCAGGGACTGCTTTCAGTGGGCAGCAAGAACAAAACTACACCATTTGGGGAAGGGAGCTGAGTTTGGCTCCTGGGATGTGCCAAGTCTTTCTCTTTTGGGACCAGAGAACAGGCCTGTTTTATCTACCAGAAAAGATGAGCTATAGGGATTGAGTTACACTGAGAAATTTTGGGGCATATTCAGCCTCTTTGTGGTGGCAACTACAAATGCATAAGAACCTAAAATAGTGTAAGAGGGACAAAGCAGTAATCAGCAAAGCAGACTGTCTGGGGATGAGGGCCAACTTCAGCCCAGCATGGTGCCTTCTCTCCGTGGCTAGATACAGCCCACAAACCTGGCTAGCAGGAGCGGATGCAAGCGTGATCCCTTGAGGCTCCACTGACCCATATCCAGAGGATTTAGCAGCATAGCAAGAGTTGAAAGTAGTAGGGACATTGTAAAGGACTTGGACTTAATCTGCCTGCTCCAAACTGGAAAACCCGTGCCCTCCATTCCCTTGGACACGGGTGCCCAAGCCCTGCTGTTGCTGGGTACCCAGAGGGGCTATGTCCTGCTCATCTAGGAGCCTCTGGGAAGGCGGACGTTTAATCCCCAGTCTCCTGGGGGTTAAGCCCAGTGCTTAACCAAAGGCCATCCCCCCACAAGCAGTCCCCATGGTCCCGCATGGTGTCTGTGACTCACCTTTGAGGTGGCATCGGTCTGCAGGGAAGAAAGATGAGAGAGAGCATCAATGTCCATCCCTTCACTCCACTGTCCCCAGCAGAACACCAACAGCTCCCTCCATGCTCTGGGATGGGAGGCCACATATACCCCCAAAGGATGGCATGTCCCTTAACCCATCAGGACCTTATGAGACCCAAAGTCCCAACCTTGGTCACTGTTGGCCCACCTTGGCTAAACCCTGTGGGATCCTGCCAGGTGGAGGCATGGCTGCAGACCCCGGGCACCTGCAGGCACCTTGCTCAGGTGGGCAGGCTTTTCTCCTGCACCATGCAGGAAGGAGCACAGGCACAGGCTTGTTTATGCACATAGCATCCCCATCTGGACAAACACTTTGGTTGCAGTTGTTCCCCAGGTAGCAGAATTTGGGACATCTTCTGATTTCCTTCCAACCTTTTGCTGCTGCCCCCGAATGCCCCATACCAAAGATCCACAATGCTGTACAGGCCAGTTACCCCAAAGCTGGTGGGCTTTGAACTCCTCTGTAGCTCCAGCAGTGTGCACAGACCCACGCACCCCAGAGCACAGAGCATTTCTCCTGCTGCTCAGCAGCCCAGCCTGTACACAGCAGCCATATTGGGGAGGAGCAGGAGAAACCCAGGTCACAGTGATGACACCATGAGGGGAAGACCAGAGCACACCATAATGACATTTGGGATGTCTCACCCAGACATGACCCACAAGACACCCCACTGTTTCCACCTGCAGAACCCCAGCAGTGGTGGGAGACAGCTCAGCTCCTCTCTCAACTTACTTAAATGGCCTCGTGGGGTGGCTGATGGCACTTGCACCCGACACCTTCAAGTTGGTAGGAGGGACCATGACCAGCAGGGTCTGTCCATGTGTAGGAGGCAGCTCTTTGGCCAGAAGAGGACTTCCAGGCAGCGGTCGACGGGGCGGCTGGTGCTTTGGGACGACCTGGGGTCACAAAGTGTATGGGGAGAGACAACATCCTTAGAGGAGCATCCAATGACCTCCTACAAACCTCTCTCCCCGCTGCAGAGCTGAGATGCTTCAAAGCATGTAACAACACCACCCAAACTACCTTAAAATATTCTCGTTATCTCATGAGATTTCTTCACCATTGCAACAGATTCATCTTTTAGGGTGGTGTGACAGCTCCTTAATAGTGCCCAAGCCAAAAGAGCCACAGGCAGCCAAAAACCAGGGAATTTCTATGAGTCTGGAAGGAAAGCACAGCCAACCAGCAAAGCTCACCAGCGGAGTCCTCACAGGGCTGCAGGGAAGAGGTTTCTTCGGAGGTGGTAGCTTAGCCTGGGAGACAACCGTTTTGGTGGAGACCATGGGCGATTTGCTGACTGGCGGAGGCGGCCTGGCAGGCTTGGGGTCTCTCGGGCGTGGAGGGATGGAGTGGGGAGGTGGGCGAAGAGGGTGGACGACGTTGACAGGCTGACAGCCGGGCTGGTGAGTGCTGGGTTTGGGGAGGAACGCAGCCCGTGTTGCCTGCAGGGACGAGAGAAACAGAAGTATGGAGAAAATCCGTAGGTGCGTTTTCCTGGGTGCTGAAAAGCAGATGTTCCCTCAAGGTCTGGGTGCTAGGGAGTTGCAGGAAGAGCACTGGGTATTTGTTCCACTTTCTGGGACCACCACTTTTACCACCCACCCAAAGGCTGAACATGTTTGCTCCTCGCTAACCATATGAGAGCACACAGGGATGAGAAAGGTGCTGGTCTCAGGAGATCTGGAGCAGGGCCAGCTCTGGTGAATCCATACCAGATTTCCACCAGACAGGAGACATCATCCATTCTGCCCCGCTCTCAGCCACTGTGGCCGTGCTCAAAAAAACCTAAATTATTCCTAAATTCAGCCCTGGGCTTACCCATCCCAAGGTCACCAGAGCTGACACAACCAGCAGCAGAAGCATCTGCCTCCCCAGAGACCCAGCACAAAGTCATCAGCAGGATGCTAAGCTTTGCCATGGTGATGGGCAATTTCCCGGTGGAGGCTCCTGGCAATCACCATCTTTTTGAGCAGGGAGAGCTCAACAGACTCACTTTAGGAGGGATGTGTACTACTGACCAAGGACTCACAGTGTAGACACAACGTAAAACCAACACAGAGCACCAGTTGCTTGCCCAGTTGCTAGAGGTAGATGTGATCATCCACAAGTATCAAGTCCCAGGGACGGAAAGCAAACCTGGAAGGTGAGTTATTACTTACTTTATTAGTGTGGCTGGAGGTGGAAATGTTCCGCAAGGTGAAAGCAGCTTTGGGATGGCCACTGGTTGACTTCCGACCAATGGTTTTGTTCCTGCCAGGGATCACAAACTTAAGTCACAGATGGCAAAACGAAGCAACCGTTTTTGCAACAGCTGCTTCCCGAAATGCAGCACATTAGCGAGATCCCATCTCCGTTAACAGATCGTTAACAGACAGTCTTGCAGTGCTGGGTGAGCAGGGATGACAAGTCTGTCTTGAGATAATGATGGTAATGAAGGAGGTGGTCTGGTTCTGGGGTTTTTTCTCAAATTATTGCAGGGGCTCTGAGGTGTGTGTGTGTCTGTACCTGTACCGAGAGGGGAAATAATGAGGATATCTAAATTCAGTGCTCCTTTAGAGCCCTTCCAGTTCTTGCAGCCTGCTAGGAGCAGATGGCAAGAAAGCTCCTCAGTACCAGGCCACCTTCATCATCACTCTCTGGGGTTTTCCTGTCCAGAGGACCATTCCTGTCCTGTGCTCAAGGGAGAGCTGAGAGCCTCAGATTTTCCCTGGAGAGAGCTCTTCATATCTCAAACCGGGTCTCATACCAATTTGAAACAGATCCTGTGTACCACCAGCTCCCCCACAACCGTTTCTACCAGGGTGGATGCTGCCAGTGGCAAGAAAACAAGATTTCAGAGTTTCACTGGGCCCTCAAGAGAGAAGGGATTTAGGTCGCGTCACCCACCTGTATGTCTCCTGGCTCCTCCTCCTCATCTCCTTTATCCATTTATTCAGGAGCGAGTTCTCCCGCCGGTACCAAAAGTAGATGCTCATCATCAGGGCCGGGAGGAAGAGCAGGAAGATGAGCAGAAGGGTCATTAAGATGGCTTCATGATCTGGCAGGGAAAGCACAAAGATGAGTGTGGGGCTGGGAGAGCCAGCAGCCTCCGGCTTCACTCAATGGAAACGTAGAATCATAGAATGGTTTGGGTGGGAAGGGACCTTTAGGGATCACCCAGCCCAACCCCCCTGCAGTGACAGGGACAGCTTTAACCAGAGCAGGGTGCTCAGAGCCCCGTCCAACCTGGCCTGGGATGTTCCCAGGGATGGGGCCTCCACCGCCTCTCTGGGCAACCTGTGCCAGTGCTTCACCACCCTCATTGTAAAAAATTTCTTTCTTATGTCCAGTCTAAACCTATTCTTCTTTAGTTTAAATCCATTATTCCTTGTCCTGTCACAACAGGCCTTGCTAAAAAAATTGCATCCATCCTTCCTATCGGCCTCCTTTAAGTACTGGAAGGCCGCAATAAGGTCTCCCTGTAGCCTTCTCTTCTCCAGGCTGAACAACCCCAACTCCCTCAGCCTGGTGTCATAGGAGAGGGGCTCCAGCCCTCTGACCATCTTCGTGGCCTCCTCTGGACCTGCTCCAACAGGTCCATGTCCTTCTTGTGCTGAGGGCCCCAACATCAGTCCCATTTGCTCATTCCCAGCCACCCAGGCTAGAGACATCATTGCTGATCGCACCTCCAAAAAGGGAGCACTACCATCCGGTGGTCTCTGATAAAAATGGGTGGCCATCAAGCAACCAGAGCTAGGCACAGGCTGTGAGTCTGCCTGAACAGACCCAACCCAGCACATTTGGGGGTGAGCTGTCAGCAGCTTTATGGCCCCATTTCCCCCTCTCACGGCATCGCTCCAGCCCCACCAGTGTCACAAGGCACTGGACGAGAAGTCGTGACTCACTGTCGCGCTGCACAGGGCCACTGTCCACACTGCCACCCAAGCCCGGCTTCTCGCAGTATGGGGGAGCCCAGCCAGCATCACAGTGGCAGTTCTTGTTGCTGTTGCAGACCTGCAGGATGAGAAGGAGGGTTGGAGACCACGAGGGACGTATGGAAACAACGGTCCGTATGGTGGGGATGAGACCAGATGGCCAATGGCAGGAGTCAAGGCTGAAGGAGCTTAACCCCTGCCAATATTCACCCCTTGAACATCGCTTGGATCATGTCTGTGTTGCCCTCAAATGTGTGACTGCAATGTACAGAGATATTTTCTTGCTGACACTTTCATTTCCTTGGTCTTTGCAGAAACCTTGAAGTATCTTACACCCTCAGTTTTCACACCGCTTGACTAGACAAGCCCAATGCCCTTAATGCTTTGCATTATTGGATCCCCTTGGGATCTTCCCATTAAACCATAACATTGTTGTTGCCTTATCTGACAAAGCCCTGCATTCTGCAGAGGTCAAATCTTTGTAGCCTTTAAGCTTTGGACAATAGTGGTTCTTTCTATTCGCTGAAACATTCCGTGCCTTTTTACAGTCCCAGTTGTGTTTCTAACTCTTACTTTGCTCTCAGGGGAACAGGCACCTGCTCTGAGCTCTGAATGCTCTCCAGTTCAAATTGGACCCTGATCTAAATTTTGCAGATGGTCCTTACATCACAAATGACCTTATTCCTCTACCTTGGACATGGGTAAGCAAAGGTCTCATCTCAGCCTCACCCATAGCTGATGCATGTGAGAGTTATGAAAAGCAGATGCCCACTGCATTGCAAGGCTCATCCCTGTGGGAGACACTTGGTTTTGCTTAAGAATCTCATTTCAGGAGCCCGCTGTAGGTCTCAGGCAATAACTCACCCCATGGCCATTGCACCGGGAAACGCACTTTTCCAGCTCAAAAAGGGAGGCATTCTGGCACCGGCGATCTTTGCAAACCTGAGAGAGAGCCAAGAAGCTGAGGTTAGAGAAAGACCCGAGAGACGGGGGACAGTGATCTTCTGGCTTCATAGATGGGAGTCCGCTGGAAGGATGCTGTCCATTGGAAAATGCGGGTTGGCTAAATCATATTTTTCCAGGTCAATGCATTTCACTCTCATTTTCAGCACAGCCCAGGAAACCTCTGCCATTCCCCCATCCAGGACAGCTCAGCAGAGACCAGCCACCACCACTCCCACCTCCCTCCCCTGACAACCCACCTGGCAGCTCATGGAGAAGGCATTTCCCATCTGGCCCTAAAACGCAGTCACCAGCCAAAAAAAACAACACTGGATTTCAAAACCGGCCATCCTTTCTCATGAAAATGTCGACGTTTTGGCCTTCCATCCCAAACTGGGATGAAAATTTCACAACTGAAATGCCAAATAGCAAAGGCCATATCTCCCCAGCCAGCTCTGTCTGGTGTGCATCCCTGCTACCGTGCTGTCTACCAGGCTTCTGCCCTTTCTCAGCTGAACCGATCCTCTGTAAAGTACTTGGAGATGCAGGGGTTGTAAAAGAGACTAATGCTCAGTTAGCAGCATCTGTTTGGATCTGTTGTCCTGATTCCTAACACAGCTTTCCCCTGGGAAACAGTTTATTCATAGGAGGAAGCCTCATCCATCAAGTCCTGGGGCATGCCATTCTTGCTGGGGTTGCTCCACTATGTATTAAATCAGTAAAGAAGCATGGAGGCCAAAGAGAACAATTTGATGGCCTACACACAAGCATCTGGTCTCATCTAGAAATGCCCTGGTTGAGATGTCATCAATGCAACGTCTGCAAGCTTGGGGGGAACCACATCCCATGTCCCGGCTGTAACGCAGAGAAGAGCCAATGTCTACGTTGGACCTGGGACAAGAGCTAAGGAGCTGATCTCCTGGAGCAGACCCCAGCCCTAGGAAAAGGTACTCACCATCCCATCTCCACACTTTGTCCCTGTCATCACCAGCCCAGGGTCGGAGAGGTCTTCCTCCTCGTCCTTTGTGGTGTACATGTAGGTGCCTCGGCACTTCACCTCCCGCCCATTCCAGCGGATGGTGGTGTCAATGGAGACAGTGTTGGTCCCCTGGGGCTTCTTAGCTGAGCTCTGGCACTGGATCTTGCCACACATAGCATCCCTAGGAGCAGAACACAGCTGAGGTGAGGGCAGGAGATGTGGGATGTACTCCCTGCCCTGCTGCCTGCTGGCTCACCTCCCTCTGAATTTATGGCCATGGAAGGTTGTGATGGCAGAGGCTCAGCAGGTTCAGAAAGGGCCTTAGATAAATCATGGTCAGCACAGAAATGCTGGAGGAAACAGGCAGGGGGGCTTCTTCTAACATCCCTGGTCTAACTGGGAATACTGGAGAGCACACACTCCCTAAATAGCATCTCCTGCTGATGCTGTCTTTGATTTTCCCTTCAGGCTGGGCTGGGAGGTGATACATGGTGGGACAACCTCCCAGCACTTATGGGGACTGAGCCCAGGAAGGACCTGGTGGCTTCCTCAGGTCCAAACTGGAGCTGGCCCAAGGGGTGATGCCAGGAGGTAGGGCCCCACCAGCCCTTTCGCAGGGGTGGGCAGCGGGGGGCTGCGGGTGCAGGAGAAGGAGATGGAGCACCCATGGGTGCCAGCGGTGCACCCACCTCTTGTCGCATTTCACGTAGCGCCCTTGGCTGTCTTTGCCGCAGTTGCCGTAGGTGTTGCCGGCCATGTTCACGTCCTGGAAACAGGCGTCTGGGGCCGGCCAGGCACCTGTAGGGAGGGAGGAAAGGTCCCGCGTGGGATGGGGAAAGCAGCCAGCAGGGAGAAATACCGAAACCGGGAGCAGTGGCTGGATGCTTATGGAGAAAACACCATGGAAAAGTCTCCCAGAGAGCTGCTGCTGCAGGTGCCAGGCCAAGAACAGCACAAGAGGGGTGAAATCCCCTTTTCTCTGGGGTCTAGCAGAGAATTTTGGCCCTGGGGGAGGACTCCCCCCTGTGCCTGCTGCAGCTCTCCTGGGGGCACCCATGGGTGCTGGCCCTGGGGGTGGCAGCACCGCTACGCAAATGGGGACCTATGTGCAGGACCTATGGGGCAGGAGCAGTAGGGGGGTGTACGTGGGTGCGAGCGGGGTGTTGGGAGTGTGGGTATGGGGGCTGCAGCGCGCACAGGGCAGGGTGCAGCACGTGGCTGCGCGTGGCCATATGTAGTGCGGGGGCCCTGCGCAGCACGGGGTCGTACGCAGCTGGGGGCCACACACAGCAGATGGCCGTATGGAGCATATGAGCTATGGGCCGTATGCAGAGTGGGGGCCGTATGCAGCCTGTGGCCCTATAAAGTGTGTGTGTGTACATATATATATATATGTATGAAGTGTGTAACAACCACACGAAGCATCTGGCCATGTACACCTTATGAGCCACGTCACCTACGGGCCATATGAAGTACAGGGTCTGTAGGCAGCGTGAGGGCCATATGCAGGATATGGGCTAACTGAAGCAAGGAGGCCATATACAGTCTACACAGTGCATGAGCCATATGCAGTGCATGAGCCATATGCAGTGCTGAAGCCATATGTAGTGTACGGGCTGCACTGCAGCGTGGAGGTCACTTGCAGCACACGGAATCACGTGCAGCACGGGGATCATACGCAGCATGGGGGCTGGATGTAACGTATGGGCTGGATGCGACGTGGGGACCATAGGCAGAGGGTAGACGGGCTGGGCAGAGCAGAGGACCAGGCATCTGGGTGTGCGTTCACAGCACCCCCAGCCCTCCATGCCAGCCCCATGGATGCAGATCCCAACCCTGGATGGGGACAGCACAACCCTTCCATCCACCACCCTCCAGCCCCACGGGCAGGGGGCATGGAGACCCCACGTGCAGACACAGCGCCAAGGCACAACAGAGAATCACAGAATCATAGAATCGCTTAGGTTGGAAAAGACCTTTAAGATCATCCAGTCCAACCATTAACCTCACACTACCAACTCCACCACTAAACCAATTAAGGGGAGAGTAAGAATTAATTTCATGTTTCCTGCTTGGTGGCTGGATTAATTTTAATGAAAGTAAAACTAGGAATCATTAAGGTTGGAAAGGACCTTTAAGATCATCAGTCCAACCATCAACACAACACCACCATGCCTACTAAACCATGTCCCAAAGTGCTACATCTACCCGTTTTTTGAATGCCTCTAGGGATGGGGACTCCACCACCTCTCCAGGTAGCCTGTTCCAACGTGGCTCCTGCTCTGGAGAGGGGTGGCAAGGAGGCAGGGCTGGGGCTGGTGGGACTCACCTGGTCCCCAGAGCTGGACGCACTGCTGGTGGTGGGTCATGCACATGCCGTTGTTGCAGTAAGCCTCGCCGTAGGCGCAGGATGAGCCATCCAGCAGGTATACGTTGGCTGGGCAGTAGGGTGAGGCACCCGTGCAATATTCAGGGAGGTCACAGGATCCCGCCGCTTCCCTGCAGATCGTCCCAGCCACCTTTAGCTACCACAGGAGGAGAGAGAAACATCAGCACTGAGCGGCAGCATAGGGGCCAAGCCGGGATTGCTGCTGCCTCCCAGTACACCTTGGGGCCATACACCATCTATAGTGTCCTCTGTGGTACTATATGGGGCTGTCAAGGTACAAAGCCAAATTCCTGGGCTGGACCCCAGACACAGAGCAGCCGGCAGAGACTCCCCTGCAGACGTGAGTTTACATATAACCCTTCTCACTTGGCACCGGGGGCGGGGGGTTGACCTCAGGAACATGCAGCGTGTGAGTGCCAGGGAGTGGGGGGGGCCATATCTCCCTGCACAGCCCACAGGCGGGTGGGGGGGCACAGTGGGGGGCACAGCGAGGGGCTTACCTTGCAGTTCTGGCAGCAGTCACCATGGGCACACTGGGCCCCCGCCTTCAACGTGCAGTTGTGTGCGTTGCAACATGGGTTGGTGCATTCCTGCGTGGGAAGAAGAAGACACCACCACGGTCGGTGAGTCCATCCCTTCCCCACTGCTGCCCCCAGCCCCTTCTCCAGCCATCACAGCACTGCTCTTCTCACTTTGACGATGGGGAAACTGAGGCACAGGGGGGATGAGGAAGACCTGAGTATTCTGGGGCAAAGTCAAGAAGAAAGCCAGGACCAGGTTAAATGGATTTAGGAAGGTGGGACTGAGAAGAGCTCTTGGGATGGAGTCTCTGCCATGACCAGCAAACCTCTTTCCTTGGAAATAACCCCCTCCATGTGGGCTGCATCCTGCAACCCAGCAGCTGAGCTGAGCTGCAAAAGCCTCTGTGGGAAAGCAACGCAGCACCCAGCACCGTACCTCCACCTCCCCGCAGTCACAGTCTTCTCCTTCCTCCAGAAAGCCGTTGCCACATTTCCGTCCTACCACCAGGTCCTTGGTGTCGGGCAGGTTGAAAAGACACATGCCACCTCCCTTCTGGAAGTAGTTCTCCAGCTGCCTCTTGCTGCAGGAGCTGAACACGCGAGGGAAGGGATGTCTGCGCAGGCGACAGATGGGGAGGGATGGGAACCAGGGTGATGGGGACCAGGAGAAGGTGGAAAACCACAGTCAGAGCTGGGAAACAAGGACATGGGCAAACTGGCACAAACGCTTCCAAGAGCAGAAGCCACCGTCAGCCAGATGCATCAAGACCGCGAACATCCCCCACCCCAACTCACATGGCTGAGCATCAGATTAACAACCAGGGGACACCACACTTAACCCAAGTATTTTCCAGAATGGGATGAGGTGGACAAGCAGAGCTGCTACACGCCACCCCCAGAGCATCAACCCTCCAGCAAGAAACCTCTTGGAGATTGGAGACCCTCATGGTCTGAACCTCTGTCCTGGTTTCAGCTGGGATAGAGTTAATTTTCTTCCTAGTAGCAGGCACAGTGCTGTGTTTTGGATTTAGTAGGAGAAGAATGTTGATAACACACTGATGTTTTTAGTTGTTGCTGAGTACTGCTTATGCTAGTTAAGGATTTTTCAGCTTCCCATGCTCTGCCAGGTACACAAGAAACTGGGAGGGGGCACAGCCAGAATAGTTGATCCAAACTGACCAAAGGGCTATTCCATACCATATGGCATCATGCTCAGTATATAAACTGTGGGGAGTTGGCCGGGGAGCAGCGATCGCTGCTCAGGAACTGGCTGGGTATCGGTCGGCGGGTGGTGAGCAATTGCACTGTGCATCACTTGCTTTGTATATTATTATTACTATTATTATTATATTGTTATTATTATTATTTTACTTTCTTTTATTTCAATTATTAAACTGTTCTTATCTCAACCCAGGAGTGTTTCTCACTCTTACTCCTCCGATTCTCTCCCCCATACCATTGGGGTAGGGGGAGTGAGCAAGCGGCTGCGTGGTGCTTAGTTGCTGGCTGGGGCTAAACCACGACAGCCTCAAAGCCCAGGGAGCACCCACGCCTGCAGGCTCTGCCAGCTCAATGCTGGTGTAGGTGTCACCTCCGTCCCTTGGTCCTCTGCACCTGGGACACCACAGACCCTTCCTGTCCTAACCGCGGGGCAGGTCTCTACATCTGCAGTGACTGTCTGCTCAGGAAGTCTGCTAAATACATGCCTGCTATCACCCAACCGTTGATAGGAAACAGCCATTTGGGGCTCTTT
Organism: Pelecanus crispus; assembly: GCF_030463565.1. NCBI lineage: Eukaryota > Metazoa > Chordata > Aves > Pelecaniformes > Pelecanidae > Pelecanus > Pelecanus crispus. The sequence goes on from NC_134646.1 coordinate 85,453,363, forward strand.
AAATACCACCATGGCTGAGATGGAGAAAAATCCTCTAAAAAAATTAAAGAAAAATGGAAAAGAAACACAAAACACCCCCCTGTACTAAATCATTCACAAGGCCTGAGGAGCAAAAAATAAAAATCAGAGCCTACTACATATAAAAGTCATTTCTCTAACAGCCCAACTGGCCTCTCCCATAAGGAGCTGGAGAGAAACAGTGATTTTCTAGAGAAGCTCTGAGCATGGTTCTTCCGTAATTTTGCACAAGTATGCAGCGGTTTTTTTGTGTCATATACTAAGAAGGAGGAAGCAGAGAGTAAGAGCTGTGCACCGCTTTCCACTTCAGTGCTTGTTTCATTTCCTCCTATCGCTGAAAAAGAGTTTTATTTTATATTAGGACATCTCATTTCCAAAATGACACAGAGCACTGCTTCTGAAAATATTTTTGAAGCATGGGGGGAACCTCTTGAGCTGCAGAGAAAGCTGTAAGTCCATGCAACTTATGGGAGGGTAAGCAAGTAAATATACCAAATAAGTTGGTACATGAACGTGCAAATAGGAACAGGTTGAAGACAGTCAAAAAATGTGTTTCCTGCCCATGTGGGGAAAAAAATACTTCAGCAAAAATGAGAAGGAAGAAATGTCACGGGGAGATGTCAGCTCAGAGAGCTTTGCCTGCAGGGGTGAGCAGGGGCACAGCTGAGCTACAGCATCTGCTACTGCTTTGCACCAGTGCCTCCAGCGCTGGTGGGTAGGGACAGGGTAATTAATTAGTAGGATAACTAAACAAACAAGCGCACAACTGCCTCATCCTGGAAAGCCGGTGCTTTTCCCCACCACAAGCCACCTAGGAAGAGACTAAACCCCACGGCGTCAGCGCCGCGGTCTGACAGCCCTGAGAGCCACAGGAAAACGGCCTGGGGACACCCTGAAACCGCACCACGGTTTTTGACTTTTATTAATTGGAAGAGCGGGTGGGTTCAAATAATGGGGAATAAACAGCTGCTTTTCTGCAGTGCAGGGCAATCTGGGATGACTGTATTGTTGGGAGCCGGAATACCCAACAGGAGAAGGACCTTGGAAGGAAAAGTAGCACCAACCGGCTAAATTTTATACAGCTTTGGGCTGAATTAAAGGGAAAAAGCAAAGGAAAACAAACTCTGGATGGATGACAGAGAGCATGAAAGCTAATGACTGCCACTCCGGAGCATCCCACATCCAGATTTAGTGGGGTTGGGGTGAGGGATGTGAGCTCACCCCACCACAGCCCCCCAGTGCCATGAGTCCCCGCCAGCATGACCGGGGACTGGGCACCCCTTGGCCCTCCGGTCTTTACAATAAAGAATAATTGCATCGTGCTGAGGTGTGGGTTAGCACAGGAAAATGCCTTGGATTGCTGTATTGTGTCTATCATAGAATCATAGAATCATCAAATTGTTTAGGTTGGAAAAGACCTTTAAGATCATCCAGTCCAACCATTAACCTCACACTACCAACTCTACCACTAAACCAATTAAAGGTAGATTAAGAATTCCATGTGTCCTGGCTTGGTAGCTGGATTATTTTTTAATGAAAGTAAAAACTAGGAATCATTAAGGCTGGAAAGATCTCTAAGATCATCATGTCCAACCACCAACCCAACACCCCCATGCCCACTAAACCATGTCCCAAAGTGCCACCTCTGCCCGGTTTTTGAACGCTTCCAGGGATGGGGACTCCCCCACCTCTCTGGGCAGCCTGGTCCAATGCTTGACTACCCCTTCCAGGAAGAAATTTTTCCTAATACCCCATCTAAACCTCCCCTGATGCAGCTTGAGGCCATTTCCTCTCGTCCTATTGCTTGTTCCTTGCAAGAAGAGCCCGACCCCCCTCCCTGCCCCCTCCTGCCAGGAGCTGCAGAGCGATCAGGTCTCCCCTCAGCCTCCTCTTCTCCAGGCTGAACACCCCCAGCTCCCTCAGCCGCTCCCCACCAGCCCTGTGCTCCAGACCCTTCCCCAGCTCCGTTGCCCTTCTCTAGACACGCTCCAGCACCCCAATGTCCTTCTTGTATTGAGGGGCCCAAAACTGGACACAGGTGTGGCCTCACCAGCGCCGAGTACAAGGGCACAATCACCTCCCTGCTCCTGCTGGCCACACTATCCCTGACACAAGCCAGAATGCTGTTGGCCTTCTTGGCCACCTGGGCACACTGCTGGCTCATGTTCAGCCGGCTGTCAACCAACACCGCCAGGTCCTTTTCGGCCAGGCAGCTTCCCAGATAACATCCATTTGCTTCCATCCCTAGCTCTTTTGGGATGGGGCTGCTACCCCTCGGAGACCACCAGCCCGGCCTGCTCCTGGGCCCCAGGATGTGCTCGCTCCAGGGAATTGGGATGTGCAGGGCAAACGGGAGGAGGGCAGCCAGCCGGGTCCCTCTTTGCAATGGGGCACTGCACCCACAATGGTGCCTTGCAGGACAGGACCCCCTCCCCACTCCCCAGCCCACCCAGATGCAAAGAGCATCCACAATCTGCTGGGGGCTTAGGAACTGCACCCCATCCCCACCACCACTTACCCAGTGGCCGCTGCCATGACACAGCCACCTTGCTCCGGGGTGGCCTCCACGCAGCAGCCTGTGCTGTCGTGGCTCATGCCAAAATTGTGGCCGATTTCGTGGGCCATAGTGGCAGCTGCTCCGATGGGCTGCTCCGAGTGGTCCTGCATAGGGATGGGGGATGCATCAGCGCAGCAGCCAGGAGTGATGGAGAGGGGTGATCCCACAGCAGAGAATGGGTTTGGGGTGATGGAGGGACCACAACATCCCTGGGATTGCAACTGCATCCCGTGGGAGGGACAGAGAGAGGGATGGAGGAGAATTCATGGCAGACATGGGGTTTGGTCTCCTAAAAGTCCCACATGGGACTGTCAGGAAGCTCTTTTGCTGGAGTCAACTGCTGAAAACCTGGAGCCTTGGAAGGCGCATCCCAAAAACCAGAAACCTCCGTTCTCCACACCGCCACCCTGCCTAGGGACCACAGGTCACCAGGACCACCACCCCCCCATCAGGAGGAGGATAAGAGTTATCTGGGGTGGAGATGACCCTACAAAACCAGAGAGCACAAGCAGGGAACAAGCAGAGGCTATTCAACATGAGGGGCAGAAGCAACACAGGAGATCCCAATACTGCTGCTAGCTGCGAGCTAGGGGTGTACCTGGGGCAGGAGACCTTCAAACCAGCCCTTTCTCACTCTCGTTAGTACTTGGCCAACATCTGAGAGGGGTAAGGGGCTACCAGCATCATCATTTGCTCTCAGGCTGCATGCCAGGACCAACCCCAGACGGCTGGTCCTCCAAGCCCATGAAGAACCCCAACAAGATGGGGTGGCGATGGGTTCCCCCAGCCTGGGAGGAGCAGTAGGGACCCCCGTGCCCCTCTTACCATGCTGACACCTCCAGAGTTATCCGCGCTGCACATCCCCTCCAGCGGAGCCATGCCGATGGTTGTCCCCCTGAACGTCTTCCCTCTGCCCAGAAAGGAGAACGGAGGGGCAGTTAGCACCCCAGGGGTGGTTTGGAGACCCTGGTCTGAGCTGCGAGCCCCCGCTCCAATGCCCCCGGCTCCATAGGGGTACTCACGTCAGCAGCTGGGCGTTGTCATGCTTCTTGCGTGACCTCAGCGCCTTCTTCCACTGCAGGAAGGACCAGAGCGTGGCATTGGCATCGCTGGTGACAGCACACTGGTCCCGCTCCGTCCACACCTCCAGGCCGATCAGGGCCACCTTGATATTCAGCGACCTGTAAAACTGCAGGGAGGGGACAGGGATGGAGGGGACAGTGTCTGGCATTCGCTGTACATCCTCCATCATTGCCACGGTATTTCAGCTGGTGGGTCTCCATGCTTCACCTCCAGCTGGGTGGCATGGGGACACACTTGTCCCAATCCACCTGCAAGGATGAGCTCTACAGGCATAGGCATGGGCACAGGAGCCAGTCAGGGTGGCACGACGCCATTCATCAGCTGACAACACTTAAGCACGTCCCTGCTCGTGTCGAGGATGCCAGCATTGATCCCCGTCACCACAGCAGGGTGAAAAGCCAGCAGCACCCTCTTCACTGCTGCAGCTCAGACAACGGGCGGCAAAGCATTTTCCACCACGTGCTCACATCTGCCACCTAAACTGCTAGCCCCAGTGATGTGGGGACAGTCCCTGAGGGCCACCACTGGGCTGGCCGCAAGCTCAGGTGCTTTCACATGCACCAGGAATGATGGAGGCGGTGGCAGGTGCGTCTCGCCAGCCATTACCTTGTCCACGTAGTTTGCGATCTCCACGATGCGCTGCTTGGTGTGGCCCAGATTGAGGTTCTGGTTCCTGTACTGCAGAGAGATGGGGATGGGGAAGGGTCACCGGAGGAAGAGCAGGGAGGGAGACAGAGAGGGGTCCTGGCTTTTCGGGCAGGGGACCAGGTTTCTGCCCCCAACAGCGCTCACCAGTGTGTGATCAGCAACAATGAAGAGCTCCATGTACTTCATGGTCCTCCAGGCATCTCTCTTCGCCTGTAAGACAGACAGCAAGGCTTGGAGGCACAAAAGAGCGGGCAGCCCATGGCTCTGGGTATCACAGGTTCCCCAGACACTGCAGAGCTGCCCAGGAAGGACAGCTGAGAGGGGAAACTGAGGCATGAGGCAACGAGGAAAATTCGGGCAGCTTTAGTGCAATTCCCAACGTCACCTCACATCACGTCCCAGATTGTATGACACAGCACCGATCCCCAACCCACGCATCCTCCCTTTGAGGTCTCCTGCCCAAACTCAAACCAGGTGAGCTGCCCATGAGCACCCCTCACATCCCATCTGCCTGCGCAACCCTGCCCAGATGCCAGGGTGACGGGTACCCCGCCGCAAGCTGCAGGCATTTAGCGGGGGCACAGATGGCCCCGCTCTCAGTCCTCTGCTCCTCCACAACCAAAGGACCCCCAGGATGGATTTACCCGGTGGTGCGCTGGCTGGAAGAGCTGAGCGATGTCAGCAATGGTGCTCCCAAAATCATCGCCGTGGCTGCAGGTCCCACCTCGGATGGGCAAGTGCTCTGCTCGGTGGATGACGTGATGGCCCAGCTCGGGGGTCCCCAGGGGTTTCAGGTAGTAGCTGGAGTTGCTGCTCAGCACTATCAGGCCCCTGGGAATGGAGAGAAGCCCCCGATGGCTCCTGCGGTGCTTTCACTCCGGCTCCCCCAGGCCCCGCTGAGGCCCCACAAACTCACTGCACCTCAGCTTGGTCCATATCCACAGTGGGCGCAGACAAGAGATGGGTGTCTCTGTCAATACAGCCCTATGAGCTAATATATCCTTAAAATTAAACCTGCATGCCAGGAAGACCACACGAATGCGGGATGGCAGCTGGTGGTCGCAACAGAGCAAAGCTCAGTTCTGCGGTACCCCCGAGGGGTGCGGGATCTTGCCTCCTCCAGAGACAAATTTCCTTGAAGGCAGCTCATGCTGCCAGAAAAACGGCCTCTCCCCTCCCTGCCCAGCCCTGGGGTCGGGTGAAGGATGGGAGAAGGGGAGCGATGTTAAAAAATCAGCCCCACGAAGCATCTAGAGCTGGGCTTGCAGGACCATCGGTGCTTCTCCGGGGGGTCCCCAGAGGGGGTCCCTGCAGGGAGGAAAGGAGCAGCCAGATCCATCCCCCTCTTCGTCAGCCCCACAAGCCCCCCACCACCCCACACATCTCCGTACCGTATTCCCGAGCATGTGCTGAGGACGACCCAGGAGCCGCTGTAGCCCCGGACGTGCCCATGGTAGTAGCAGTGGTCCTGGGAGAGAGGCAATCATAGAATCATTGAATCATTTAGGTTGGAAAAGACCTTCAAGATCATCAGTCCAACCATTAACCTAACACTACTGAGTCCACCACTAAACTGATTAAGGGTAGAGGAGTAATTTCATGTTTTCTGGCTTGGTGGCTGGATTATTTTTTAATGAAAGTAAAACTAGAATAGAACCATTAAGGTTGGAAAGATCTCTAAGATCATCAGTCCAACCATCAACCCAACACCCCCATGCCCACTAAACCATGTCCCAAAGTGCCATGGAGGGTGTGATGGAGAGCTCTGTTAGAAACCACCACGCAGGGCTGGGCAGCAACAAACCCCATGTGCCTGGCCCAAAAACCACCCGTTCTGCATTTCCCATCCGGGCGAGCGGTGTCCCTCTGCGCCAGGGAACGGGACGGATGGAGCCGGGAGGCTGCGGGCTGCAGCGGTTCAGCCAGGGACACAGACAGCCCCGCGCCCGGCTCAGCATGCTGGAAGGGTGACAAATGGCCGGTGGGGGGGACGTCAGGGAGAGCGAGGGCTGCTCGAGCCTGGCGCTGCCTGTGTTTATTTCCCGAGGTGCTGTATCACGGCCAAGAGATACAGGAGGCGCGTGTTGCTGCATTCCTCCCGCGACAGGCGCCGGGGATGCTGCCAGCGAAAACGCTGCACCTCATCCCGGTGGGGCTCTGGCTTCATCCCAAGTGCCAAGGCACCCCGAAAAAAACCAGAGATGAGCTACGCCTGCCCCCTGCCCCAGCACCCACCGTGTGGTTGGGGGCCACCGTCACGGGCTGCCCATCTGCGGCGTAGTGCGTCTCCGTGTAGCCCGGCGCCAGCAGCCTGCGGAGAGCGGAGAGGGGAGAAGGGTGAGGACCCTGGTGCTGCTCTGGGTGTCCAGACCCCATGCAGACCCCGTCTGCATGGTCCCCGCTTCGCAGCCCCCCGCCTCTGCAAAGCTTTGGACAGCGGAGCTGGCAGCGTGGCCATCACCGCCGCGTCAGGGCTGGCCCCTGACCAGCGGTTGCCCGCGGCCAGCAGGGACACAAATCGCAGCCTGACGTCCCCCTTTGCGTGGCAGCAAGGAAGGGGCTGCCCTTACTGCTTTGAGGTCCAGCTGGTCTGGGCCAAGGGACCTGCACAGGAGCCCGGCTGCCCGCCCACCCCCTGGCCCAGGGGCCACCTCCCCACCCCCACGGACGAGCAGCCAGGCAGGGTGACAGCTCCTCCACAGGGACCAAACCCCCCTCGGGACCACCAAAATCCCCACGGGGAAGCGTCCCGCTGGGAGAAAAAGGGATCAACCCCATACTCAGGGTCCAGCTGAGGACGTGAGAGGTTTGGGGTCTCTGGCACAGCCACCCCCTCCCGCCCCATGCCACTTTGCCTCGCTCCCGGCACAGCGAGGGTCACGCTCCTGACCCAACACCCCAGCAACAGGGCGTGGGGTCCCCGAAAAACCAGAGCTGATCGTGAGAAAGCTCTGGCTGCTTCGAGCAAAGCCTGCGCTCCCCTGCCTTCACCCCGCACGCCTCGGCCTCCCCGCAGCTGCCGGCCATGTCCCACCGAGGCCGGGCCCCCGCCGCCCGTGACGCAGCCCCAGCCCACGCTGACAAATTGCTTCCTGCCGCGGGGAAGGGCCAGAGCCGAGCTTGCAACCGGCAACGCTTGGGGCTGGGGGTCCTGGGGAGCAGACGGGGGCAGGATTTAGACTGAAATGACCCCACGGGTGGTGGGAGAGAAGAGAAGGGGATGGGGGAGTCCATGCCCAGATGCCAGGGTGATGGGCACCCCTCCACGAGCTTGCAGCCACCGTGGGGACTGCAGGTCCCCCCCGAGGGACAGCGTGCACGCAGGGGTCTCAGCCACCTGAAGAAGGACAAAGCAGGGCTGGGTTTGCCCCTGCTGACAGTTTGGCCCTCGATTCGTGGGGTTTGGCCCCATCCCAGGGGTTTTATTCTGTAGCAAAAGAAAACAAACCAAGCAGCCAGCCCCAGAATAGCCCTCCCGCCTCTTGGTTTCTATTTTGCAACCAGTTTGGGCCCAAAAATGTCGCTGTGGGCACGTTCCCGCCTCCCCAGCCCGCCTGTGAGTGGGTGCCTGGCACCAGTAACTCCAGTTACAGCGGAGAAAGGAGACAGGAGCTCAGCCTAGGTCCTGGAAAGGGACCCATGGGCAGCCTGGCAAGACAAGTGCCCGGCCAGCGCGGAGGCAGATGGGCAGTCGGCCATGCAGGACGGGGACAGGAATGGGGACGGGTCAGCTGAGGACAGCAGAGAGGCAAAAGCCTCCATGCCATGTCTGGGGAGTAGGGGGAACTGGGAGGGTTGAGCCGATCCCCCAACCGGGAGCATTGCGAGTCCCATCCAGGGGCACAGCAAGTTCCAGCATGGCTCAGACCACTGGGATGTCATCTCCAGGGCAAGGACCAGGAGCCCCGGGGAAGGCAGGGCAAGGAGATGTGTATTCTCCTCCAGCACAAGGGAAGGCCTTGTTGAAAAACACCACAAAGGTTTTGGAGGCCCACCACATCTCCCGGTACCAGAAGAAAGAAGATTTGAGGTCTAGCATGGCCTCACTGGCCCATGAGCTAGCTGGCACAGGACACCAGTGTAGATGGCCAGGGCTACACTGGTGTCCCCAGTAGACACAACCACTAGGCACAGCCAGCCTTGGGTGCTGTGGACTATCCTGGGTGCCATATGGACTGCCTTGGGTGCTATGGATGGTACTCATTGCCATAGATGCTCTTGGGTGCTACGGACTGCCTTGGGTGCCACAGATGGTCCTGAGTGCCATGGAAGATCTTGGGTGCCACGTCTTGGGTGTCATGGACTGTCCTGGATGCCATGGGTGGTCCTGGGTGCCATGGATGCTCTTGGGTGTCACATACTATCCTGGGTGCCATGGATGATTTTGAGTGCCATGGACTATCCTGAGTGCCATGAACTGTCTTGGGTGCCATGAACTGTCTTGAGTGCCATGGATGGTCCTATGTGCTATGGATGCTCTTTGATGCCATGGAAAATCCTGGGTACCACAGATGGTTCTGGGTGCCACAGATGGTCTTGGGTGCCACAGACAGTCCTGAGTGTCATGGATAGCCCTGGGTGCCACAAATGCTTTTGGGTGCCATGGATGATCCTGGGTGCCTTGGATGATCCTGGGTGCCGTGGATGGTCCTGAGTGTCGTGGATGATCCTGGGTGCCATGGATGGTCCTGGGTGCCATGGCCTGCCCTGGGTGCTCAGCTCCCTTTTGCTGGCACCAATCCTCTCATCTGTTTCACTGTGCCCTCATCCAGAGCTCAGCAGCCTGCAATGCTCCATGCTCCTCCAGTCCTGCCAGAGGCACCGCAACCACCTGGAATGCTCTTCACCCCTCCTGGCCATCCTCATCCTTTCAGCTTGGCAAAGTGGTACCAAGCCAGAATTAGGGTCATGAGAAGACATATAAACATCTTCAGGCCTGGTGCACCAGCCAGAAACAAGGCTAAGCTTTGCACGTGAGCTTTCAACCCCCACTGCCAACCCCACCATTGCCCGCAGCGCTAAAACACAACATGCATGGGAACCCCCCCCAGCTCTCCTTCCTGCACACCAACAGCCCCTCTGCAGGTCGCTGGGACCTGCTGCCTGGCACAGCTGTTTGGGGGACACCGTGGTGGTTGCTTTTGTACCCAAACAGCCGCAAGAAGAGGGCTCTGCCAGGCACAAGCCTCCCACAGCTGCTGGTGAGAAGCAGAAGTGGAAGCAGAAGCCCATCCTACAGAGATCACTTTTCTGCCCTGCTCCACCACGGGGTTGCCTGGCACCAGGAGGAACCTGAACCCAGAAAGGGAGAAATGCCACAAGGTCTCGGGGAGAGGGGCAAGGAGAGAAGGGCAGGAGATGGAGATGATTGCTCTCCTTGCTCCAGCCCTGGCACGAGGGGATGCCAGGCTGGGTGAGTGTCACAGGAGACAGATGCTGCTGGCACCTGCACCTGAGTCAAACCAACGAAGGAGCCCAGAAAGGGTCGGGCGAGGCTACATGGCCAGGTCACCCAGGAATGGTGCCAGGCTGCCAACCCCAAGACCAACCCAGCAGAAAAGCAACAAAGGTTTCCAAATCGCTGCCAGCACTCAGCATTTGCCCACCATGAGGGACCTCCAAAGACCTCACAGGACTAGCCGTACCAGCAGGACGGCAGCCCAAGAGCCTCCCATCCCGCTGACCCTCCGCCTGGCACATCTCCATCCCCTGAGCACCCCACACCGCCTTCACCCGTGCTGGGTCCCGCACCGTGGCACCGAGCCAAGGCTGGTTCTTGCACAACACAGGCGTTGGCAGTGGAAAAAGGAGCATTTCAGCCCAAACTGACGCATCGGCCGCAGCCGGCAGGAAGCCAGACTGGGCCGTCCCTTCCCCTGTGGGATAGGGGGTCAGGATACTACCGCTGCAGGTGGGACCATGCCAGGGACACCCAGTGCCCCTTCCCCAGAGCCAGCCCCGACACTTACTGGTTCCTCTCCAGCACCAGGATGAGCTCTCTGCCCTCAGCCGTCACGGCCACCTTTGCCCGGGCAGGTGCCGGCACCTATGGAGGAAGCAAAGGAGGACGGGGTTAGAAAAGACAGAGCCTAGGACACTGCCAGCCGGGTGGCTCTCCATCCTGCTGCCTGCCTCCATTATTGTAGGACCTACTGCTCCATTAGCAACACAAAGGACAGAAGGTGCAATGGATTTTGAGCACCATCCCTGTTTGGTTCCTGCTGCGGTACTCAGGATTTTCCATGGCATCAAAGAGCATCCACAGCACACAGGACCATCCATGGCACCCAAGACAGTTCATGGCACTCAGGATAGTCCATGGCACTCAAAATCATCCACGGCACCCAGGGTAGTATGTGGCATCCATAAGTTCCTGCTTTTCCAACTGCAAAAATGCAGCAGGAGCAGTGAGAGCACGTGTGGCCCAGGGCAGGGGAGGGTGTGAGTGGGGACACGGGGGCCAGGAGGTCCCTGAGCACCCCCAGCCACTCCGCAGGGGACATCCCCCACCGACCCACACCACCTCTCACCTCCAAAAAGCTCAGTCCCCTTGATTCAAGCTGGCAATGGACCATGGGGCACCCTGTGCTGTTCCCATCGGACACCATCTCCTCTGCCCATCCCTGTCCCCAGGACCTTCCTCTGCTCCCCAGCTCAGGGTGCATCCCAGCCTCTCCTCCGTGGATCCGCTCCACCTACTCCATCCCCTGCCGCAAGCCCGCAGAAGGCGAGAAATAAACTCTCCTGCTTGATTTCCCGTGAATAGCAGCAGATAAAAGAGGATTCGCGCTGGGATCCACCCCGCAAGAGCAGGGGGGAGAAAGCAAACCCCAACTCTGCTGGCAGCTCCACCAGAAAAAGGCAGCGAGAGAGAAGCGGTATGGGATACAGGCTCGGGAGCACTGCCCCGAGCATCCCGAACGGAGTCTCTGTGTGCTCTGTCCCACCGCGGCTCCATCCCACCGGAGATCCTGAGCCGGGTCCTGCAGAGGCTGGTCCCTGGGTGGGTCAGCACCTGCATGCACCCCTGCAGGGTACGGAAAGAAATAGAAACCGCCCAGGCACCGGATAACTGCACTGTTAAAAATACCGCAGGGCAGCAATAGGAAATGATTGACTCAGCTTCCCCAGGATGCGGGCGGTTTTACTCACTCCTTCACTTTGGAGGGCGTTAAATGGGAACCCTGCGCAGGGATCCGCACCAGAACGGCTCGTCTGCACGTGACGGGATGGGCTGGAGCCCAGAAGTGCTGCCCTCCTCCGATGTCCCCACATGCCTTCCCCGGCTCCAGCGCTGGGGACACTAAAAGCATCACCCTGTCTCTGTTTATGGCCCGGCCAGCGTGGCTGGCTCTGTCTCCCTCGCTCCGTCCCTCCCCATCCGTGACGGATGCAGGGAGCCCGGCGCGGTGCCAGCCCTCGGCCCCGTGCTCGGGATCTGCTGCAGGGCCCCAGGCACCCTGGCCACAAGCTGGCAAAGTTTTCCCAGCTCTGGAGGGAAAAGGGAAAGGAAGGAGCTGTCCCGACAAGGCGCTGGCTTCGGCTGCTCTTAGCATCACGGGGTTTTGCAGCCCATCACTAGGAATGCAGCGGGGCGGGGGTAAAGTTGGGTGATTCCCAGCTTGGGCTAAAACAGAGGCCAAATCCTGCTGTCCCCTCTCATCCCTACGGAGGTGGCCGGCAGGGCTTTGCTCCTCATGCACCCTGCTCCCTACTCCGCGCCCTGGGCACCAGGGATGCTGGGGGACCTCCAGCCTGCAGCCCCAGGGCCACCCTCCTGGGGACCATTATGCTTTTAAGGGGCAGCATCACGGGACAAAGCATTTTGGGGTGCAGGGCAGCCGGGCACCACCGCTGCTGCACCCCAGGACACAGGATTTATGCTCCCAGAATGGGTGTTCCCGCAGGTCCACCCCAAATTGAGCTCCAGGGATGGAGGGGCCCCATTAAGCTGCTTAAATTGGCCACAGGGATGCTTCTGGTCCCAAGGAGGCCCATGGGTCTGAGCCCTGATGGCCCCATTTCCCGAGGATGAGGAGGTGCCGGTCACCCCAGCCCGTGGCAGCACGGGGACATGGTGACGGAGTGGGGCTGGCCAAGCCCCCCCTCTGCCTCCAGCACCGTCTTCCCAGCTCCAAAAAAGGAGACCAGACACAGCACTTTAAAAAAAAAAAAAACCCACCAAAAAACCAACAGCAAAGCAAGCCGAGCCCGAGGAACTGCCGCTTCCCAGCGAGGCCCTTCGGCACGGCCGCGGCACGGCCACGGTCCCCGCTCCCGGCGAGGGGCCCTGTGCGATGCAGGGAGGAGGAAGCCGGGGCAGAAGGCTCCCCTCCTTCGGCGATGGTGGGAACGGGCTGTATTTTTAGAACATGATCTTATACAAACATCACTCCCTGGCCAAACATGGTCTGTAGGTTTTTCTTGCCATTTCCCTTCTTCCCCCCCGCCCCCCTGCCGCCCTCCCTTTTTTTAAGCCTGTTTCTCCCCATCTCCGATCTCCCTAACACCCTCTCCCCACAGCCCAGCTCCTCCTCCTCCCTCCCAAGTCCCTGCAGGCTCCTTCCCGGTTTTGAATTCCCCAGCAATTACTCCCTGCGTTGACTTAAGGGCCTTTACTGGCAAAATGCTCTTTCCCAGCTGCTGTCTTAAAGGGACACGTGTGTGCGTGCAGGGTTATCCCGGTGTTTGCAGCTTCCCGTGCACGCACCGTCCCATCTCCCAGGCTGCCAAAGGCTGGAAAACAAACTGCTGCTAATGGGATCTGTGTCTGACCCCTACGGGGTGGTACATCGCGAGCTCTCCCCTTCCCCGTGCCTCAGTTTCCCCTGAGAGCACGTGGAGAGGTAGCGGGGAGGAGGGGACTGATCCCGGTTTCAGCTGGGATGGGCTGAAACCAGCTTGGCCACTGGAGAAATAAATAGAAATGAGTAAGGCAAGGGAGAAGGAGGGTGCGAGGAGCACTCATGCCAGGCAGGAGTCAAATAACCCAACTTGAAGGCCAGGAAAGGTTATTGCATTAATTAAACACCGATAATTTTGCCTTGCACCTAACTGGCAGGGAGTCGGGTCCCCAAGAGCTGCCAGCCAAGATGTTATGCACCAGGAATGAGCAGGGATCAGCGTCTTCCTGGGCAACAGCATCTTCCTGGGCTCCAGAATCATCCTGGGCTCCAGTATCATCCCAGGCTCCAGCACCATCCCATGCTCCAGCATCGTCCCACGCTCCAGCACCATCCCAGGCTCCAGCACCTTCCTGAGCTCCAGCATCGTCCCACGCTCCAGCACCATCCCAGGCTCCAGCACCTTCCTGAGCTCCAGCATCATCCCACGTTCCAGCACCTTCCCAGGTTCCAGCATCATCCCGGGCTCCAACACCTTCCTGGGCTCCAGTATCATCCCATGCTCCAGCATCGTCCCACGCTCCAGCACCATCCCAGGCTCCAGCACCTTCCTGAGCTCCAGCATCATCCCACGCTCCAGCACCTTCCTGGGCTCCAGCATCATCCCACGTTCCAGCACCTTCCCAGGTTCCAGCATCATCCCAGGCTCCAACACCTTCCCGGGCTCCAGCATCTTCCTGAGCTCCAGCATCGTCCCAGGCTCCAGCATCATCGTGGGCTCCAGCACCTTCCCAGGTTCCAGCATCATCCTGGGCTCCAGCATCTTCCTGAGCTCCAGCATCGTCCCAGGCTCCAGCATCATCACAGGCTCCAGCACCTTCCCAGGTTCCAGCACCTTCCCAGGCTCCACCATCATCCCGGGCTCCAGCGTCTTCCTGAGCTCCAGCATCGTCCCAGGCTCCAGCATCATCGTGGGCTCCAGCACCTTCCCAGGTTCCAGCACCTACCCAGGCTCCATCATCATCCCAGGCTCCAGCACCTTCTTCCCTCATCCAAACACCACCACCTCCTTTCTCCAGCAGCCACGAAAAGGACGCACCGGTCCCCACCACAGCCTGCAGGAACCACCTTCCCTCGGCCCCGGCTGGACGTGGAGGTGGTGGCCCCTCTCCAGAACATCCCAGTGAAGCCAGTCCCAGGCTGGGCTGGGAGAGGCAAAGAGCAGCTGCGATGAATCTGCCCTGGCCAGGACCCAGCCCGCGAGCAGCCCAGAAGACCCACTGGGCCGAGTTCGAGTCTATTTTTCAATCTGCTGATCAGAAAAGCCGCAGCGATGTTCGCAGAAGAGCTGAGGCCAAGGGGGTTGCGTTGCTCTTCGAGGGGAAAGACGATCCTTGTTTCCCCACGGCTCCTGGCCATCCTCCTCGCCCCAGCTCCCTTCTCCACCCTTGCTGGAAAGCCCCCGCACTCTGCAGGAGAGGGGCTTGCCCAGGAGCAGGCTCAGAGAGCGCTGAGCTCCTTGGGAAATCACTAGTTAAGCCAAAATCCAAAAACCACGTTCAAATCACAACCCGGCCATCTGCTCGGGCAGGTCCCACAAGCCCTGATTTCTTAAGTAAGCGCAACGCAAGCCTGGATGTAACGAGGAAGACGGGGATGGGAGTTACCAGGAGACGCTCCGTAGAGGATTTGGGGATGGGTTTTGCAGCCGGCGCATCACGGCTGAGCCAGGTCTTCCCCAGGCAGCTGGATCCCAGCGGCAGAGTTCGAGTTTGAAGAGCACAGCCTGGGGACTGCATCGCCTCGTCCTAAAAGCACACCAGGATCGGGATCCGAGACCTCAAGGACAAGCCACTCGCTCCAGCCGCTCACTGAAGAAGCATCCTGGGGAGTTGGGAGGGACCAGGGTAATCCAGACCCCAGAGGCAGAGGCAGGATTTGGGTTGTTTCAAAGCAAACTTGGCTCAGGGACCACATCAGGGTTTGTTCGGTCCTGCCTCACGTTGCCAAGGGAAAAGGGCTTCCTTGCAGGAAACAGATTGCAGGAGTGCATGTCCTTGGCACCTGCAGCTCGCCCTAAACCACGGGCGGTCCTCTCCTCCCTTCCTCCTCCCGGAGCAGGGCTGTGACCCCACATGGATGCGATGCTCCCTGGGAAGTGGCCCGCGCTGCAGGGCCGGGGGAGGGCCGGGGTGTCGCACCCCGACCGCGACCGGAGGGAAGCTCCAGGCGTTCGTCAGCGAGGATGAAGGGGACAGCCACGTCCCACCCCCAGGACAGGCAGACACCGGCTGCTCCAGGGATCCAGCAGACGATCCCGTGGTGTGAGGGGTAGCGGCAGGTGGAGGGAAGCTCCGTTGGTGCCAAGGTGCGTTCCCGTACAGGGACGGGGTGCCAGGAGAGACCCGGAGAGAGGTTGAGGGGCTCCTCTGCCTGGGTGCTCCTCAGTCCTCGTGATTTATAGCATCGCAGAATGGTTTGGGTTGGAAGGGACCTTCAAAGGTCACCTAGTCCAACCCCCTGCCATGGACAGGGACGTCTTCCACTCAATCAGGTCGCTCAGAGCCCCGTCCAACCTGGCCTTGAACACTTCCAGGGATGGGGCATCCACGGCTTCTCTGGGCAACCTGGTCCAGTGTCGCACAACCCCCACCATAAAACATTTCTTCCTTACGTCCAATCTAACCCTACCTTCTTTGGGTTTAAAATCATTGCAGCGATAAACCATGCCTGGGAAAAAGCAATTACAAAGGGAACGAAATAAGGCAGGGGACAGCACAGGCAGCAGGACACGCTGGGTGAGTCCCCAGGGTGGGGGCAGGGGACTCCCGCGCCTCGGGGCTGGATGCTGGTGGGACGCCTGGGCCAGGATGCTGGGCACAACCTCCATTTCCAGCTCCGAAAGGCTGGAAAAGCCCGCGGTCAGCTCTGGCAGCCTTTGCTCCGTGCCCCAAGCCGGGGGGAAGGAGCGGGAGGAGGACGATGCCGGCAGCAGCGGGGCAGGATCCCACCCCAAGCTGGCGGCGACGAGGGAGCTGTTTGCAATCAGGGTCCCCACGACCTCCTCCCCGGCCTCTCCGAAATCGCTTCCATGTGTGCCGGGAGCCGTGGAGCCCGCGGGGACTTCAGCCCCGAACAATAGGAGAGAGGAGGGTGTAGGGGAAGCAGAGTCCAGCCCGCCCAGCGCCGTGCCAGCCCGCACACGACGGAACCGCAGGGCCACCACCGCCATCCTCCTCCTCCTCTTCCCGCTGGCTCGACCTTGCTCCTCCGGGAAGAGGGAAAGGAGATGCGGTGATGTTCCCCGGGACCGTGGCACCGCAGCATCCCACCCGCCGCGCAGGGGAGCAGGGATGAAGGGGCCTCGGGGCGGTCACCACGCTTGAAGCCATCATCTCACCCACTCGGATGTTGTCTCCTCGCAGACTCCCGCCCCAAAAGCCAGCCATGTCCAAACAGAGCGGGCCGGCGGCGATCGCGCAGCCGTATTTATTTCTAGGATTTTTGCTGAAGGGCAGGAGGAGACGGGGTGGGGATGAGGCGGACTAAATTGATCCTAAAAATACGCACGTCGGCAGCACCAGGGCAAAAAGGGCCGCCGTGGGGCTCGGTCGCCAAGCAGGGAGCCCGCTTGCCCCCACCCCATCCTTTGTCTGGTTGCCACCGTCCTTCCCCCACGAAGCCTCCCCGCTCCCTGCTGCGACCACCCTCCCTCTCCCCTCCTTCCCCGCCCTCCAAGGAACAGCAGCCTCCTTGTTTCGGGCAGCCTGGAGCCAGAGCAGAGGCAGAGCAGATGCCAGGAAACACGCCAGGACCTGCCCAGCCAGCCCGGCCCCGGCCGGTGGCCATCCCAGCCCCCCCAGCCCTGGGGTCCGTCCCCCCCCCCCGGCGACTCCCGAAACACCCCACGCACCTGCGATTTGCACCCACCCAGCACAATTTTGGGCAGCGGGGTGTTAGCGAGAGTATAAATAAACCTCCCGCTGCCCGAAATAAACCTCCCATCTTGAGTGCCCTCCAACGTAAATATAGCCCGATCCGGGGCTGCTGGGAAGGGAGGGGACATTTCTGCAGGCTGATCACAGCATCCCCAACGCCACGGGCTATTTCAGCTACCGGAGAAGCACAATTCCCAGCAGCCGGCGCCAATGGGAGTGAGGCTCCCGATTCCCCCGGGAAAAGGCATCGTCCAGCCCCTCGGAAGAGGCAGGGCAGCACAAAGCCCCTCTCCGCTTTTGCTGCCGGGAAGCGGGGCTGACCGCCTCCGTTGGTATCTCCTGCCTGGAGCAAGGAGGTCTCACTTGGAGGCATCTCAGATGGCTTCAAAGCCGCATCCTCAGCCCCTGCTCCAGGGAGATGCCGCCAGAGAAGGGGCACTTCCCAGCACCGAGTCGTCTCAGCAGCAAATCTGCTCGGCCCCAAAATGCAACGATTTCCCACAACCACCCGTATCCGTGCTTGGTTTGCTGGGAAGCGATTTGATCTGCCCCGAAGGATGTGGTCTACAGCCCCCTGAGACCCTCCCAGCTGCTGGGTACAAGGACCAGCTGCCGCGGCCGATGGGCAGCTGCGGGGCCGGTTGACCCCAGAGCCCGGCAAGGCGCCAAACCCAGGCGAGGGTCACCACCAGCATCTCCTGAAGTGGATTTGGAGACAGTGGGGGTGGCGGGGAGGGTGCGACAGCCAGCAGAGCAGCCCTGGGAAGAGAGGTCCTCTCCTCCCCACAGCCCATGCCTGGCTTCTCCACAGTTTTCCCAAGGACGTTGCTCTTAAATCCCGCAGCACTCTTCCTTTAGCTAACGCTGCTCATCTGTCTATCCTGACCAAACCATCAATCTGATGAATTACCTCCATCTCCTCTCTCCAAACTGCCCAGCTCCTTTCTCCTCGCCCTATAGCTCCTGGCCATCCTTCCTACTACCCAATAGTTAAGACCACATTTAATTGACGCGCTGTTGCATCCTCTGCTTTCCCCGTTCATCACCTGAAGAGGGTGATGGGTCCTATAAACTCCACATGCCGCTCATGGGACCTGCAAACTCGACATCTCCATCCAAGTCCCACCACGAAGACCTCTCTGGGTGCAGGACCCGGCCGTGCGGTGCTGGGGAGAGGAACCATCCCTGCCCTTACCTTTTCATCCAGGCTGACGGCTCGTCTGGTGCGGCCCCGGAGGAGCCAGTGTGGGGTGACCCGCTCTCCATGGGACGGCGGCCCTGGGAAAGAGAAGACCCGGTGAACGCATGAACGGACCTTGCAAGCCCCCGAGAGCGGGAGCTCCTCCGCAGCCACATCAGGAGAGAAATGGGGGCAAGAGACAGAGCTGAGGACTCCGGCCAACAGCCAGGGCCACCTTTAGGTGTTTCTGGGGGATGGACACCAGCATGAAGCTGAAAGCATCGTCCCCTCCCCAGGCCAGCACCCTCATCCCTGGCCCAGCCTGGCTCCTGGAAGCCTCCCAGGAGCACTGCTGCCCACCCAGGTCCCAAACCAACAGCTCAAATCCCCTGAAACCCAGCCTGGAGAAGCAGCCAGCAGATGGGTGGCACCACCCTGGCTCCGCTCGCATCCCCACCATCACCAACCAGCCCGGGCGAACCCCACCAAGCACCCACCGAGCACCCCAGCCCAGGGCGAGGGCAGGGGCTGTGCAGGCAGCATGACAGCAGCGCATCCTCCTGCCTGCTCCATCTCTCCCAAATCACACAAACAGCTTTTTCTTGGCCTTTTCTTTTTTTTTTTTTTTTTTTTTTTGGCCTGATGCTTTTAAACCATCGATCGTCATCATTTACGGGATGGGGAAGCGTGGTTTGATCACCCAGAAATCGAGCCATCATCTTTTCAGCCAGAGCTGGGCTCAAGCAGGGAGCAGAGGAGCTAAAATAGCTGCAGCACGTTATGGGTTTCTCTGAGCCATCCCAACTCCCCCGGGCAGAGCAATTCCTTGGCTCGATCAGAGACAGGCAGACTTTCTAAGATTTTTTTTTTTTTTTCCCTCCCTAAACAATGTGGCTGTATTTGATTGCAACAGAGCGAGCAGCTACCGATGATTTAAGCCAGGGCAACAACAGAAAAAAAAAAAACCCAAACCAAAATCTGAAGATGTTGCGGAGAGGGGATGAGGTCTAGCAAAAATGTCAAGGGCTGGACCACCTTGCCAAGCCAAATGTTGTCAGTGAAAGCTTGGATCTAATAACCTTCCCCAGCAAAGGGCAAAGCTATTTACTAAGGGAGTGGAATAACAGGGCTTATGGCTTTATAATTTTATATGCTTGTTTTGGTTCCCTGTGCAACGATCTGGGGGGATTTGGCTTGAGGAAAGACGAAGTTATTGAAAAGAAAAGGGGAAAAAAAAAAAATGGAGCTATTGGGTTGGAAAGTGCAGATTGTTTCATGTGATTGAGCTACCCAGCCCCGCCACGTCTCTCCCACCAGGCCCCAGGACGTGCCCGGCGCTATCGCACAGTGGCATTTAATCAGTTTTCATTATATATAGCATGTAATCAGATTCCAGGAATAACTGCAGATAAGGTGGTGGCATGATCCCAGTTTCCTTCTCCTCACCTCCTCCGAAAGCGTTAGCGAGGCCCTCCAGCCCCCCAGCCATATATAAGCCTCGGTTTTCCGGTTGGGGAAACTGAGGCACAGCCGCGCTGCGACTTGCATTCAGCCACGCAGGGCGAGCGGCTTCAGCGGGGTTTGCCACCTTCCCGTTACAGAGAAAGGGGAAAGAAAAACCCAAAACAATTCTTTTTTTTTTTTTTTTTCCTTCGCTGGCTGCCGCAGAGGGAGAAGGGCAGGGAGACGCTGCCTCTCCCGGCTTGCGGCAAAGCCCGTCTTTCTCCCACGCTGTCTGGGGAGGGGATGGGACACGAGGGGCAGCCGTTCTGCAGGGATTCCTGGGCTGGGCTTCGGGCCACGTCGTAAAAACCGCTTGGTTATTATATTAAGCTTCTCGCTGTTTTGACTATAGCTTTTGCCGGGAATCAGAGAGGCTCAGAGCATGAGATAGGGCCTTAAAAATCTAAGTCAAATAAACCCAAATGTAGCACAGAGGGGGTCTCCCCCTCCCCTTCTCTTTTTTTTTTTTTTTCCTGGAAAACACACTCATTCCCAGCCCCTTTCTGAGAACCCCGCGTCGGGAACAGCTTTGCTTTGGCGTTTGGGATGTTTGCACCATTGCGGCCGGGCAGCCCCACGCTTGGGGGATGCCCGAGCCCGAAGGTGAGCCCCGCAGCAGCCAGGCTCCAGCCGAAGCCGGCAGCTTTCCCGTCTGCTCTTCCTCTCCCCTTAATCCAAACAGAGGTTTCTGGCTCCCACCGGCCTCCCCGTTCCTCTCCCAGCTGCGCGGCTCGCACGGGTCTCTCTTGGAGTTGCTGGAAAACTTATTTTCCGCAGCAGCAGCAGAGAACCCAGCAAAGCTCGAAAGTAATAATAATAAAAAGCATGGAGAGGCTAAAAAGCGGCCCGGGCTTCTTGGTGGGGTTGCGGAAAGAATTAGGGATGGAGAAGAGATTACAGGAGGCTGAACGCAACCTGGCACCCCCCCCCCCCCGCCCGTCACCCTTATTTGAAAAGCGATAGGAAGCTCTAGAGAAAATAACCTATTTCCTCACCAACAGAAAAAGCCAAGTTTCACCCCAAAACATGCATCAGCAGCACAAGGCGCTGCCAGCTCCCTTACAAAGCGCCGGTGCCCGGAGCTGGGAGGGTTACGGGGACCCAAGGGAGGGTGGGGTGGGGAGATGAGGGGTGTCTCTGCCGTTCGGGGGGTGCTGGGGGGCGAGGAGCCGAATGCATCCCCTCTCCCGGGGTGGGGGGGGCTGGCCCCAGCCCTCCCATCCCAACCAGACCATATAGAGGCATGGCGCAGAGTCCGGCCGCCCGGACTGGGACGGGCTTTGGGGGAGCAGCCGAGAGGAGGAATTTTGGGGTGCACGTCCCCAGCAGGACGATGGGGCCAAAGGAAGGGAGTGCTTGCCCGCAGCCTCCCCCCTTTCCCAGCCTAGGGACGCGACCACCCCCCCTAAATCCACACCCATTCCCCCCCCGCCGTTGCAAATCGCGGGGTACCCGCCCCCCGATCTTGGGGTGCGCCTGCCCTTCCCCTTACCTGGCGATCCAGAAGCATCCCCCGGCCCGGGGAGCAGCAGCAGCAAGCCCAGGAGGAAGATGCGGCTCCCCCAAAAAGCAAGCAAGCCCCCGCGGGGTTTGCGGGGGGCCCGCCCGGCCATGCCGGCTTTCCCCGGGGCTGTCACCGCCTCTGCTCGCCGCCGCCGGCCCTGCCTTCCCCTCTTATGCTCTCGGGTGCCCTCCCCTCCGCCCGGCTTCCCCCCGCCAGCCCCATCCGCTCGCCCCGGCCCGGCCCCGCTCGCCCGCGGCCGGAGCCCCCTTTCCCCGGCGCCCGGCTGGGTGCTGGGCTGGGCGGCGGGAGGTTTGGGGCGGGGGGCGGGGGGGGAGCCGCATTGTTCGCTTTTATTTATTGCTGTGTTTCTTGGCCCAGCCCGGCCGCTTAATGAAAACCAGACCGGAGAGGAGAAGGCAGCTCCCAGGCTCCCCCCGCCGGGGCACGGGGCCGGCGGCCGCCGCTGCACCCCCCCCTCCGGGGGGGAGGCGAGGGGGGACCCAGAGGCTGCCTGTGCAAAACAAAGGGGGGGGGAAAGGTAATTAAATGCCCCCATCCATCCCACCAGCGCTAGCGAGAGAGCGGAGAGGCTTCCGCGACCCTCAACACGCTCCCCAGTTAGCATGAATATTCGTATTTCTCCCCAGTTATTATTAATCGTAGAATCAGAGAATGCTTTGGGTGGGAAGGGACCCTTAGAGCCCACCCAGCCCGGCCCCTGCAGTGCCAGGGACAGCTTTAACCAGAGCAGGGTGCTCAGAGCCCCGGCCAACCTGGCCTGGGATGTTCCCAGGGATGGGGCCTCCACCGCCTCTCTGGGCAACCTCTGCCAGTGCCTCACCACCCTCACTGTAAAACATTTCTTCCTTATAGCCAGTCTAAATCTATTCTTGTTTAGTTTAAATCCATTGTTCCTTGTCCTGTCACAACAGGCCTTGCTAAAAAGATTGTCCCCATAATTATTATTATTAATAATATTCACATTTTTTCCAAACAGCAGATAGCTGTCAGCATCCCGTCCCATCAAACCGGCGGGCAGCACAAGGCAGCGTGGGGTTGGGGTGCTGCTGGCTTTCCTTTCTTTTTTCCTTTTTTTTTCTTTTTTTCCCTTTTTTTTTTTTTTCCCTTTCCTTTTTTCCTTTTCCTTTCTTTCCTTTCTTCTTTCCACACAACGCCGTGCCTTCCCTGCTCTGATCAGGTCCATTCCTGGAGTAGCCCACCTCTTCTCCTCAGTTCAGGGCAAGGATTCATCAATAGTTATCGAAGCCCTAATATTGATTAACGCTAGTAATTAAAGCTCGGCAAATGATTTTTACCCTAAAAATGGGGACAGCGCCAAGACGCCCTCACCTAAAGCGCTCAAGGGACCTCTGGGCGCACCTGCCCGAGATGACATTTGGGGAGAGGAAGGGACAGGGGACTTTCCTGGGGTTTCCCAGCAGAAAGGGGGAATGGAAATGGCGCAGCCCCGGCAGCGGCACAGGCAGAGCCCTCCTGGCACTCGGACACTGTTGAGGTCCTGTTCACGGGGCCCTCGGATGCAACCAGCAGATGCAAACATCTGGGCAGTGTTAGCGAGTCTTCCCCAGCCCGGCAGCACCTTCAAGGCCCCATTAGCCTCAGATAAAGCATTTTTCAGGTGGGTTAATGCCATTTAGCAACACCTCACTCTCACCACAAGCTCTCCCAAGCATCTTCTGGCCTTTGTGGGTCAAGCTCTGCAGAGCACCAGGAAGGACTCCCTGAAGCTTCCTGCTAAAGCTCACCATGGAGGGGCCGCGCAGGTCCCACCACTTCCACGAGAAGACAAACGTTGCAAAAAATAAAGTCACTCCAAAGAATAAACCTGTGGAAGCGCGGTGAGAAACAGAGGGTAGTGTCGTCCCTTCTTGGATCCAGGCAGCTTGGTGGAAGTTCAGCCGAGCAGCCGTAAATCAGCAGCCTGGCACACAAGTAGGAGAGATTCAAATGCAGGACAGGGCTTTCAACCGTCGGGAAACCATCATCAGCAAGGTCCGGAGGGACGAGGCTGTGCGGAGCTGCAGAGCGCTGTGAACGTCTTTCCAAGAAAGGGCAGCTGGTGGCCAGGACTGCCACGGAGGGGTGAGCCAGGGGCTGGGATGGAGGAGGAAGCGTAAGCCAGAGGAAACCCTGGGCAGCCGACAGGCTCCAGTCTTCCTCCAGCAGGCCATCAATCCCAGCATTGCTTCATCATTACTGCGCTATGTGATGTTTTTCCTCATTCCTCCACTTTCTCAATGGGTGCAAACTACCGAGAGTAGTGCAGTCTTGGGGCTAGGCGAAGGCAGAAATCTCTGCTTCCCACCAGCACAGGGAACCTGAGCTTGGCCGTGGAGAAGTACGTGGCCCTACATGGGGCTGGGGACCACAACGGTTGAGGGTTATCCGGAGCAGCTTATAAAAGGCCTTTTTGTGCAAAGGAACAGGCGTTCTTCCCCCTGTCTACAGCCTCGATCACTTGATATCTCTGCTGACAAAAGCCTACAGAAGCTGTGGCACCCGACCATGTTCTGCAGCTGGGTCACGCAGCCTGGCAGCTGAGCCTGAGATCGGGGATTTCTGCGTCCCAGCGTAAGCCAAGAGCAGCACGTGTGAAGCAGGGGCGGGGGATCACTCACAACCATGGAATTAAAGACAGGGAGAGCCCCGTGGTATCTATTTTCAGGGTGCTCCTGTCCTCCCAGGCACTCGTCCTTCCTAGTCATGAAGGAGGCCAGCAGCGCATCGAGTCACACCAGCACAGGAGGTGTGCTCAGGAGGATCCCAGGCACCCACACTTTGGGTCTTCCACCACTGCTTCATCAGCACAAATGGTCTTAGCCTGTGAGGGGTCCTTCTGCAAAGGACAAGGACAGTTCTAACGTAGTAAAACAGCTCTACGCCATTCATAAAAACCTGTGCCTTGATAGACCAAAAACCAAAAATGTCTCCTTAGACCCAATATCACATGTCCCATTAAAATGACTATTTGATCTGCACACAATGCCACAGGAACTCAACTCCTCATGCACGTTCAGGAGGCCATGGAGCGGAGCTGGCATGCTCCATCCTCCAGGTCCGACAGGCGAGTCTCAGAGTCCAAGAGACTTGCTCTGCTCCAGGGGAAGGCCAGGGCTGGCTACTCAGCAGATGACTCAACGAGACTTGGCAGAGGCCAGCAGCGAGCCCCCTACGGCAGGGCGATTCGTGGGACGTACCGAATCGAACTCGGGTACGGGAGCCAGCACAACTTTGGGAAACGGAGCTGGAGTCTCTCCTTTCTTTTGCATCATGAAGACAAGTTTGAAGTAGCTTCTGATAAAGCTAGAAAGCAACAGGGCTGCAGCACATGGGTACGTGAATAAAATTAGATTGTATTAAAGAAACAACCAGCCAAACCAAACTCTTTCTCCCCTATCAAGACCTCTCACAACTGTCCTCATCACCGTGGAATTTGAGTGCCTTCCAGAAGTGTATTAATCAACATGGCTTTCATTTGTCATGCGGAGGTCATCCACCCTCCCGCAGGGTCTAATTTGGCCTGGAGAATTCAGTTTATCTGCTGACGTAGGGAGAAAAATATTAATAAAAGTTTGACTTTCAAACCTTGCTTGTGTGAAAGAATCATGACTTTTCCATTTACAGCAGTTCAGCTAAATTCCTTCCCCATGCCGATGACGAGTATGTCCAATGACTTCATGTTACACTTTTAAGCTTTACAGAAGTACAGCTGCCCAGCTGGCCAACTAATAAATGGAGCATAAAGGAAGCAATATATTAAGATCTTCTTTACTGGATTAAAGTTTGATCTGGGCTAATGAAGAGCCAGCCAGGAAGTAATTTCTTCATTAGGGTATTGTTTCAGGAAAAGTTAATTATAAACCAGGATGCTCTCATGGATAAGTGGAAGTGATTAGCTTACCTGCTTTTGCACAGGGCAAAATCTCCTTCTTCAGTCTCCTCCTCTTCAAAGTCATTCGGTTGCGTTCTCCAACAGGCACAACCACTGACAAATTTACCACCGACAAAGGCAGGCAGCAGAAGTCCTTCAGGGAAGCAATCCCCCAAGAGCCAACCACTCTGGACCAGGCCATCTCTAGACAGATGTACAGTAACACGACTCTATTTTGTGGGGAACTTCCTTTTCCAAGGAAGTCGTGCACTTCAACTTTTCTTTTACAGCATCCTTGCAATTGGTTTCCATGGTGATCTTTCCAGTTACCAGCAATGAGAGAACACGTCCCAGACAACATCTGCTCCAGGTCCTCACACATTCCCCCATCACTGCCTGATGCAGCAGATGTCTAGCTTCAGGCTGGTTCTCCATGCAAAGGACTCCAAAAATACCACCAAGAACCAAAGGACTTACCATGTTATTATAAAAGGTCCATCAGGATGGAATACAAAAGGTAGAACTAGTGGAGACGATCATGAAAGAGGAAATGTAAGGTGTTTCTGAAGGGCAAACAAGCCTCCTCTTTAAAATAAGGAACCTTTCAAAGCATAAGGTGGCTTTTTTACACCCCTTTTCTCTGCCGTTTCCTTGTCTGGTCCACCTCACCCGCACATCCATCCATCATGCTTCCCACTTCAAGTTCAGTTTGTAGACAGTACATCTACAGGCAAGCCACAGCCAAAGGTCTGCCATTGTATTTATTTGATGATGAACAAGGTGCAAATAAACAATGATCAAAGCTACTTTCAGTTTCTAGAGACAACAGACAACCATGCTGCCCTTTCCCAGTTTCTGAAATAGCAGCTGTGACAGCTGGCCTTTTGTGAGACTCAGTCATGCATTTCCAATCTTAATGATTCCTAGTTTTTACTTTCATTAAAAATAATCCAGCCACCAAGCCAGGAAACATGAAATTGCTACTCTACCCTTAATTGGTTTAGTGGTGGACTTGGTAATGTTAGGTTAATGGTTGGACTGGATGATCTTAAAGGTCTTTTCCAACCTAAACGATTCTACGATTCTGTGATTTGGCCTCTACACAATAATCATTGTGCGGGGTGGGCATGGCAAATCAAAGAACATTTCTGATTAACAAATAAAAAAAGCCTGCTCCTATAGGGTTAAAAAAAAAAAAATTGTTCTGCCTTCTTTAGAATTCCAAAGATTTGCAGAACTTACCCTAAAAGTCTTTGTGTAGCAGTGGATTAAGAAGAGATGACTCCACTCTGGAATCAACACAAGACAAGCATAATTTCCTCAGTCTTCAGAAAGAAGTTTTGCGCGCTGGAACCAATGACTCCAAATGTCAACAGCCTCCTTCCATAGAACTATAAACACTGGATGCTTTGCACCCAGCACGAGCTTTATCTGACCTGATGACAACAAGGAATGGCAGTGAGTCAGCTTCACTAGCATTCCTCATGAAGAAATCAAGAGAAGGATGGATGGTAACGCTGCTAGAGTACAGGGCTGAGGAGGAGACCTGCCTCCTTTAAACCTGGCCACGCAGGACCTAAGTTTCAGAAGTTCTGAGAAATATCAGCTCCTCCTGACTTCATCTGGAATTGCAGGTGCTCACTCCTCTGCGGAGAAAAGTCAAACAATCTCATGCTGTTCCTCTACAAAACTTTCTTTCACACACCCCCCGTGTGCAAAGCAAAGAGAATGTTTGCTTTACGATATTTCGGAAAGCAGAGTGTAAACTCTTTGTGCGACTCAAGAGCAGCATAAAACATCCACGCAGAGTCTTCAGATCACACATTCTGATACACTAAAGCATGCCTGAACAGAAAATTTCTTAACAGAAGCAAACACTTCTCCCTTAGCAAAGGAAAAACACTACAATATTATTACCAAACGAGGAATTACAGCTACTTGTCGCTGAATCTCTCAAGCTGCAACTCTAGCAACTCTCAGAATGACAGCAACTGTTAGATTACTTTGGTTGTTAGTGAACATTTTTAAGCGAGGTAAAACATAAAAAGATTTGCAGCAGCTCTTCTGTTGCTTTGAAAGGTTTTACAACATGTACTTCTACTTAGATGAGGATGGGTTGAAAGGGACTGCCTCTACCTTTCTTCGATTTGCAATGTGCTTGATTCTTGGCGCCTATGCTTTTGTTCGGGAGCAACACACTGGCACACTATGGACGTTTAAATAAAAACAACCATCAGCTGTGTTATCTGACTGTAAGAAGACTTCCAAGCATCCCGTGAGGCATCAGCACGGCCCTTAAGCTCTGTTTTTTTCATCAGCTGAACACTTAAAAGCATATTTAAGCAGCTAACTGGCTTTAAATGAGCACTCAGTGAGGCAAGAGCTTGTCATGACTCCAACACAACCAAATTCCTTGCTGCAAGGAAAAAAGTCTATTCATATGTATACTGGAGAATCGCATGAGAAATCTCAGTACCAGTAAGTTTTAGCACCTTCTGCTTCAGCGACGTACAAAGCTGCTTTCGAGCCCCAGAAGAGCGCTTGGAAAGGCAAAGCGGCAACTTGCATCCAAACTGATCCCAAGGACGAGTTAGTGGAAGGAGCAAATAGGTAAAAACAGATTTTGAAAAGTGAAAAGCTCTAAAGAGATAAGCCATTCTCTCAGCTGATTTATCACAGCCGTGTGATACTGTGTTGTTTTTAACCTGCACTTTTAGCTTCGGATTTCTGAGACCAGATCAGATGTGGCCTTCCGACATATTAGATCATGGTTTCATGGTGGTTGGGTTTTTTGCATGTTATTCTGATAAGAATACCTCCAGATAAATTATAAATCTTACACCCAGATATATTCTCACACTTGATTGCCTTCTGACTCTGGGGTAGGGTATAACAGCTACTTTAATAGCATATGGTACCACCAGCACAGGGCAGTTTGAAAAATACTATGCCAAATCTTTGCCTAGTGTAATTTAGTGTACTTCTGCTGACCTTCAAGGGAATCACATTATTTCTCATCATTTGAGGATCTGATTCATTACATCCCAATGTGAACTCCAGGGGCAACTGGCAGAGCTGGACTGTAGCCATCGCCGGATGGCTTGGCCAAGGGGTGAAACAAGAAGTTCTCTGAAATTCTTAGTGAACACAATAGGCCAAAATCTCTGAGTTGTGCCTCACCCTCCACAGAATTGGGCGTACAGTTACAGCTGTTCCTTGAACTGAATTACTATGAACATCTTAAGTAAAAAAAAATAGGAAACCACTGTTCACACCCACTCACTTTTCCTCAGATGTCTCTTCCTGTTTATACATCATATGAACTCCACTGTTATAAGCAAATGAAACTGAGACTTCAGGCTTCTATCACCAAGAACCACAATCTTTGTATTTCATCTTTTGCCACTGTGATGCCAGTTAAGTGTACAAGCAAGTATCCTGTCAGAACGCAAGCATCTAATGAAGTGAAGGGGACTCTCCCAGGCAAGGCTTAAAAACTTCCAACATCATACAAATTTTCCCCGATTAGACTCTCCTGGTTCATACAGAAAGACAGCAAGGCAAGCAAAAGGTCAGTGAAGTCACGACTCCTCCACTCTTTCAGTGCTAGTAACGTCCAGTTTAAACAGCCATTACAGTTACCTTGTAAGTTCTTAAGTTCTGTGTTGGGTAGAGTAAGAGGTGATTATGGCCCGGTTTCTTTAGATGTTGTCCATACAGACTGCGAAGAAACATTTCATGATTGCTGCAATAGTTACTACAAACTGATCTGATGTTATTTATTTAAGGGGTTTTTGCAGTACAAAACATTACAAGTAAGTTTTCTACATTGAGATAGGAAATTAAAAAAAAAATCATTGTTAAAAACAATTTAAAATAAATATATAGAACTGCTATTCCAATCAGGTAGTTATAAATATATTATGAACCAAGTACTTCCAAACTATGTTTACTTTGGAAGTGCATAACACCGCTACAAAACCCAGCCATTTATTTAAAAACCTGACATTCATATCAAATCATTGATTCTTAAATACAGCAAGATTATATTAGTACAAAAATGACACAAGTGAATACCACCAACCATGCACTGCACAAACATTTACTGTATTATCTTCTTCACGTGACAATCTCCTTCACGCTGCAAGTTTACTAAGCACAATACACCTTCGTTTGAACAGATCTTTATCAGTTCCAAGGCACCTTCCTCCCTAAGACACGGTTGGTGATTTTCTGAAAAATAAAAACCAAACCGAGAGAGATGAGTATTCTTCCTCTAAAAATTAAAACCACTAAGCATGAAGGTATTGTTAATAAGTTTTCTGAACAGAATATCAAGGGGTAATACAACACTAAGAAATGGCTATTTACACCTTTTAGGACAGCTAAAGCAGCCTAGCTTTTTCTCACTCATTGGTATGAAAAATACCAGGATATCCCTGTGCTGGCTGCTGTGGAAATAAATGGTCAGAAACAAGTCCAAGGAGTCAAAATACATCTTGACATTAGCTGACAGACTGTTTCCCCAAGTAACCACAATGCATGTCTTGCTCTTTCTGAACACAAACCTGTGGGCATCGTGTGTTCCCCACTTTGCGATACATTTATGAAAGGACACGGGAAAGCTAGAAGAGTTACAGAGAAGAGTAACGAGCATAGTGGAAGACACAGAAGGTGTTTTCTACAATAAAAAAAACTGAATAAATTAGGACTCTTCACTACAGTGGGAGGGATGAGCCGTGACTGAAGGGGAAGAGATGAAAGTCTACACAATCCTAAGCAGCCTGAAGCAAGTGAAAAGGTCATGGTTTTTTGCAGACTCTTCCAAAGATTATCTGGGGAGGCTTCATATAAAATAGCTGGCAATAGATTTTAAAGAAAAACAAAACGAAACAGAAAGGCACAGAATACTTTGTGTGAAGAGTCACAGCCTCGTGCAGTCCAACTGTGGAGCTCTGCCCTGTGGTGCTGCGAACACCCGACGTTTACACTTCACAAAGCAAGTGGACAAATTCATTAAAAAAAGAAAGAAAAAAAAACCCCACACCAGCCCAAAGATGGATTCAAAGCCCCTTAGACATAAATCACACCAGACTGCTAGAGCATCTTTGAGAAGTACTGCTAATGCTGGCTCTGTTACGGTATTCTTCCCCAGGCACCTGCGAGCGAGACCCACTCTTGTGGCAACAGGCAATCCAAATACTGAAACGCCACATCATTCTGGTAGCTCAGCCGGCAGATCGCTGACGTTTCGAAGCATGGAATAGATATTACGTGGCTTTATAGAAGTGTACGATAAAGTAAGAGCTTTGGGTAACTCGCATTTTACTAACAGCAGTGGGAAGGATACACCCATTACCTAATGAGACCTTTTGCATCAGACAGATGAATGCAACATGGAGCTCAGCTCTTTATACACGCACAGAGTGTGCAGTATATGTGTGTATACGATATACACATAGTATATATAGTGTATATACCAATACAGAATATACTCTGCTTACATACACAGATATAAAAAGAAGCAAAGCTGCTGACACGAATCTTGGTCTGAAATCTGTCCCCAATACTTCATGAAGCCTCAGAAGGGCTCAAAACACCACACAATCTCTGAACAGTCCTTACAGCTCACAGGCCCTTTTGCAATCTAACAAGCAAACCCAGCTAGCAATTAAGATGCTATCTCCCCTCTTTGCTCCACTTCCAGGAAGCGACTATAAAACAAAAACCCTTAACATGTTGCTGACAGGAGGGAAAATGTAGCCAAGGGGATGAAAAACAAACATTAAAAAGAAAAAAAAATACTGTAAAGCAGCAAGCAAAGTGCAGTTCAGTTTTACACCTCCAGAAGCATGTGGTTTTTCCTTTGGGGTAGTGACACCTTGTGGCCCCTATCTTGCATAAGCTCTAAAGGACACGTCCCATCCACAAATAAAATAAAGTGTTTAGTGTTCCTGAATGCTAATATCTTTTTTCTTTTTTAAGGGGTAGAAAGAAGTACATAAATAAATAACTTTTCTATCCCCTTTATGGAGGTTTCTCCCACGCTCCCTACTTACAAAAATGGCAAATTCACCGCGTCTAATAGAAAAGCTTCAGTAATGGAATAAATTTGTATCTGATAAACTCATAAAATTCATTTTCACTTCACTGGGGTTGAAAGAGTTCTGATTTATGCTGCCATCAGATCAGAAAGCTGTCTCGACTATACAGTTTTCAAAATTAAAGGGCATGCACCATTCCCTCATCTGACTGGTATAACTTTATGCTCTATTTGAAATTAAAAATACAAAAGCAAAGGCATACCGGGACAGAACATCAGCCCAGACCCATGTGCATCCTGTGATAAGAATCTCCTCAGGATACATTTGTAAGAAGCTGATGTTCATTTTTCTTTCCTGAAGTACCAACCCATAAATCATATCAATATGCAGTTATACTTAACATACCTCGCAGTTCTGGTGTGAGGATTTCACTTGTAGGCGATATTTCTGCAAACACTTGTCCATGTTGATGTACATGCAGGTATGAGGGTGTGTACATGTTTAATGCATTGCTTCCTTTCCCAAATATGAATCACCCCTAACCTGTGAGCCCTCAACACCCTATACGAGTGGCACGCACGCTGTACTTCTTGCTAATCCCATCCTCAGAGCCAGCTGTACTGCTATTAGTGAGGAGTACGCCTAGTTTTACTTTTATATGTCTACTCCTTTGGAATCAGTGACAGGAATAGAAGCAGAAATTCAGCCAAGAAAATACAAGTGTAAGCCACAGACACTCCAAAACAGGATGCCTCAGCACAGAGTTTCACCAGCAGTTTAACTGGAGCTGCACTCTGAACTGGAGTAGCTGGGGCATGAGTACATCCTTCCCCCCATCAAGATGACCAGTGCTAGCCTGTCAAAATCCAGAGGAGGACAAAGAATTTTCATCAGGAACAGGTCACGCCACCAAGCACCGACCTGGGAGTCGGAGATCGGCTCCACCATTGACCCACACACAAATTTGAGCAGGGCGCTTGACTGCCTCCCTCTCCTTCCCCAAGCTTTGTCTGGATGTACGCCAAACAATCCTGGAAGGAACTGTCCCCTGCTAGGCTTGTGTAAGGCACAACAGGACTCCTCTAGGTGACTGCAATTAAAATAAGAGTCGGATCTATTCCAGAGTACTGATCTGCTGTTCCACATCAGCAGTTCATAAACTCGTCCCTACGAGAGATACTCAGACCACAGTTTGGCTACAGTGCTACAAGATCACTTAAATGATACAACCCTAGATTACATATGTTTTTAGTCTAGCTTTTGCACCAGCCGTTTTCTTCTCCTAATACTCTGTGTCATCTTTGGAGTCATTCCACAGAATCTGTGGTTCTTTTTCTCATGCACAATCAGATCCGCTTCGAAACTGATGCTCTCAGCAACACATTAGCCAAATTCTAAACAAA
Source organism: Pelecanus crispus (assembly GCF_030463565.1). NCBI lineage: Eukaryota > Metazoa > Chordata > Aves > Pelecaniformes > Pelecanidae > Pelecanus > Pelecanus crispus. The sequence goes on from NC_134646.1 coordinate 85,485,976, forward strand.
CCATTCACTGTACTTACAGCTACTCACTACAGCTATTCTGCATCATCAAGGAAGACAAAAAGATTACAATATTTACTGCAATGAATCATCATCCCTGTTCCAATCAAAACCACACGTGCATACAAAAATTCTGATCCGATTCCCTCTCTGCTTCCAGCTGACTACGCTACTTAAGTTGACAACTGCCAGCATTCATTAACTCTCAGACCTTACTGTACCAGCATCTGAGATTCTCAGAGTAGTGGGGGGGGGGGAAGAAAAAAAAAGAAAAAGTCCTCAATATACCCTGCAAAAGCATAGCATCAAATTCCAGTAATTCTAGTGGTAAGCACCCACAATCAGATTAGGAAGGTATTCTGGATAATACATTGTGTTACAAGCCCTGACTTTTAAAATGCAATTACTGCTGTTTCCAACAAATAACTAACCCTATTATTCCAGCTCTGGTAGGACAACGCAGCCAGGAAAGAGTTGCAATGTTAGAACTGAAGCTCAAGCTTAACACCCAGAGGGGAAAAAAAAAAAAAAAAAAAAACACCACCAAAACACACAAAACCAGTTTTTATTTTTAATGCATGTCCTTAATCCACTGAGGCTTATAATGTAGTTTACTGCCTGCTGCCAGAGTTCTCCAGAAGGCTACATTTTATGGTATAGGGGTTAGTTAAAAAGCAAGAAGTCAGCTCAGTGTTTGTATGGCAAACTGTTCTTTCTCATCTTTTAGTTCTTATTAAGTCTTAAAAGAAAGCTTAAGCGTATGGATGCTTAGAACAGCTCAAAAACTGATACACCAGTCAGTTTTAGAGATGCGCTTCTCAGAAGGGACAAATGGGCCTCCTGTTTTATCAGGACGTTTATCACATCATTGTGTATAAATTGATACTGCTCGTTACACAGATATACTAGATAATTAGATGTGTGCACATGGGAGGGCATAGGGACAGAAGACTCTCTGCCCTGTTACTTATTGTGCTTAACCCAGGTGAGTCTCTAGCACAGGGTTCTTCAATCTTTCTGTCATTAAACCTGCATTTAACAGAGACACAAAGCACGTGTTACACAACTTGGGCAGCCAGGGAGGAAGAGCATTAGCAGCCACGAGGCAGGATTCAGCAGAGCCCTAGAGCAACCCAGCAAAATGGGCCCCGCCGTTTCCTTCTCACCAAAACCCTGGAGTCCTCACCCCACCCTTTGCTCTGCTGCTGGTGGTGTGGTGAGGCCCCAGCACAGAAACTGTTCTTGAACTGCTGGATAAGTGTTTGTGGTTCCAAGTTAAGTCACGCCCATGCTTAGGGATACTGCTTTATTCTACAGCTCACCAGAGTAGATCCTTGGCTGATCACTGCCAGCACAGTAAGACCACACTATCAGCTGAACAAACACTTAATGGTGAAATCCACAGCCCCCAAAATTACCAAATTACCACCAGGACTGCCAATTCTTCACTGGAGCAAAATTAATAACGACGACTCCAGGCTTTGTTAACCATGGTTAGGAAGTTAGCTGCGAATTGTGTAAGTTAAATCCATCTACAGTGAGGGTACACGAGAGCAAAACCAGCAGCCTTCAGTTCAAGGAAGCACGGTCCTTCTTTAAACATGCTCCACGATCCCTCCATTCTGCCCTCAAGACTGCACAAGACCTTTTTTGTATGCTTTAATCAGGACTGTGCTTCCCTGCCTTTTTTCCATACACCACATGTAGGTACTGGAAGGATTTCAGCTTAGGTGGGGGATTTTTTGTTCCACATTTTGCTAAGCTTGACTGCTTTGACCCTGATTAAATGCTAATATATCCTAACCACCTAGAAGTTGCAAAATACCACAGAATTAACATTTAGTAAATATTACTATAATGCTTGTGACCTCAAGACAAAAAAATTCTAAAATGTTCCAGTATAAATACTTGACCAGAACACCTACCGTTTTGTAAAGCTGTGCTTTCAGGCGGTATGAGTTGTATTCCATTTTTCTCTTCTCTTCCTCTCGCTTCTTCTGCACCTCTGGCAGCTGCTCATAGATCCTTAAGTGTAAATACAGAAAGTCAAAAATAGTGACTTGGAAGAAAGGAACTTCTTGATATATAAAAAAAATATATCCTCCATTTTATCTTCACATTCTGTTAAAGGCTACAGGCCAACCACATCATAAAGAAAAAAAATTATTTGGGGGTTTACTAGTGTCACACAGGGAAAACGTGGAACACACTGCAGTTGTGATACTGGAAATTCCCACATCCCGTAGTGCCTTTCTTTTACAAGCAGCACCCTCCTAAAAGTAGTATTTATAACATTAAAGTGACCATACAGCTGATATGATGCCCTAGCTGCAAAAGGCAGAGTTTCAATATCTTCAGTACAGAACAGCCCCGTCGCTTTGAGGATATGCTGATTCTGCGTAAGATATTTAACCACCAATAGCAATATTTTTACCACAAGAATAACCTGAGTTAAGCTATTTAGGCATCTTTTCAGTATTTCAGTATTTTCAACGTTCAACACTGTTGCCCTGTTTAGCTGGAAGTCTTGTCTTCTCCAGTGCTGAACTTCTCCCATGCCAGAGCCAAACACCATGGGATGCCTGGAACTGACCCGAAGGTGACGGGTGCTCAGCGCAGAGTCAGCGCACCGTTCTGGTCCGTTTTACGTGCTACCATCTAAAGGAGGGACCTGAGAGCTAGGATGGCAGTGTGTACTGCCCACACTGCCTTCCCCAAATCTTCCTTTAAAATCATAAAGCTTTATTAATTTCATGACAGCGGTTGCCAAGAAATAGGCAGCTTCAAAACCATTGCAGTTTACGGGAGGTAGAAATGAATGATGTTCAAAAATTCCAGTCCTGTAATATTTAAAGCAAGACAGATCCTACTATAACTCCTTTCTCAACATGCTGATTTGATAATCAGCAAATAGAGAAAAAGACTTGTTACAGATACAATAGTGCATTATACTCTTTTAGAGACTGTTTCATTCTTACGCCAGTACAGTTTCGTTGCATAATTACTGTTGGCACTTCAAATATTTTTAAACACATCCATGCCTTCAACTCATATTATCTGAAAAGTATTTCAACACGCTCCATTTTGAACATCGCAAATCAGTACAGCCCACCAGCCAGGAAGGGCATCTTTGACAGTTGTCTTGGAACTAATTCCAGCAGGAAAGTAAGTAATACTTCAGACTAGCAATAGAAGCAAGGGAAGCAAATGTGTATCGGTTTGCTATTTAGTCAGTGCAAGTTAGGTGTCACTTGTACGTTTCAAAGGACAGAAGGACGGGAAGTTAGCTGGAAAACCAAGTAATAGGAAGCTGTACGATAATGCATAACAAAGTAGGCAGAATCAAGAAAGCAAAGATCAAATCCAAATCTCAATTAGTACTGAATTTTATTTCCTGTCTAACCCACCAGCCATCAGCTAGGGAAAGCCATATGCATTTGTAGCCTTTACAATCCCCGCACACAAACATGTGTACCGATCCATCAGACTTCACAGTGGAATTGATAAGCAAACATATATCCAACACCAAAAAAAGGCAAAAAAATAAAAAAGCAACTGCACTCTTTCCAGTGACCTACCTTACTGTATATCCCTACTTTCCTACTCTGTCTGCAGCTGCTCTTAGGAGGTCACGTTTTCTAAAAGCATCACTACCCACATTACCGCTAGAGAAAAGAGGAAATAAATCACATTTTGATGCTTACTTTACTGCTCTTATGCTTTGCTGGAAGGCAGCAGAGGGTGCTAGGTCTATGCATGTGTTACTGGATGGGGGTAGGGATACCTCCAAAATTTTGGGTTTTGCTTTACTACCCTCTCACCATTCTCTAAAGGCTTTCACCATTCTAGGGCTCCCCTCAAAGAAAGATCAAGATTTACCCCTCACAGATAGTCCCACCATAAAAACGTTTAGAGCAAGAAGTGGGCAATGCAGAATTGTAGGTAAATTCATTGAAAATTGTTTTCATCACCTCCAGCTAATTTGCCATGAGAAATTCCATTTATACCCTCACAGAGAAAAAGAAAAAGCTTTTGCACTCATTATAGGTGTGGATTTCAAAAGAATGGTACAGAATAAATTACTTCTCAGCTCCAACTGAGAGCTGGAGTGTGACAGCAGCAAGAACAAAAAAAAAAGTCACCAAGCGTGACAGTCTGAATCAGTCTCCATAGAAGTCCTGCTGACTTCAGTTATTATGAAATCAGAGTTTCTGAAAATATATGAGTTCAGATATGTCAATCTCACAGTCCAAGTGACCCAAACCCAAATCAGCTAAAACATGTGGAGATGCGTTCCTTGGGGAACTACCACATTTACCACTTCTGCCACTTCTTGATGCCCTAAAAATACTTTTAAATGCCAAAAGCTATTGAAATAAAACATTATTTTTGGACTCTCCCATCATATATATATCAAGGGGTTTACTTTATACATTGCGTATTCCAGCAGATATTTTGTAGAATCACAGTGTAACTTTGGTTGGAAGGGACCTCTGGAGGTCACCAGCCCAACCTCCTGCTCGAAGCAGGGCTAACTTCAAGGCCAGATCAGGTTGCTCAGGCCTCATCCTCTCAACTTATGACTGTTTCCAAGGATGCACATTCGACCATCTCTGTGGACCCTGATCCACCACCCTGCTCGTGAAAAAAAAAAACATTGCCTTGCCTCCAGCTACAATTTCTCCTTACTGCAACACATCACCACGGCTGCTTGTCCTGTCACTGTGCACCTCCAAGCAGAGTCTTCCTCTGCCTTCTCTACATCCCGCTTCTGGCAGGGAAGCACCACTGCCAGATTCTCGCCTTCAGCCTCCTCCTCCCCAGGCCAAACCAACCCAGCTTCCACAGCTTCTCCTCATGCACCATGTGCTCCAGCTCCCTGACGGGGTTGGTGGCCCCCACCAGATGCAGGCCACTTTCTTGACCTCTCTCTTGTACTGGCAGCCCAGAACAGGAGACGGGATCCAGCTGTGGTCCCATGAGTGCCAAGCAGAGGGAATATCCACTTCCCTCCACCTGCATGAAACGCAGCGTGTAGCCGGCCTTCATCACTGCAAGAGCATACTGCCGACTCACGTTCAATTTGCTGTCCACCGACTGTCAGGCCACCAAGGACCTTTCCAGAAGGGCCAGTCCACAGGCAGTCTGTCCTCAGACACTGCCAAAGGGGGTGTCTGTCCTAAGGAGAGACCCGGTATTTGTCATTGCTGAACTTCATGAGATTCCTCTTGGCCCTTTCCTCCAGCCTGCAGAGATCTCTAGAAACCGCAGACCCACTCTCCAGCATACTGACCGGTCCTCCCAGTTCAGTGTGGCCTGCAAACCTGTTGAGGTGTGCTCCATCCCATTGCTACTACTGACGAAGACGCTGTGAAACAGTCCTGGCCCATAGCACAAACCCTTCCCTGCACGTAGCATGTACATTCCAAGACTTCAGTGCAACAAAGCACTTGCATATAGGCTGAAATCCCAAACGCTTCAAGTATCCCTTGCCTCAAGGTACACTCTTGACCTTTGCTTTGTTTTGACTCTAAATAACTTACAGTATCATTGTATTTTTATGTAACTTTACAAGTTATCAGAGACGACTTAGTGAGTCTCTAATTTACTTTCAAGTATTTATGCTGTTTCTCAACTGGTACTCTTCCAAACCACCTCCTCTTGACCCCCCTACCATTTCAGAATCTAGCTGCAATAAACTCCATTTTTTATTATACCTTTACATGCTCTCTCTGTAGCATAGACATTCCAAATGTTTAAAACATTGTTAGTGCACTGTGCATTTTATGTATGAATTACTTTGAGTCAAAAGTAAGGCAAAATCTATCATAAGGTGGTTTTCTTCAAGGGTAGAAGCCTCTATATTCCTCTGTGTGTCATTATTTCTTACATAAAGCTTCTTTATTTGGTGAAATGATGCCTGGCTTCCTGCACCAATTACCTAGTTTGTTAATGTTTAAAACTATACAGATGCTCTAGTGGCCCACACCCTACATTCCCTCTCTTTTCAGGATCCAGTACTTGCAGTTTGCTGTAGTGCTTGGAGGGTAGATACTGCAGCACAATACTCAGGTTTTGTTACAGAAATCATTTTTCAAAAATGATCTTGTTGCTCGGATTTTCTAAATAGGTGTTATGTCCCCCCGATAACTCAGCTTTTTCAGTGCACAACGTAGGCACCTTATCCCAAACACCCAACTCTTTGACTGCAGATACGATTCATCCATCTTTCCCACCCATTTATTCAGGTCACCTATATACCTGAAACAACGTTTTCTTAACCTTACCGTTTAGATCTTTGAACCATTTCACTCTTTGGAATTGTTCTTCTCTTTCCTCTAACCAAAAAGCCTAAATGGAAAATTTTGAGATAAGAGAACGGTGAACAAGTCTACTTCTCACAAAGAATACTACTGCAACAGTCCGACTCCTTTGTAAGTTATGGATTCTTAGAGACAATAATGTTAAATAATTGTAATGTTTTTATTAAAAATACACACACCCTTAAGTATAATGTGGAAATTCATTCATTCCTATAAATCGTAAAGAGCAGAACCATAAAGGTACCTCTGTCGGACAGCATGTGACTTGCGTTCCTGTAGCCCTTTCTTTTCTCCGGAGGATTAAATAGCTCTTCTCGTTCAGACTGCAGTACGCTCTGTATCCTCCTTTCCTCCATTACAAGCTTCAGATGCTTCACACGCTCTCCAGAGCGGGAGATGAAATCAGGCCGATGCACTGCAAGAGCCTCCTAAGATGGGATGACACAAAACAAATCCTGAAGTGGTCAGCCTGTCTCTCTACAGCTGGAAGGGAATAATCAAAATATCTAACACCATTACCAAAGCATGGTAAAAAAATCCCATCAAAGCAGTGTTTGGTATAACATATGAAATCTTCTCTCCTTAATGCTGGGTAGATCCTCAGAGACCTTGTTTAACAAACTATTTGTTAACAACCAGAAAATTAACTGCTAAAAAAAAACTGCTAAAATAATTAGCAAAAGGGATACAAACCTCTTCTCAAAAAAGCAGAGCAAAAAGATAACAAAGTTGAGCCCATAGGATAGAAGATTCTGTAACTTATTACAATCTCCCTTGTTATAAATCAGCGGACACATCAACATTAGCAATTTATTTTGGATCAGAAGTGGAATTTTGAAAGCAATCTCCCGATATCTCCGTTTGCCGCACTTCAATTTCCATCACAGGGCAGTCTCTGAGCACATGAACAAATGCAACTGAACCTAGAGAAACTTCAGAAGTGCACCTTAATTTGCACTTCCTAATTTCCATTTCACTTGCTCTGGACAATCTCTTTCAAAAAATATTTCTGTACAATACATCTGTATTTTTCCACAGATATTTAGAGCGATCACACTTTATCTGAAGCGTACACTGTATGTGTATGTATGTACACACACATACACTGTTTGCACTCTATGATAAATTAAAGCCCATTTTAATCACACGCTACATACATCACACAGTATTATTTCTGCATGGAAGGAAGTATGACTTGACACCACCTCAGCTACATTCCCTCTAGTTCCTGAAGCCAAATGATTTAAGCCCTAAAATATTAGGTCAATTCAAATATATTAGCATATTGTGGAAAGTCAGATTACCATAACCAAAGAGGACTGACAAGTTCATTGGTTTTCTCCATTTGTTTGGGGTTTTTTTTGGGGGGTAGGGGGGCAGGGGGAAGTTGGTTTTTTTTTTAAAGCAGGAGCTGTCTATAACATGTTGACTTCCACTGATTATAAAGGTGAAATAACAAAAAAAACCCAAAAACCACCCCAAACAAAAAACAACAGAGCAAAACATGTTTCCACAAGATTCAGCATTAGTCCTGAAATCCTACTGAGATCCCAGCAGCCTTATAGCACAGCGTGCCTTTACCTGTAATGTAAGCTTCACGAATGGTCGCAAGGACCTGTTCTCAGCATCTCTTTCTGGAACTGCTGGCTGAATCACGTTGCTGTGCTGCTGCTCTTGCCAGTTCTTCTCTCGGAGGGGCTCTCTCCAAGGCTTTGTGCTGGTCAATGGTTCAAACCAAGAGGGACCAGGACCAGAAAAGGAACTGGAATGGTTTTCTTTCCTAGATTCAGATTTCAAGTCTTCCGCTTGGACAAACCATGAAATTCCTGTTAAAAAAAAAAAAAAAACAGAAGAGAGAAAAGGATTTATAGACAATACAAATATTACAGACAATATTTTCCATCCCCATCTATGGTCCTTCATGCCCAAGGTCTTGGCTAAATACAATCAGTGGCCTAACAGTGCAATAAATACTCACTTCAGTTTAATAACAGTGGGACTCCATAGCAGACACCTTTGGCAGTTTCAAAAGAATTCCTTTGCCAAGTGTCAGAAAACCAGCAAGTCTTTATCAAACAACACTTTTGACAAGGCACAAAATGGCTTTGTTTGCAAGTTTCTCTCTTTATAGAAAGAACAGTTATTTATCAGCAATTGCAAATTTTTCAGGAGCCTCTGTGCTGTCTTAAGCCCTATGGCTTTTTATAGATTATTTCTGAAGATCAAATGCTTTACATCTTCCAAATGTTAAGTATGTATACAAGAATTAGATTACTCACAGTTTACATACATAATGGGATTTGAAAACATCAGCTAGTATTCTGAGCAGATATTCTAAATTTTCTAAATTAAACCGGTATGAGAAAGAATGATTTGTCCCTACAACAACAATAATGATGACTAAGGAAAACATTTTTAAACATGTAATCATGACATTGTGAAGACTGATGAGAAATTTAAAAAAAGTCAGGAGGCTACACCATCAGCCCAAAAATGCAACTCTAACTAGAGGGAGACGAGTCTAATTCTTCTGGTACCACAATCTTCCCTCAAGTACCCCTGAAAAAACACTTGTTCTTTGAAGCCTCAGTACATGAAACAGTTAAGTACAACTTACAGGGACCAGTTACTCAGAGCTTAACAGAACCTTTTATACCTTGAAAATCAAAATTAAGTATCTACACGATTCCCATCTCATTCACCTTTCCTTGCCTTATTCATTGCTTCCTATTTACTACCTTTACTGGCCAGGCTGCATCTAACAGCTTGATGGAAAACGCCATCATAATAGAGCACGAGAGAGCTCACTTGACATAGTGGTTTTGTTTCAAATTCATTGATTAAAAACAGAATTAAGAACGGACCGTACTAGTGACAGACTACTCTGTGTCCTAGCTAATCCTCCTCACATATTTTGCTGGTTGCTGTTGAGATGTACAGCTTTTCTGGTCTGCAGAGAAAGTGTATTTTGGACTGACCTTGTGGTAAATGCAGCCTGCTCCTTTTCGTCCTTTTCTCCACGAAAAAATCGCCTGGCTGTCCCTTCTGCTTACCCTTGCTTCCTGCTGCCTGATGATCTGTGACCGTACCATCTGACTCTCCAAAAATACGATCAACACAATGCCAGGGTTCCTGTGGCCGTTGATTTGGCTGGCTAGATCTTGGGGTAGGAAAAGTGACACCAACATCTCGAGTGTTTTTCTTAGTTGCACTGTTCACAATTTCCAAGTCTCCTGTAGTTGAAAATGAAGCAGTAACATCTTATTCCAGAGCAGCTGAAAGAACTTCAACATCAGCACGTGTGACATGCATAGTTCAAGGGGCGACCTTCAATTTTTACCTTGAAGCTGAAGGATCACTTTCTTTATCCCACCTTCAAAAGGCAAAATCTTTTATATTCCCCCTTCCAATTCAAGGAGAGTTTAGAGTGAGTCACGATTGTTACTATATGATAGTCTGAGTAAAATTAAAGTGGTGTAAACCAAATACCCCAAGCAAAACAAGCATATGTCTATATATATATGTACACACACACATATGTATGGGGGGCAGGAATTAAACTGGAACCAACTTTGCCCCTTGCTGGGGACCCGAGTTGACTCTCTGAAGAGTCAACTTCAAATCTGCTGCTGAAAGACACAATGCCAGGTCAACATACAGCTTTACATTTTGGACAATGGAACTGCAGGTTTTTCTGGACCTGTTCCTTTACCCAGTGCATCCCATCCAAAACTACGTTTTAGCTACAGAAGATTGGTTTTCCCACAGCACGACAAATATTTAACAGAAACGTATAAAGTGGAAGGTGTCGACTAACATTCAAAAAGTCATAATGCGATCTTGAAAACAAGCCACAAAAATACTTTTCTGATTCAATCCACTTGCACATGGGGAAAAAAGGCAGTAAAAAATAAATAATTGCTACGTCTGATGAATAAAACAAAGCCATTACTCAATCTGATCATAGGATGCTGGCGTGTAAATGAAAGCAACGAAGAAACTGATAATTGCCACCAGAAAAACCCAAATGCTGAACTGCACCGGTCCACAATCAGCTTATGTTTTAAATAGAAGATAACATCCAAAATATTACCAAGAAGGATAGGCAACACTGCAGTTGCCTTCTGAAATAGCATATGCCTATAAAATACATTTTGTGAGTAACAGATGTCTTGTGGAGAAAACAATATATATAAAAATACAGTTAGTCCACCTTTGCTACTGAAATGTATCAGAAGCTTAGGTTAACAAACTTGTAAGTGAGAAACCTGGCTACTAAAGCAGATCAAGAAAGGAAATGAAATGACTCGTTTTAATTAGAATACAACATCTTTCTCTAAAAGCATTTGAAGTGAATTTGAAGAATGCTTCTTGTACATACCTGTCACCAGAAGCATGCAACAGACCTGGGAGAATGGTTTCCGAAGAGAGAAAAGGCAGAAGCAAATACAGAAAAGACAAATCTGGAATTCAACAACTCACCTACTTGGATACCTTTGTTTAGCATCCGTGTCCGCTGCTTGTTACTAAGAGCAGAGCTTGGCCCCCAAGAGCTGCTGCTTGCAGAAGCTGAATCCGATGAAAGGGAGATGGCATTCTAGGGAAAAAAAAACACGTAAGAGAACAGAAATTGCTGAAATACTAACCAAAATGAACAGGAAGTGGGTTTTGAACAGAGAAAAAGTTATAGTCATCACTTTTTACTCGTTGTCCCTTGATTCTCTTGTTATTTAGATACTTATCACAGGCTGATCAGGGTCTCTTATTGCTATGCCACACAGCAGCCAGCCTTGACTTTATCCTCATGCACCAATGCGCTTTCAGCATCCCATCCGAGTAAGAAAAGCGCATTGTATCTGTAGGCAAGAGCTTGCCTGTGATCCGATTCTGTACGGTGCTGAGCATCCTCGAATTCAATCGTCCAGAGTTCATGGGACAGTGTGGCCTGTCAAGACACACTTACAGAAAACCTTTGCTGCGGCAAGATCTTTTGCTGGCTGTACTTTCATGAGAGACTACGAAGTGTGAAATAGTTCTGCTTTGGAAAGAGGGAGAACAGACATCTAAACTGGATCCTATATTCCTACCCTCTCAAACCAAAAGCCTTTAAAGGTTGCTGGGCTTGCTGAAGGGACAAACTGCCTTGAAAGATTAACATGTTGCTTTGTAATTTCACAACGAACTCCGGTTCTGTCCCACTGCCATGAAAGAGCAAAATCCTTTCAAAACATGGGAAGTTCTCTCATGCTGTCAACCTCATTACACAAAGTTCTCCAGGTGGAGAAAATTAAACTCAATAAAAACAAGAAATAGAAGACACGTGGTAAGATCATGGCTTAGGCAAAATACTAGTTTCACATCTTCACCATTCACACAAACCGAAGTTCCAGCTGCAGGGATGTAAGCAGCACAACTTTGTTACAATAAATTAATTTCAATTTTATGACATGCTATAACTTTACAGCCATTTAAAAAGGAATATATTCTGTAAGTGTAATGCATCTAGTCCACAAGCTTTTTGGTTATATAAAGTACAGAGGTTAGTGCTTCATTAACAGCAATTAACTGACAGTGCTTCCCCAGGCTTCAAATCCAACCGTGCGGCACAGACCAATCTCTGCAACTCCGCTGAATTTAATTTTTAATTATGAAAAAGATTTTTTTTCCTTGATCATAGCCATTAGTATCCTATTAGTAACTCATAACGCTATCCACGATGGAAATGAACAGAGGCGTTTTTATTACCTTTTTATTGAACCTCTGCTATCATCACTTCAATGCAAAACATAATTTCATTTCAACATTAAAAGGAGGCAATTTTTACTCTCACGCATACTGGCAAGAACTGTTTTTTAGTTTCATAAAGCTGTTTCAGCTCTAGTAGAGTGCACTAGACAGATGTAGTAGATATGTATCTTCTTTCAGAGAACAGAAGCAAATTGAACTATGTGCTCAGCAAAAGGGAAGAGAGTACAAAGTAAGGAAAAAAAACCCGATACCCCATTTGCATGCACATGCATATCAGCCGGCAGAAATAAATACAAGCAGCCATTCAGTACTGAATATTGACATGCATATTCCTATTTGGACTAGAATATTCAGTGCAGTGCTTTCAAAGCCCTTCAGCAGTTGAACAGCGCAACCTTTAGCTTTGTACCTGCTACCAGATGGCAGCTTGAAGAATGCTTTAGAAATAACAGAAACTGGAATAGATAAAAACCTTCTGGGATGGGTTCAGCATATCTATAAATAAAAAAGAGCTGTAACCAAGTTTTCTGGAAGCAGGGCTGACAATAGGCTCTCATAAAAAACACCCCTGAGCTACAAAACGCAGCACTTGCCTGGAAGATTTGTACAGTAGTCTCTCTAGGAGTAGGGCTCCTGCTATAAATAAATATCTGTCTCAACCACAGATATTTGCAACTAAAAAACGAAAAAATAAATCCTGATTTCTGTTCAGCCAAGCATCACAGAAATTACCAAAATTTGGATTTGAAATTGTTTGCCATTTTGCCATCAATTTTCTCTCACTCTTTATTTGAGGTGGGTCATGTGTCTCTACATGTAATTTTAAAAAGAACGCTACATCAGCAGCTAAAAGACACTACTTTCTAAAGCCATATGGGTTCAATGCAACATCAAGCACCAGAAACAGTGAGCCTTTATTCTCATCTAAGTATTACTGCCATCAGTTATCTCATGGGAGATTTTAACAGGCAAAAGACTAGATGTTGTTTTGAAGGTCCAAACAGACATTGAAAGACTAGTCTTATGGATGGAATATGGCATAAAATCATCTCCTAAATGCTACAACCATGCAAGAAATGTTGGATCCTGCTTTCATTGTTAGGTGGTCAGTGTTCTGATTAATAGTCCTAATGTTGCAAGGTTTATGACAATTTTATTTTACCTTTAAATAAATCTTATAAATAAAAATATTAATAAAAATATTTTTTAAACCATTCTTAGCCTTGAAAAAGACTGTTTCTCCCCCAGATATGCATTCATTTAGCTTACCTGACACACAGACTGCATTTGAGTTGTTTCTATTAAAAAAAAAGACTTAACTCATTTCAATGAAATCTATTAGTAATGATGACACTACCACTTTCTTCTGGTAATAGGAAAAAAAGAAAGAACTATTTCTCACTTGTTCCTGTACTTTTCAGCATTAAAGTATATCACAGAACACCAAAACTCTGTAATTTCTTACTGTAATCACCAAATCCATGCCAAGGCCCCCTTTCAGGAAATTAATTTTCATTTCACCTCCAAAGGGCAATGGCCAAATTCAACTGAAGTAATCAGAAAGATTTTCTCCACTTTAAACCAGCTTTACTCCAGACTTTTCACCTAGAATCCTTACGGCTGAGACCTGGTCTTTTAATATGCCTGAACTGCCAAATACAGAAATTGAAGAAGCTTACAACCAACGCTCAGCAAGACGAAATAATTCCAACATTGAAAATAGACAAACAGTAAGAAAATTCAAATAATATTTCCAGTTTCTATGAAATGGTATTTATCATTGCCCAGAGATATTCAGGTAGCAATATGCAGTCAAAACCTACAACCTCAACTCACCACCACTGTTTTCAGGATTGCTAAAGCACAGAACCTGTGGGTAACTAGAAATCAGATACAGCAGGATCTTGCTTCCCAAGACAAATAAAGGAAGAGAAAAAAGACAAATAAGAACAAAGGGAAAGAAAGCACCATTGATGTTTTGAGGTATTTTGATCTCATCCTTATTCCCAGAAAGGCAGAGACACTTGTTTGAGCTACTTAGATCAAAAGACAAAGCCTACCAGATAAACAACACTCTCTGGGAAATTTTAAATGATTCTCCAGATAACAAACTCTACTACTGTACAGCGGTTTAAAAGTTCCTGTAAAGATTAGTGAAGACTCTCTTTTGGTCTAACTGACCACGTACCTGGATCTCTTTCCTTTTCCCGTGTCTCTCAGAAGTAACCTTTGGATATTCTACACCCACTGCTTTGCCACTTCCCTTGTCCCACTTTTCAGAGCGACTTTTCTGGTGGTTGATGGTACAGTAAAGCTGGGAGAGTCTTGGCGACACCCGCACTCTTTCATGCCCAAAAGCCCTGATCAGCCTGGCAGTGTCAATGGTGGAAATGGAACTGCTCACCTCAGCCTGAGTAGCAGTGTCCAGCTCTGTTTGGGTCACCGCACCTGATTCTGAAGTGGTGGAACTGATCGTGGTGCCATGATCTCTACTAAGTCCTGTCTCTGAGGAAGTGTCACTAGGAGTTTCCAAGTACTGCTTGTGCTCCAAAATTTTATTCACGTGGCAGATACTTTTCTCTCCTGACCTATTTTTCCTGAGCTCAACAAGGCTATTTTTATCACGGGTGATACGTGGTCTTTCTTCAACATGTGTTGCATTAGGCTCTAAGGTACTTTCAGACATGCTCTTTTCTGGCAGTCTTATTTTCTTCTGTTCTCTTCCCTTAATTTTCTTTTCAGAAACATTCTCTTCAGATTTTGGTGGTATTAGGGTATGCTTAATGGGATTCTGAAGGACCCTGGCCAATCGATCAAGGCGTTCAACAAGGGAAAGCTCACCATTACGCCTAAAGTCATGGTGCTGGTGTCTCTTCTGGCACTCCAAAAACTTAATCCAGAGTTCATCTAAGCTACCACTGGAGTGGGTTCTGTGTTTTGGCGGTAAGTCTTTCTCCACAGTCTCACTGAAGCGAGTTGTTTGGCTACAAGGCAAAGGATAATTTCTAGCTGCCTTTTGTTCTGCTTCTCTTCTGCCATGTTGAAGTAGTTCCTTCCCTGACGTTTCATTCCCCAAAGATGTGCTAATATTTAGATCCTCATTCTTGCTGTAATCTGCTTCTGCAGTGAGTGGAAAGAATTCATTTTCACCATCTTTTTTATGCCGAATAGAGAAAACACGTTGATGACGATGTGCTTTTTTCCGATTCTGCAAGACAGCACTGGAGGAAGGTCTAGCATGCCCGATGCCAGAACTGTCTTCTGACAGCTCGCTGTTGGATGGGAAGTAGCTCTCACACATGGGCATTGGATGATGAAGGTAGAACCGTGCAGATTCGGAGACTGAATGAGCAGTTTTTACAGACTTCGAATGATCTGTGCATTCTAGGAGAGAAGACGACACTTTAAATTTTTGTTTCTTTACAGGGAAGCAAGTAGCAAACAGCAAGTCTTGAACAGGATGATTTTCATTCTAACGCTTTCCAATCACTTCAAACAATTAAAAGCAGGAATCATTGTACCCATTGCCGAAATGCAACAAAATTAGAAATGAAGTTTCAGCATTATTAAAAGTACATAAATAATATTTTCTATCATTTGCAACACGGAATCCAAGAGAATATTATATCCAGCTGAATCTGAAGGAGGAATCTAGATACACCACAGGTAATTACCCAGACCAAAATTTGCACTGAGTCTTTATTTATATTTATGGAAACTCATGACAGGCAGCCACAACTCATTTTGCCTCTTTTCAGACAAATGCCCAGGGAGTACAAACATCCCCTAAGGCTATACCTGAACATCATCTCGTAGGTAACTCCGAACAGCACTGTAAGACAACCAATACCACTTCCTGTACAGCTCCAAGAACGTTTCTGACAGCACACCAAGATCTAGCCCTGCTTTGCTTTCAAGCTCAGATGATACATTTTAGTTCAAAGCAGCAGTGAAATCCCCCCCCAGAATATGCTACTACCTGAAATTACAAAGAATTGTATGCAGAAATCCAATTATAAACTCATTTGTAATAGACATACGTTAAGTATGCACACAGCATGTGCTAGCGGGAATATACTCCAAAATAACTTTAAAGCCGTTCGTAATATACTGTAAAAAGATAAATCAAATTTTAAAAAGTAAAAATGTGTTTCATGTTATGTTCTTGTATAATGGACTGAATTATATAATGATCCATGAAGGCAGAAAGTAGGAATTATAGATGCTAGTGCCAGAAGGACTTCCCAAGTCCCTATGCTTACTGCAAGCTATTCCATGCCATTTTAGCCAAGTATGTCATTTAAAGATGCCTTGCAGAGTAGTAATAGCTTTAATATAAATAATCAATACAAAAAAGAACAGTCCATTTACTAATGGCAACACCGGTGACTAGGTAATGGGGAGCTGCCAGCAAATGCATATCAAACTCCATTAATGGCAGGAATCACACTCATACTAGTTTTTCTCTAGCTCTCCAACATTCCTCCTAAGTTTGGTTTTTTGTTTGTATTTTTGTTGTTTTGTTTTATACACTCTTGTTTCAGTGATTGTAATCTACTAATGAAAACAGAACTGGAAACCAGGTCTTCCTTTCTTCATTTGAGAAAGCTTTGCCACCGATTGAGCAAAAGGGTGGCAAGTCCCACAGCCAAGCCTCTCCCTACCCCAGGAGGAAAACACCTACCTACCTCATCAAGAATCACAAGCTATGTTTTTATAAAACCTCAATTCCACATGGGAAAAAGTGATGCAAGATAAGCTCAGGAAAGGTTACGATTGTATTAATTCATACTGTTCACTCTGCCTCATAAACCTTATTTTTATTTAGCCACTCGTTTTCCTAACGTTTTATACCTCTCTTCCCTTCCCAACTCAGGGACACTTCAGTGTAATGTCAAGATCATGAATAGCATAGAATCATCGAATCGCTTAGGTTGGAAAAGACCTTTAAGATCATCCAGTCCAACCATTAACCTCACACTACCAACTCCACCACTAAACCAATTAAAGGGAGAGTAGTAATTTCATGTTTTCTGGTTTGGTGGCTGGATTATTTTTTAATGAAAGTAAAAACTAGGAATCATTAAGGTTGGAAAGGATCTCTAAGATCATCAGTCCAACCATCAACCCAACACCCCCATGCCCACTAAACCATGTCCCAAAGTGCCACCTCTGCCCGTTTTTTGAACCCCTCCAGGGATGGGGACTCCCCCACCTCTCTGGGCAGCCTGTTCCAATGCCTGACCACTCTTTCCAGGAAGAAATTTTTCTAATATCCAATCTAAACCTCCCCTGACACAACTTGAGCCCATTTCCTCTCATCCTGTCGCTAACTACTTGGGAGAAGAGCCCAACACCCACCATAACCAGACCCAGTCTCACTAACTCTGAAATTGGAGAAATTTATTTTTCCGTACAAGGTCAATGTTTATATACTCATTTAAGAGGATTCCTCCACATCCTCCTGACAAGTGAGATCAGGCTTGGGAATACTATGCAGAATTTTTGCTATTTCTGTATTTTTAAAAAGTTACCAACAAAATGGAAGGAATGCAAACAGGCAAAAAATAAAAATAAGTTTATATAGAGAAACTTTTAAAAAAAAATACATAGCTTGCATAATTTTAAGCTCTAGACAAGCTCTGTGGGTAGAGGTAATCTTTTATTAGACCATCTAAAAATACAGTTGAAGAAGTCAGAGAAGATTTTAGACACACAAGTCTTCACAAAGCTTGCTTAAATTTCCAACCGTACTGGCTGGTTTAACAAAAGATTATTTCTACTTACAGTTCTTTTCTTGCCTGTGTCTTTAGACCATCACAGCTACAGAAAAATACTATTAGATAATTTTATATCAATACTTGTGTTCCCCTTTCATTTTTATCCAGGCTCTTCAGAGAGACAGGTATCCATTGACCTCTGCTCCAACATGGTATTTTGTTTGTTACTGCAGGTACTTGTTCGGAGAGCTCACTTCTATACACACTCTCTTTCTTCAGCTCTAATCCCATGACCCAGCATTCTTCTTGCGAGTTACCCACAGTGAATGAAGAAAAGCATTTTTCTATCTTACTCCGCTTGTTTCCATATCCTTGTATTTATAAACGCTCACAGAGAATAATTTCTTCCATTAGAAAAACTAGGCTAAGGCAACATTGCCTTTATTGTTGCACTAATTCAACTATTGGTCCTATGTACACTTACCAAAAAAGTAAAATGAACACAAAATAACAAAGTTTAGCGTGTCTTACATAATAATTTTAAATTATCTTCTGAAAATACCAAAATCTCTCCATTCTGAAGAGAAAACCTTCAAAGAAAACCCCTTCTAAAAGTGAAGAATTAAAATCATCAGAAGGAATCCCTATCAATACCTCAGCGTAGCTCTGTGGGGTGACCTTACCCCAGGCATATTGAGCTGCCTGCTTAAAAAGGACAACAATAATCAGTGAGGTACTCCATAAAAATCTGTTTCATTAAATGTTTTCATATACTAAGATACTAAGAAAAATAAATGGGCTCCCAAAAACCCTAGAGAGAGAGAGATATATACACACACACACACATATATATATGTGACTGCCTTGAAGAGAGCAGGAACTCTCTAATTCAGAATCCATTACACTGTTCACGTTTCAGGTCCCATCCCTCATTAAACAGCCACAATTTTATTACCGCCTTGCAATTTGCTCACTCTTTGTTTAATATAGCACGTTGCAAAATTCTGTACTGTGCAATAAACAGCTTCCCTGAGGAATTAATAGCTGCATTTAGGAGAGATGGCAAACACTCAGCAATTTGCTGTTTACAGTTACTTCTGTCCAGGAACAAGAGGCAACTCTCAAACACAACAACAATCCTCATCCCTACTCAGACTCGAGGAAGTTCTCAGCCACTCAAAATCACAGAATGAGGTTTTGTACAAAAGGCACGTCCATCAGGAATAATTTTAGCTACTGTCATGAGATACAGTGTCAAAATCACCAGTTAACACAGCGTAATTTCATTTTGTCAGCATTCTCACCAAAAAAAGCCTTAAAGTAGGTTATTATAGTAGTAAACCCTGACTTTCATCCCTCAGGAGTACCATCCAACCAGGTTAATGGAGGGGAGGAAGAAAGAGACATCAGTCAAATCAAATTAAAATTCAGTTAAATACCAACATTACAGAGATATTTTACAGGACATCACAAGACAGCAGTGTATTTGCAGGCAGGATCACCACCCCAACCCAATATGCAGAGCCATCCCACCTGCTTTTATTTACTGGGGAATTTCTGTCATTTTCTACATAGGCATCCTTTCTACACTTAAAGAAGACTTTGCACTTCACAAACTTGAGTGGCTTAAAAAAAAAAACACAACACAAAAACAAGAAAAATCCAACCCCACCAAACCCCCCCCGCCCCCCCCAAAAAAAAAATCTGACAAAGGCTCCAATATGCACTGGGGCCACTGGAATGCTAGCAAATACTAATGGCCAAGTATTTGGGCAGTCACGGAGAAGCAGAAAAGGGAAGAGAAATATTAGTCAAATTCAGCATCTTCAGGCAGACTAGCAGCAATATCATGAGACCAGAAATCATGGATCCTGAAATGTAATTCTTTTGCTCCACTTTCTTTCATGTGTATGAAAACACATGTAAAATTAAAGACACACTTTAACTACCTGGGGAAGCTTCCAGTGGCATCATTTGCTCCTCAGCCCAGGCTAGCTTGGGCTTGGCCCTCTTACTGTAGACTCCTTCTTTATGCTTGATAGCCATACTGTCTGAAGGATTATTATCCCTTAAACCAAGCACGTTTGCCGGAAACCTTGGAGGAAGAGCATCATTTGACCCTGCAGAAAAAGAAATCAATAACTATGAGTAAAAAGAGGGAGCAGCAAAAAAAGATACAGGAATTTCACAAAGACAACATCTGAAAGAAAGCCTATTATCCAAGTATTCGTACCAGTATATTCACCAGCCAACAATCATGATCCCTAGTGAGCAGTTCTAGTGACTAATACAGCAGCAGTAGGTATTGCACCACATTGTTTTCCATGATCTTTGGTGACAAGGTTCTTCCCTGAGAGGTAGATAAATTTACCTGTTCTACTAATGAGCAGAGAAGAATACAAGAAAATGAGCATTAGACAAGTCTGCTAGCAAGCCAGACACAGGACTTGGAATATCCAGACTCCCTCCTGCTCACATTAAAATTCCAGACATTTTCACTGACTGATGTAAATATCTATTTTTCCGAGCTCAGAATAGCAATGGAGAAAAACTAGAAGGCTAGAGTAGGTCTGTATAACCTCTAAACAAGAATTCAGGACAACAGCAGCAGAGCTCTCTTACTGTCACATCACTGTCTCCTAATGTTAGAAACTTAAAATGGCCCTAAGTGATTTATCATCCTTGTCAACACCACATGGTTACATTCAGAGGACTTACTCAATTTCCTTCAGCTACTACTTGTGAGCTAAGAGTCCTAGCTGCAGCAGGGAGTTTAAAAAACAAAATTTATTTTTTAATTCTGCTGTACATTTTCTAGGATCTTGCACTGCCTCATATGTATACTGAATTTTTATATCTAGCATCATAGTTTCTGCAAAACAACAGACTCGCATCACATTTGTTTCTCTCATTTTGACCATATTACAACAGACTGGAAAAAGGTAATGGTCAGAGGCACGCATAAACAATTACAAGCACAATTTGTGGCTATAACGACTAACCTGTGCACCTACTGTCACTGTTGTATCAACCTACTCCCCTGGGGCACATCTGTCAGGAACTGGACATCTCTGTAATGTTAGTTTTGTCTACAAATAACTTTGGATGTCAAAAAGCTCTGACTGAAAACAACCTGCAAATAAGAGCTATAATGCTTAAGTGATGCGTTCGTTACGTATAGGAGAGAACTGAAAAATAATAGCAGACGAAGCAAAAGAAGTTGATGAATCACAGAGCATCCTTTGCCCCGGCAAATGAAAAGGTTTTTTTACTGGGAGATGGGAGGATGTGGGGAAGAGGTGAATTTATATTTGAAACCACAGTCATGAATTACATTGTTTATAGAAAGGCTTTCTACACTGAAATCCCCTAACATGAAGGAAAGAAATTCAGTACTGAGAAAGCTATTATCTGAAATGCGTGTGGTATTATGCAGATATTTCAGAATGCACACATACCAAATTAATAAAAAAGGAGGAGAATGTACATAAATAAGGGAATGGAAAAGAAGGAGAACTGGCAGATATATGAAAGAGTCCAAACTGAACAGTAATTCCCAGAGGAAAGTAAAGAATTATCAAGCCGTAAAACATTGAGCCTTGTTTCTTTTCACTGCCAGAATGGAGTACTAACACCCCTTTCATCAAAGAAATTGAAACCATAGCCTTCAGTCAGGACTCATACGTCTTTGCATTATAAAGTGGTGTGAACACAAACAAAGACATTTTTCTATTAAAATCAATGCACTTACTCTAACCTGGGAAGGTAGAAGAGTTTTGAGCTCAACTGAGACAATTCTGCATGTGAAAGAGATATATTTTGATCCATGAACTACAACCATCATTTTACATTTGGAAGACCCAAGATAAGTAAGTACCTGAGTGAGAGCTCTCAACACTGGTTTCTGACTCAATTGGAGAAATTTTGGATCCTGCCTTTAGATAAGGAACATAATACATCCCAGTACTTCCAGAAGGTTTGTATGGCAGCAATAAGGGCTGATCTGTGGGGATGGAAGGCAAAGCAGTTAACAGAAGTCAGGCTTTAATCCTTTAATGCAACTGAAGATAAAAGCAACAAATTGGGACCCAAGACGACTGCTGAAAATGTTCACTGTAGTAAATCTGGAGAAATACCCTATTCTTTAGGAAAAGAAATTGCAATTATTACTCATTTGATTTGATTTAATTTAATTATTTAATACCCACTCAATGGTTAGAAGGTTGACTGTTGCTTAGCTAGAAAAAAATAGTTACCTATTAAATTTGTGACTAGGGTGACAAACACTGACTTAAAACAAAACTCACATGCCCACACTGCTCCCAGTTGATCCATGTTTAATGAAATAATTTAAAATTGAGCATGGATATCTGCCTTCCAAGTCAATACGAACAGTGTGCTGTCGTAACAGAATTCCAGGAAATGTTTGGACCAGAACATTAGCTGACTACTAATAGCAAAGAGGTGACCAGATAGCTGAAATATTTTTTGCAATCTCATATAATGAAAGAATCTGCTCTCTCAACTCCTACTATTTTAAACACCTTGAGAATAGAGATACAAAGCCTGGAGCCCAGGAAAAATCATGAAAACTACACAAGCCTACACACATCAGTAGTAAAACAACACTGTGGGAAACCACTGCGCAACATTAGCATTTCCCCGTCAACAGACTTAAAAGCGCTCCACATTTTCTCTTTTATTCTATTGAAAATAGGGATGTGCATATTCTCATCTTAGCTTTTGTACCACCTTGACTAGAGAGTAAATCAGTGATCAGATATCTCTCTTGATAAACTCTAAGCACTGAACCAAATCAAATTATCTAACAACAAATGTCAGAAAATTTTCTTGAACCAGACTTGTACCCAACAAATTCAGTTCCAAATAAACCTGAACTGAATCACAATTGTACTGACACAACTCCCTACCCATGAGACTGCAAAGCCCAAGTTTAAGGGCTGGGGTTTTTCCCATATGAGCAACTTTAAATATCAAAATTATCTCAAGAATGTTACTTCCATAAAAAAGCTGGGTTTGGTTCTGGTTTTTAATACCTATAAATATCGCGAACTTGAATAGATGAAAGTCTACATATACATGTAAGAGTAATTTGCTCACCACCCTGCCTTGAGAAAGAGGAAGTCTTGTTAAGAGATGAAGTTGTATCGTTGGGAAGTTTGCGTGCTTTCTGGAGAGACGATTGGTGGAGAGCATTTTCACTGTCTTGTGAATTAACATAAATTTCTGCTGAAAAGGTGGTTTTTTCAGGACTTTCTGTTGTTATCTGAGTGGTAGCATCAGAAGTACTCTTCCCAGTTTTTGCAGGAACTACAGAGTTGAAGATCATCTTCGGACTGCATCCCCCTGAAGCCCGAGCAGTGACTTGTGGTCTCTCGCCGCTTTGCGGAGGGAGCTCTTGCCCTGCTGTGCATGTAACCATGGAAAGCACCGGGTAGGGATCTGCTGAAGACACTGGCTTTGGGAAAGATGAAGATCTTTGATCTTCTGGAATAAGGTCAGCAGCTGCTAATTTAGAAACAGCTTCTGTTAAAGTTTCTGGAGTTTTTAAAGACACTGGTTGAGTATTAACTTCAGGTTTATCCCACAATCTCATCTCATTTTCAGTATTCAAGTCACCATGCAGCTCTGAGTTATTACACTTGGAGGAAAGAGTTATGTGGACACAAGACAGTACTTTCTTAGTTGGTGATGAAGGAGATACAGACACAGTGGATAAAATCTCATCTGTAGATGAATGGTGAGACCTATCGATTTGTTCTTTCACAACCTCTTTCTGAACGAGAGGTACTTCATCAGAAGGACTTCTCTTCTCTTCTGCCAACAACTTAATATGGCCCTTCAGCAAATCAGTTTGTACAGCTGGGCCTGAACCTTCTAAGCTCTCATACAACTGGATGTGCCCAGGTGGGCTGGTTTTCTCCTGTTGGTAAGAGCTTATAGAATGGGGGTCTTTAAATCGATTGGTTTCTTGGCTGAATCTTGTATCACAGTCAAGCCCCACGAGTCTGGCACTATGCCTGCCCAATTCAGTCACATCTCGAGGCAGAACATCAGAATTTTTTGCACTAAGGGTCTGTCTTTTATCAACATGGATGCTTACAAAATCCTGATCTGACAAACAGTCTGTTTCTTGATAAGCTCCAACTTTGTTACTGTCAGCAGAGACATGATGAAACCTGTCTTTCTCAGCAGTGTAAGCAATCTCATTAGACACCGAGCCAGCAAGCATTGCACTTGGAGGACGGGTCTTAGATCTTTCCCAGTCTTGTTTGTCACGGCTCTGTTCCTCAGAGCTAGCAGAGTCAACCTCCAAAGGCATTATTCCATCAAGACTATCTCTAGTAAGACTACTGCCAAGTGCCATGGAAGTCAACGGCGACCGCAAACGTTTTCGGGATGAAAAGGTGATAGAAGTGATTTGCTTAGCCATATCTTCAGGAGACTTTTCCATAGACAGCTGCTTCTGAGCTTGTAAATGGACTTCTGTTTGTATATCGGAAGCAGCTGCAGACCTCATTGCACATGTGCCCCATTCCTTCTGCAATGGTGGATGAAATCCAACAACAGCATCAGAATGACTAGTTGCAACTGTTTGCTGTTGGATGCAGATAGGTGTTTGAATGGTACTCAGAGATTTAAACTGCGTATCCTTCAGCAGGCAATGATCAGAAGGATCAGCTCTATAGAATGGCACAGCTTGTCGTAAGCTTGACTCTAAAAGCTCCTTAGTCCTGACGGCTTGTGTATGTTTGTCAGTTTGAAATCTTTTGTCACTTAGAGCTTTGAAATGCTCTATGTCCTGTTCCTGATTAAGGCTATACTCAGAAGCAGCTTCCAAACCACGTACCCGTGGATCCTGTAAAAATACAGAAGAATTCACATAGGTTATGTGGATAACTTCTCACCCTCACCAAAATCTGGATTGCAGAATTCAAAGGCAGACTAGTGCTGTCAATAATCAAGAGCCTGCCATCATGAATGAGTACACGCTTTCTCTGGAACTCATCTGTTAATGGAACTAATTAAAAATTTGTGTTAAGTGCCAGCAAATTGGCTGACATGGTTTTGATGCTGTAAAACAGCAGCAGTGACATCTATAATAGAACCCTTTGGTTTTGTGAACTATAAAGTTGTAACTCTGTTAAACAGGCTAAGTTGTAAATACGTCTTCAACATCACTCCGCTCACTGGAAGACAGGAATAAAAAACTTTCTTCCTTTCTATCAGTTGGACATTTGTCATAAACCCAGTTCATAACATACTAGGAATAATGACTATCTTTTGAATGAATATTCACTAAGTTCAAAGGGATTTAGACACACACACCCTGCTAAATCTTTATGATTTCAGTGATACTTTTATTAATTAAAAAGATAGCCAATTAGCCACACAAAATCACAGAAACACTTAGGTTGGAAGAAGCCTCTGGAAGTCTCTAATCTGACTTCTTGCTCCAAGTAGGGCTAACTTCAACTTTGGAACAGGTTGCTCAGGGCCTTGTCCCACCAAGTTTTGAAAATCTTCAGGGATGAAGATCTCGTATACAACTTATGGAATCATAGAATCGCTTAGGTTGGAAAAGACCTTTAAGATCATCCAGTCCAACCATTAACCTACACTACCAAGTCCACGCTAAACCAATAGATGGTAGACTAGACTAAACCATGTCCCAAAGTGCCACCTCTGCCCATTTTTTGAATGCTTCCAGGGACGGGGACTCCACCACCTCTCTGGGCAGCCTGTTCCAATGCTTGACCATTCTTTCCATGAAGAAATTTTTCCTGATATTCAACCTAAACCTCCCCTGGCGCAGCTTGAGCCCATTTCCTCTTCTCCTATCGCTAACTACGTGGGAGAAGAGACCAACACCCACCTCACTCCAACCTCCTTTCAGGCAGTTGTAGAGAGCGATCAGGTCTCCCCTCAGCCTCCTCTTCTCCAGGCTGAACACCCCCAGCTCCCTCAGCCGCTCCCCACCAGCCCTGTGCTCCAGACCCTTCCCCAGCTCCGCTGCCCTTCTCTGGACACGCTCCAGCACCTCAATGTCCTTCTTGGAGTGAGGGGCCCAAAACTGGACACAGTATTCAAGGCGCAGCCTCACCAGCCCTGAGTACAGAGGGCAATCACTGCCCTGCTCCTGCTGGCCACACCATTCCTGATACAAGCCAGGATACTGCTGGCCTTCTTGGCCACCTGGGCACACTGCTGGCTCATGTTCAGCTGGCTGTCAACCAACACCCCCAGGTCTTTTGCTGTCGGGCAGCTTTCCAGCCACTCTTCCCCAAGCCTGTAGCGCTGCATGCGGTTGTTGTGACCCAAGTGCAGGACCCGGCACTTGGCCTTGTTAAACCTCATACAGTTGGCCTTGGCCCATCGGTCTAGCCTGTCCAGGTCCCTCTGCAGGGCCATCCTACCCTCAAGCAGATCGACACTCCCACCCAGTTTGCTGTCATCTGCAAACTTACTGAGGGTGCACTCAATCCCCTCATCCAGATCATTGATAAAGATATTAAACAAGGCTGGCCCCAAAACAGAGCCCTGGGGAACACTGCTCATGACCAGCTGCCAACTGGACTTAACTCCATTCACCACTACTCTCTGGGCTCGGCCACCCAACCAGTTTTTTACCCAGCGAAGAGTAAGCCCATCCAAGCCATGAGCTGCCAGCTTCCCAAGGAGAATGCTGTGGGAGACTGTGTGAAAGGTTTTGCTGAAGTCCAGGTAAATGACATCCACAGCCTTTCCTTCATCCACCAGGCGGGTCACCAGGTCATAGAAGGAGATCAGGTTGGTCAAGCAGGACCTGCCTTTCATGAACCCATGCTGGCTGGGCCTGATCCCCTGGCTGACCTGCACTTGCCTGTTGAGTTCACTCAATATGAACCGCTCCATAATCTTTCCCGGCACCAAGGTCAGGCTGACAGGCCTGTAGTTCCCTGGGTCCTCCTTCCGGCCCTTCTTGTAGATGGGCACCACATTGGCAAGCCTCCAGTCATCAGGGACCTCCCCTGTTAACCAGGACTGCTGATAGGTGATGGAAAGTGGCTTGGTGAGCTCCTCTGCCAGCTCCCTCAGTACTCTCGGGTGGATCCCATCTGGCCCCATAGACTTGTGAGCATCCAGGTGGTGTAGCGGGTCATTAACTGCTTCCTCCTGGACTATGAGGGCTCCATTCTGGTCCCCGTCCCTATCTTCTAGCTCAGGGGCCTGAGCTTAACTACTTGTGATCTGTAAATTACTGATGAAAGGCATCCCCTTCATAGCTCCATGGAGAAACAAAACAACGCAGAAACCCATGTTTACTTCCAGCTGTAAGTACTCAAACCTTAACCAAGTATGTAATGTTGAGTTCTGGTGACCTGCAAGAAATCAGGTAGTAGACACACACTAAAACTTTTCTGGTCTGGACCAGAGTCCAAACAAGCTCCACGCTATCAAAGCACTACATTACATGACATTTTAGGGTTACAGGGATACTTCTGCATCTGACATTATGCTATGCCGTAGCTATCACTGTATGAAACAGAACTTGATATAAAAGATTTTCCCTTACAGTTGAATGGTTTGACTCTACCATTTATGAAGCAGAACTAAAATGAACGGAACTCAGTTACATGGGAACCAGTGGGAAGAAAAGAAAGCTGTTCTTTACAAAGCACAAGAAAATATTTAATTAGAAAAGCTTTAATTTTCCGTAACTGATACTTCTCTTTTCCCCTAAAATAAGTATGCCAGTTTCCCTCTCAGACAACAGCTGTAATAAATCTTTTTATTTTTATGGTCACTGCCCACTGCTGACAATAATTTAAAAATGACTGAAAATAATCAGAGCTTTTATTTGCTCCTTAAGGTAAGTGACAACTTGTAAAAACTTTCCAGTTCTCAGATGCAGATAATTTTAATTCTCCCGTCAAAACAGATACATTTGCCACAAATACTATTTTTTTGTTTGGAAAGCTGGTGATAATGCTACAAAAAAGAGAAGGTATTCCTAGCAACGTGTAAGACACTACTCCCACCAAAACCAAGGAAGCTCACTGTCAACTGTATTTGCTCATAAAATCTTTTTAAAAAATAAGTCACATTTATATCTTTGACCATGCAAATTGTCCCATATCTGTACCACCCCCCAGTATCAGAGCCACTATATTTAGGACTCTGCTATTTGACTATAAGTATTCAACCATCTCTGGCATGTATTTTACACAACAGTATAAAATGCTGTGTCTTCTATTACCTGCCTGTGGTCATTCAGGAAACTGAAACTAATAATTTATTTTAGTACTAACTTCTGTCCTGGTTTCTTTGCCTGATTTTGCTAACCATTCCCATTTTCAGCATGCTCTCCAGTCCTCATTGCTTCATCTTCTCCTGTACCTCAAGCCCCATTTCACCATCAATAAAAAACTCCCAACAGCAACAATCAACAGTAATTTATCATACCAGGTAAATGAAATTAAAGCAACATATGCTACAGCCCCTCAGCAGAATCAGACAAAAAAAAAATCCACACCCTACTCCCTGAGCATACTCATCAGATAGTGTTGCCTTTCAGCTGCCTGTTAATGAGGCAGATTACTGACACTGCAGTTAATTGGAAAATTCCCAGGGTTACAGCCCTGGCTCACTAAGGAACCTACACCTCCCTCTGGCATCTCAAAATGTAACCTGATTTCTCGACACACCTTTTGCAGACAAATCACTAAATATACTATACAGAGATAAGAGGTATGAGGGGATCAGCAAATGGCTCTAGTTACTTGCCAAGCAAAGTAGAAATAATTGCATCTAAATACTTGATGAAGTTTGGATATTCCAAACTCTTCTTTCAACCCATTAAAAACAGCAGATACTGAAAAGGCACATTCATTGTCTGCAGAGATTTACTGAGATCAAGACAGACAAACAAATGTGATCCTCTCTCTCTGACTGGCTCATCACCCCCATCTCCCTGCTCTCTGCAACTCCCTGTGCATGCGGAGGGATCAGGAGGTAGGCATGATAGGACCTTTGCTTCCAAGACTTTTCTCATCACAGCAGAAGCTCCCAAGTGCTGACAGCTGACCTTTGCATAGAGTCATAGAATTGTTTAGGTTGGAAAAGACCTTTAAGATCATCCAGTCCAACCATTAACCTAACATGACCAAGTCCACCACTAAACCAATTAAGGGGAGAGCAACAATTAATTTCATGTGTCCTGGCTTGGTGGCTGGATTATTTTTTAATGAAAGTAAAAACTAGGAATCATTAAGGTTGGAAAGGACCTCTAAGATCATCAGTCCAACCATCAACCCAACACCCCCATGCCCACTAAACCATGTCCCAAAGTGCCACCTCTGCCCGTTTTTTGAACCCCTCCAGGGATGGGGACTCCCCCACCTCTCTGGGCAGCCTGTTCCAATGCTTGACAACCCCTTCCATGAAGAAATTTCTCCTAATATCCAATATAAACCTTCCCTGGTGCAACTTGAGGCCACTTCCTCTCATCCTAGGCAAGCGACTTACCTGACTAGTGTAAGGAGAAGGTAGTTTAGAAGAAAAGGAATGCAAATACCTCTAGATTAAAGATCACACTACAAACAAGTGAATAAAACATCACACTCCCAGATGCATGCAGAAAGCCCGTTACTCTAAGAGCACAAAGAGAAAGCCTTACAAGTACAACTGGGAAAACCTTAAGTTACCATTCACAGTAATTTATTACTGTCAGCGTTGATCAAAACACCGCAACGGATTTTTGGCCTGAAGCAAATTAAGGCAACTACTCACCTGATCTGTTAACACTGCACCTCCAAGGAGAGGCAATAACAAAACAACTGAAACACGAGCCTTTGGGAGTAGCTGTATCGATTCTAGATAAATGAACATTTATCTACACACTGAGCTTCCCCTCACTACCTAAAACAGGTATCATACAGTTAGTCCCATTCCTGATACAAAATACCACACCACACTTCACACAACATGCTAGAAAGCAGCTCCCTCTTACATTACTTCACTCCGATTCTTTTTGACCAGTCAGTTTAGCATCAGAGGCAGTATCGTGGTTAGTGAACACTGGAAACGGACAAAAGACAAATAATTTCATCAGCATCCAAACCTTCCATCAAAATCATTAGAGCTCACATTAGTGTACGTGAAACCATAGGCCACCAGCCTTGTGTAGAGAGAAATTAAGTGTGGACATCATGTTATTAGCAGTATCTGCACTTCCTGAATTTAAGTGTCATTAAAAATTACAATACTTTCACTGAGGTGCAGAGAGCAAATCTAAGATAAATATACTGCCATGGAGATAGGCCAGATAAGCTCATTTAAAAAAAAAATAAATAAAAAACCCTAGACTATATTTATTTTTTCCTACTGATTGGAACAACTGTGGAAACAGCAGAGTATATGCCATTAATAAAGTGCTACACAGGTCCCTGGATGATTACATCCTCAGCAGCTGGTTGGAATTTGGAAATAAAAATGAGTCAAAACCATCTTTGGTGTAAGTCACAAAGTATAAACAAGTATTCCACAACAGACTGTCCATCCTTTCTACATCCCAGATGTCATTAGCAGTAAACTATTTCAGCAGGGTCTGACCTATTATTCCAAAGCACTACTTTTCTGTGGCCTTATCTATTCTAAGCAAGTAAACTAGTTCAGTTTGGCTTCCTGTATTTCCTATAGCCAAGAGAGACAACAAGGGACTGTAGAAGAATGCAAGGACACAGAGCAGTCCTGTGCCAGGGTAGGGGTGCTCCCGAGACGATCTCTTCTCTAAACCACGCACCAGTTCAACGGCCTGAAGTAATACACAGCAACTCCTACTACTGAAAGCAAGCACAGAAGTTGCTATAAACTCATCTTCCCAAGCCTTTCACATGTTTTATTGTGCTTGTTATGTGTCATCTTTCCAAAAAAGATCTGTATGGCATATGTTCCACAAGAGATTGCAGTGCAAATTTATAGCTACAACTCAGTGAACTTCCTGAAAAAGAGAGAAAGTACAAGGAGTGGAAAAATACAGCATATAGTGGAAGAATACAGTGTACAAAGGGAGAACACACTTAGGTAAATCAAGAGATAGCTATTTGGCACCCATAAAAATACAGGTGGGGTAATAAGGTCGTCAATTTAAAAGGAAAATTCCTAAGTTTAATATGCTGAAACTTTACTTACATCTAACAGCAACTGATCAAAACCCCTCGATCTCAGCTAGGGGACCAAAACAACTGTACATGTACAAATGGCACAAGAAGGTTAAATTTGAAAGACACTGTTCCCGGAACAGCAGACCACCTATAAGTCTTTGGCTTTCCCCAGTTTCTTATTCTTGAAATTCTTCTTACCTGGAAAGACCCTAATGATTTCAGTGGAAGAACAGTAACAGGGCTGATTTCTGGAGCCTAGGATCAACTTTTCATACGCTTTTCTTAAAAATCTCAACCACCTTCATGTCATCCTATGGCTCTTTGAAGACCATCACCCATCCTAGGGTTAAACTCCTCAAGCCTATCAAAAGAATAAGTACTCTACCACCAACTTACCTGCTCAGGTGAAAAACAATCTCTACAGCCAGTATGGCCACAGATGTAGAAATTGTCCAAACAGCAACCTATCTATAGGAATGTGTTGGCAACTCTTTGCCTCCCTTCATCACAAACAAGTTTATTGGAGAGTGCCATCAGCTTATGATTAAGTTTCACATGACCCATCTCTAAACGATCGGAAATGTAAAGGGGCCTAAAGAAATGCAACAAAACATTTGCAGTTAATAAATCTGCAGCCTTTGTCTCCTTTTCCTCCTAAAGAAGCCCAAAGCACTGCACTTTCTCTTTCCATGAAAGGCCGATTAAGACCTTTAGGAAGAGTCAGTATCAAATGGAGTCAGTATGAAATTTAGAAAAAAAACCCTCCACGTCAAAAGTTCCATGTTTGCCATCTATTCTTAAGCATTTCCGCCAAGCGTTAGTGTTTATTATAAAATCATAACAGTGCGAGTAGATTATTTCTCTCCTTGTGTAATGCAAGAGCTATAAAATCACCAGGAAGACTCCATGAATTGAGGTTACAGAAAACAGATTCACTATGCAAGGTTTGTCAATTTTACAGAAAAGAAAACAAAGAAAATAAAATTCTGAGTTACACATGTGAGCATTGCTTGCTATTAGAGATACCTCTTTGAAATGAGCTTTTCATATTGAATGTTCCCTTTTTTGGGCCACTTGAGCTGAGCACTTGAGTACACGTTTGGAGCTCATTTATGTGCATATGACCCAATCACCTCCTTAAACACTCTGCTCAGCTAGAACTTGAGAAATCATTATGATGCTTCTTTTTTAGAGCGTCTGTTAACACATCACCAGTGACAAACAGCTATCAAACAGATACTCGACTATCTCAAAAGATGGAACAATCTTTAGAAGTAAAAGATCCCTGAGAAAAACTCTCCCAAGCTGTCCTGCTCCTTCGTTGCATTTTCTTTTGTTTTTATAGACAAGCTTCACATGCTTCCTGCAGGAAACAATAAAATATCACAGTGGTACATTGTATTTCTTGAGTTGTCACCCATAAAAATGAGAGGCAGAGTCTAAAGTTTCTAAAAAGAACGCTCATCACAAGCCTGCATCAGAAGCCCTAAATAAAGATGACGGTCTGACGAAAGAATTGTTTGCATGAGTGCTAGGAACAGTTTGTCTTTCTCAGTCTTTAAAGTTTAGTAGAAGGAAAATATCTTTTCATAATCTTTGTTCTGTTCTAAGCACATTGCCAGCTTTGCTCTATAAATTCAACAGGTATTTTACCGAACAGTTTCCATTAAATTTATAGTAGATTATTTTGTCAGCAATAAAACTGGCTGCATTTTTTTCAGTTAAATAGTTTTCAACAATCTGTATTTTTCAGTGACATATTGTTTTGCTTGGAGGGAAAAACACATTTATCTTAAGTATAACAAAAAAACCCAGCCACCTTCATTCTGCAAATTCAAAACCATTTTTTATCTCAAATTAAAGCCACTGTAAAGCAAAAATATTTTCAAGATCAAAGCAGAAAGTGTTGTGGTTGACCTAAAGCAATTTCTTGGAATCTTGGCTTGCTATGATTAATTTTTTCTTACTCTAAATTGGGATAAAACAATTCATAGCTGACAGTGAATCACATAAAGATAAAATACTTTGTTCCAGTCTGTAACAAGTTAATGTTAGGGACAAAGCTGTGATCTAACAAAATCTAAGAAGTTGAGAAAAAATAGCTTCAGGGCCTCTAGTTTTTGATGAGTAGATTGAAGCAGAAACATATTTGTGTGGTTTGTTTTTCTTTTTTAAGAATTGTCTGAATTTCTAAAAATAAATAAAATTGTTCATTTTTTTTTTCCAGGCTCCCCAGTCAAAGATTACATCAATAGGTGAATAACTGAGAAGTTTGGTCTGATGTTTTTTGGAAGCTGATGTCTATATTACCAACACTGTTCATGCCCAAGAAACCATAAACATAAACACGGACTGCTTTTAAAACACTATTTTTCATTCTTGGTGATGCAAGGCTTTTCATTAAAACAAACAAAACCCTACTGCTTTTCCTGGGAGGCAGGCAGTCTACAGAAAAAAAAAAAAAGGAAAAGAGAAAAAAAATAAGGAAGATACTGCTAGGGCATTTGTCTGAAACACCAGAGGAAGGACAGATTATTACTGTATTTTCAAATGCAAATTTTCTACATTCTCCTCAGAAACCGCCCCAACCTTTAGCTCTGCCTAATTATCTAGTGTTTCTTCCACCAACTCAGAGTTCTCCATCCCGCACACACGAATACATCATCCATCCTCTACTCATGCTATACAAACATCTCCACTTTTTTCCAGTCTGTTATTTTGTTCAAAATACGCTCTGTGAATAGTGCCCTATCTTGGGACACACGGACAGCCCCTAGAAATCATGACATAATTAGACTGGACACCAGATGAATGCTGACTGAAGGTAATATACTCTTGCTTAGACAAATTCCAATCTGGGTATACTACATATAAATATATGAACTAGAAATGTTCCAAAGGAGGTATGCAAAACATGACAACAATTCAATACCAAGTTTTCACAGAAAAATAGAGCTGTAAGAGACTGAAAGCTCAACTAGTCTATACCCATGCCCCGAATCATCATAAACTACACTTAGATTATTCTTTACAGATACTTGCCCAAGCTCTTCTTAAAAACATACTATGATAAACACTCCATAATCTTCCTCTCATCATCCTTACCATTAAGGAGTTTCTTTTCTAATAAGACTCTTCCCCGCACTTGAAGCCCATTAACTTTGATACAGTCAACACAAAGGAGGAACAATTTACTCCCTTCTTCCATGAAGCATCCTTTCAAAAATAAGTATCACACTCCTTTGTAAACATTTGGGAACACATGGGAAGTAACACAACAAATACTGCTATCACCTAGATACTACTGCACTGTACACTAAACTTCTACAGAAGGAGGAGTTTACAAAGCACAGTCAGCACATGCATAAATATTTTGTGAAAAGCAGAAGTCATTAAGCCAATGAAGAATCACCAGCTGCGTGCATTTTCTCACCACAGTAACACCAATTCTCCCATCGCATCATTTCTGACCGCATCTCTGTCCTTCACACCTTCCTTCAGAACATCTTCAGTGGTGTGCCAGCCCCCCACATCCCAAACCACCCCGCCTCGCCCAAGATATCCAGCTACTGCCTGGGGAAAAACAAAAACCCAGAACATCCACAACAGCATGCGCCATGGCTGGTCCCAAAACATACATAGGAACCAACTACGCTGAAAACAGCTCTCATTAGTTCCCATCCCCCTTCTCCCTGTCTAGTCACCAATCTTCAGAAATACTGCAGGAATACAATTCATCACTTTACGATCATGAGCAAGACAGTAGCATTTATCCCCCACCTCAAACATTTTCTCCAGAGCACCTCATTTGTCTGTTTTGTACCTTGGCTAGTGCAGATTTCCTGGCACTCCGAAGCAGCTCTGCCTTTATTTCCTCTATTCTTTGTTGGTCCTCTTCATTCAAGTCCGACACAGATTCCTGAGATCGGCTGGCCAGTTTTAGCTTCACCCACGCTACACAAAGAACATAAAACAGAAAGTAGTTCCCTTTCCATTTTCTCACATCATGTATGATAACAGTTTCAGAACTTAAAATCAACACTTTGCTATGCATATCTAGCTACCATGACTGAGGGAACAAGGACCACTATCAAATACCAGAGTTGATAGACTGACCAGGAATACAATTTAAAACGGGTCTTTTGAACATTTCTTTGGAAAGACGGATCCAAGACCCATTGCCTGGTTCTGTCATCTTTACAGCCTCAGGCTCAAGTCAACACTCTTTCACACAATCCCTTCCCAAATTCTTAACCTAGCACACGCCTAATAGTTACGTGGACAAAACACTTCTCGTGTCAATGTTAGGCAAAAGAAGGTATTCAAACTGGAAAAGTCCAATCCTATCCCATTCTGTCATACTACATAAGATGACTAAAAAAATGATCATTCAAGCCCTATCCTATTAAAGCTTATCGCTAATAATATAATATAAAAACCTTTAAGATCTGGGGAACAGATCCATACCCCTTCATTTCAAAGTCATTTCAAAGCAATCCCTTAAACATGTACCTAAATAAAGATTTGCCGTGCTAATGTAACACTTGATAAAACACAACTGAGACGTTTTATTACCTCGTGCTTTCCTCTCCTCTTCATCTGCACTCTTCAGAATTTGTGTTCCATGTATCACAGGCGATCCATTTCTCAGAAGGTTTTTGACACGGGCAGCTAGCGAATCTCCACTGCTACTGTCATCGCTCTCATTCAGGCCTCCTGCCTTGCTTCTGGCTGCACTAGCTTTAGACAACATGCTCGGGAAGCCTCCTGTGACACCGGTGACACTGCCTAGAGGTTCTGAGGAAGAAGGATTCCCCAGAAGGTTTTTGACACGGGCAGCAAGCGAATCTCCACTGCTGCTGTCATCGCTCTCTTGCATGCCTCCTGCTTTGCTTCCAGCTCCACTAGCTTTAGATAACATGCTCTGGAAGGCAGCTGGGACATCGGTGACACTGCCTAGAGGCTCTGAGGAAGAAGGATTCCCCAACTCTGAGGTTCTTCCAGTGCTGACTTCACTACTTCCATTGCTTTGTGCAAGACCCATAAAACCAGGTTGATTTCTGTCTGTAGTTACACTACTACAACCCTCTGGCTCAGACCTTCCTACAGATTTTCCTGTCCTCAACTCTTTGGTCATTTCCTTCATCATCTCTTCACTATTGTGCAAACTGACATCAAAAGAATTTGCCGATCTTAAATTGCATGTGGCATAATTCAGAGGCTTTATTACCGACCCCTCTTCTTGCATACTTCTTCGGGTTGTAGCCTGATCCCATGACAGTATCTTCTGAAACTGAGGGACGCTGTCTTTCACTAACCTGGAATCTTCAGGGCCATCCTCCTTTCTAATCAGTACTGGGGAAGACTCACCAGTTTCTCTAGAAGAGGCAGTGGAAAATATAGGATCACACCTCCTGCCAGCTATATCCTCTGCCTCTGCCAAAAGCTTACGTATTTCTTGCAATGCACCAGATCCAACCAAAGAATCGCTTTTTTGACCCTTACTACTCTTACTACCTACACTTGTAGTTTGTGATCTTCTGTCAACTTCCATTTCATTTTTAACTCCAGCCAAAGAACTGGGAGTCCATCTCTGCAGGCTGCTATTCACATCTTTTGACTCATTTTTAGCTAGCAGATCCTGAACACTTTTTGCAACAAGCATGGGACTCTCTCTGTCAGAATGGCAGTCAGGTGAAACAGTCTGCAGCTGCTGGTTTGGTTCAGCTAGTTTGGAGACAGCTGAACGCTCTGCCTCCCGTTGTGTGGAAAGCGGAGCAGTTGTCTCCGGTTGGTGGCATGACATACTGCACTGACTCACTGGTTTGTCTCCAAAAGATCTTGAGAAGTGGGGAGAGAGTTCACGGGGTGACAGAATATCAGAGCCAACTTCTGAATTCATTGGTAGAGACATACTGAGAGTGGAAGTGCTGGAGTTAAAACTTGTTTGTGTAATTTCAATTGCTGACAGCAATTTACCTACAAAGAAACAGAAGATTCTTTAAGTTTGGGGCTCCAGAAAACAGCTGCGTCAGTAAAGACTAATTTTTCTTGTACTAGAGGGCTTGTAAAGGGAGGGAAGAATTCAAATATTGGAAAACATTTAGGAAACTGTTTTTAGAATGAGACTTGAACTAAGATTTCCATGAGAGCTGTCTACTGAAAGAAATCTCTTAGGCCATTTTGGATAAGTATCAAAGAAACTACAGAACTTGCCTTAACTAACTTGCTTTTAAATAAACACTTAGACTAGATTTTAAGTAAATGTTCTTAGATAAATGACATGGTGGTGCTTGAATGGCCAAAGGAACACTTGGATTATAAAAGTATCCCCGCAAGAAACAGGAGGGCTGTTGAGCAGTCTTTCCAAAATATCCTTTTGGAAAAAGGCAAAGGACACACTATGGGTAAGCTTGTTTCCCACTATGGGTTAGAAAGGTCCAAAAGCAGACAAGACGCACTTTTAGCATTCAGATATAGAACACCTAATTGCTTTAAAAAAAAAAAAAAAAAGCCAAACTTAAGTGCAAATGCTGTTCTTAAATCCATGCTGGCAGGTACACACAACAGTGAAGAGCCAGATCCCAAATATGGCTGCCAACAGCTATTTTATTTGTTTCAAATGTAATTTTGTTTCATGGCCCAACCACTGATATTTTCAAGTACACTAGCCCACTTGAATAGTATCTCTATTGAGGACAACTCTGGCCCTGTACTGATTGCCAAGTCTCCCACAATGCTTAAAGAAGGAAAAAATAATTTAAAAAAAAAAAAGCAAGCAAGCCCAACAGGCATAAGAAGAGACACATTTAATCACTTCAGGTTAGAAAGACAGGTCAGTGCAGGATTCTTGAAGTCACAGATATTCAAAGGGTTAGACGGGTACTTCTTGTGAAGAGCCTTCAGATCTCCTCTTCCCC
Source organism: Pelecanus crispus (assembly GCF_030463565.1). Taxonomy (NCBI): domain Eukaryota; kingdom Metazoa; phylum Chordata; class Aves; order Pelecaniformes; family Pelecanidae; genus Pelecanus; species Pelecanus crispus. The sequence continues at coordinate 85,523,850 of NC_134646.1, forward strand.
ACTGCATACAAGATGCAAATGCCAAAACAGAACATGCTAAGGAAAACACGCATTTGAAGTAGTTGCAATGCACATTTTCACATTTTTATGACATACCACATGGGCATGCCACTGAGGAACATCTTAACCCTAACCGAGCACACTCTGTTTTCATACAGAAATGACTCAACACTTGTTAAGGTCATATGGATTTTTTTTTTTTTTTTATGTTGAGATGGATGGATTTATGAACTGATCTGGTCAGTTATAAAATGCGTATGACTGTCACACTGAACACTCCAGGTAGTCTCAGAAAGAAAGAGAAACCAAGACTACATTCTCTCACAGGACGAAAAAGTCTGGTAACATTTCTTTGATCTTCAAATACAAAACATTTCCTTCTTCAGAGCTCTTGTAAAAAACGAAAGAGAAAAAAAAAAAGATAAAATGCTACTGCACTGGCTAGAAGATGCCACATAGCCGTGACTCCTTAGTGAGAAGGCATGTTTTCATAGGTTTTAATGCTCACTTTTCCAATGCCAAACATCTCACATTTCAGATGGGAGAAGGTCAACTTGTATGAATGAAACGGAGCATCACATGAGAAGAAACACCCTTCACACTACCAGGCGAAGAGCAACCCCACAGGTGAGTCTGAAGTTCCGTGTTCTCTAAGGCGTGCACAACACAAGGTCTTCCTTCCCCATACCTTGCGGCTGCGGAGCAGTCCTCGCCAGCGTGTCAGTGGAGTCCTTCAGCGTTCTAAGCTCTGAAGGGGAAAATTCAACTTCCCTGATCGGTCCTCGGGGTACAAATGGCATCAGTATAGTTCCAGGTGACTGATCAATGCCAAGGTTACGAAGATAAATCTGGCAAAAGAAATAAGTAACACATACGGCACTCATACAGAACGTCAATGGGTCTGAAGTTGCACATGTTTTCTGTGTCATCTTAAACGCAAAAAACTTCCTTTAAAACATCTTAAGCCTCAGTCATGTTCAACTCGTGCTAACAGTTCACCCAAAACACTAAAGCAGTCACATATGAGACAACATCTCCAGCTTATTCTGTTCTTTGGACCATGAGTGACAAGCTTTTTTTCTAGCTAGTATGACTAGGCCTACATAAAGAAGAAGGTAATTTCTTCCCTTTTAACAGAGCATCTAAGCTTACATACAGATATTATACATATAAAAATAAAAAACAAAATTTGCCTTGACTTAATCATCTGTAGGGGAAAGTTAATTTCAACTCATCTATACTATGTCCTAAACTAGCCAACAAAACAAAATAAATTACCTTATACATCTTAGCCAACTCCATTTCCTATGATTTTATTATAAACCTACATATTAATAGCCATATATGTGACCTAATCTCCTTTACCTTGTCAGTGATTTATGAGAACAGAATTCCTCAGAACTAGGGCTAGAGAACATGCCTAATTATAGTCATTAAAAAAAGGAGGCAACCATTACATCTGATGAATTTCATTTAAAATATCCTCTCTACAATATTTATATTTGTTTCAACACGTATTTGCAGAGACAACTCAGAGAAGAGTGCTTCTAAAACACAGTTCCAAAGACCTAATGATTATAGGAGTCATCTTGTGAGAGGAAGAGCCACTTACTCAGAAGATAATTACATGTTTATCATTAACATAAATCTGCATTTAATTTTCTCTAACACTCAACAGCTATTAGTATAGTTAACATGGCTGCCACAATCTGCCCTCCATTCTCACCAACCATCCTAGAACAGGGGAGGGAGGAAAGAAATCTGCATTAGCCAAAGAAGATATAAAGGAGGAAAGGTATGCAGAGGCTTCGAACATGCTTTATGAGCCAAAGAATCAAGAATTTATGCCTTAGATACTGGAACAAAGTGAACAAGCAAAAAGAGTATTTATAGGAAAAAAAGCAATTTGATTTGCCAAGGAGTTCTGTGTTGGTTTTGCTATTATTGCAGATCCGTGGGTGTGTGAAGTTCATCCCTCTCTTCCGCAGCCTAGCATTTCCTTAGTCAGCAGTTGAGTCTCAACCTCATGTTTGGATAATTATAACCTGATCTTTTGAAAGAATCTGGAAGATCAGAAATGGCTTATCAATGCTCTGCTAAAAGAGCTATAACCAATTTATTTACAAGTCCTTTACCAAACAGATTCCGCTTTTTATCGCTATGTCCTGTTCTTACGTCCTTTATGTTCCACCACCACTAGCCACCAATCTTTACATTTCTCTTGCATTCTGTTACCGTGATACTATCATCTATACCTGGAAAAAAACAAAAAAAGTATCTTTCCCATATCCAACCCTTTCTTTGCCCAAGTTAAATATTACCTAAAAGTTATTTCTTCCTCCTGTGTATTTAAGATATATATTATCTTAATTATCTTATATTATACTTAATATGTATATTAAGTAATATCATGGATGAAATTCACCAGTAGCACAGACCAGCGTAAACCCATTTCATTTAGTCTGTGGTGATGTAGACCCTACCAGAGTCTCCTACAAGAACAGCGGATTAAAAAAATGGGATAACTCTGAAACCAGAGTTTAAAATTAGAATCAGTTCTAAAGGATCCTTTAAGATTTTTTTAGGCTTACATAAAACACATATTTGTTAGTATTTCTAGAACAATAACTATCACATGACAGGTTCCCAACATGACGGCATATTGGAAACTAACTAGTTTCTAACTAACCAGAAACTAAGATGCTAGTGTCTCATTCCTGTGATACCTTCTGCACTCCTGTCCCACTCACTATGACAGCCGAGTGTACTCTGATTTCTTCATAATCACAAGACAAAGAAGAGTTACAAGTTTTTGTTAGAGACTAACTTACTGGGATCCTTTCTTCAATATTAAGCTCTTCTTTCACTGGAGTTCCCACAGAAGCTGCTCCAACGGGGATGAAGTTATCTTCTGCACTGGTAAAGAAGTGCCTGGAAACCACTGAGGAGCACCCTGCAGAGCCCAAGCCCCCGCGGCTACTTTCCCCAGAACTAACAGGAGGATTCAAACTATCTGGGGAAATATCTCCATGATTGTCCATGCTGACATGGCCTGGAGGAATATCTAGGTTGTGAGACTGCCTATGATTTTCAAGAGCTTCACAATTCTTCTGGTCATCAGTTGGAGCATTTCCATCCTCTCTAAGGAGCTGAGCAACTCCTTCACTGGAAACCAAAACATTTGCATCCGAACTTTGTCTTGTACTACTGCTTTCTGCACCTTCACCACCAGATCCAGAAACAATCTCAGCTGTAAATTTTTGTATCATGGAACCTCCTAAACTATTTTCAGACACTCCTAAAACATTACTGTTTTCTTCTAGAGGCTGCACTGCCTCTGCTGAATTTGCTGGTGGAATAACGTCAATCAAGGATGTGTTCCTATTGGAAACATTTACCGCGTTGTCAGACTGAGATCTAGTAAGAGGGTGGGCAAGCAGTAAGTTTTTATTACGAAAACACAAACTTTCCAGGGAACCTGTCTGTCTAGAGGAAGCAGGAACATAATCTTTGGGGTCTGTCCAGCTTTTTTGCATTGACAAAATATTGTTTGAAGAACTGGCAATGGCACTGTAGGCTTTTCTTCTAGGAGAAACTCCACCTGGGTCACATGAAATCACTGCATCGGATACCTCCTCTGGCTGGCTCACCTTCCAAGCCCCTACCTTCTCCATGAAGCTAAGCGATGGGAGAGACTGAATTCTTCCAGTGTGGGGATATTTCAGTTTTAAGGATACAGAGTGTTCATTGTTTTCATTCTGAGCACACTGGAGTGAATGTTGCTTCTCAACAGATACAGGGGCACTGGTAGATGAGTTCCCTGAACTTTCTTCATTTAAGCATGAAGAAGAGGCCTGAATATCTGATTTGATCACAAGGACACCAAGTTCTTCTGCCTTCACATTTTTCTTTAGAAGTATCCCTGGAGTAGACTGATAGTTTGGATGAGCGAAATGTACAGAGAATGAGCCATCACCTACAAGATTAAAGGAAGGGGAAATGCCTGTAACTTTATGTCCCCTTTCTATGGAAAAATCTGAAATGGTTAATTCACTCCTGCTTACTCCAGGTTCTACTTCCACTGGGGCATCCCCACTGCATGAAGAAGGAGCTTCCGTGTCAGTCACAACTAGTTGTTTAGGTGCACAATCACTGGTGCTTGTCACAGTAGGGATAAGCTCCTCTTTCTCAGATCTCACTGCAGGAGATAGTTGTTTCTGCTGACGATCTAGGAAAGCTCCCTGGAGCTCCTCAGCAACAGCCACTAACTTCAAGCTTTCGGAGCCATTTAAATCCATGCTGTGTTCCTTCAACATTCCTGCACCTGTTTCAGAAGTCTTTGCAGAAAAAACATCTTGTGCATCTGAATTTTTACAATTCTCTTTCCTCAAATCATCAGATACATGATTAGATAAATCAAGCTCAGGAACCTTCTTATCTTTTTCCAGCTTCTCCAGCTGCCTCGTGCACCTTTCTGACTCACTCTCAGCCATTTTTACCTTTTCCTTTTGCATCTCTCTTTCCCTTTTTTCTGAATTCCTAGTCAGTGCTGTTTTACAAGAGGAGTTTTCTGAAGATGAGAACTCATCGTGCCTCAGTGACCCTTCTTCCTTCTCCGAAAGCTCCAAAACAGTAGCTGGTACATTGCTGTCGCGGGAGAAACATTCATCTTTTACAGATGTACTACAGGTCTGCTTTGCAAGAGAAGCTTCCATTTGGTTCAGTCTATTTGCCTTGGTTAGCATCACCTTTGAAGTGGAGTTTGCTAAATGGTCGCTTGTTTGGGGAATCAATGTTTTCTCATCAGTGTCATTTTTACAGTCTTCATTTGCCTCCTTGTTCACAAGCAGTTGGCCAGAAAAAGAGGTTTGCTGAGACAAACAACCACTACAACTGGCATCACAAGGTTCCACATGTCTGAACAGAAGAGGATGCTGGGACAAAGGGAAGCAGTCACTGGGCGCATCGGAGGGAGATTCTGCATCTGTCAGTGACGCAGCTTCACGGATGTGCGAAGGCTCTGAATGCTCCTCAGACGCACCAGAAACATCAGGGACTCCTCTGTAAGAGGCAAAGAAATAAGTAAATTTCTGATCGTGTTTTTTATTCCAACATCCATATTCTCTGCTTTAATTTAAGAGGCAAAAGTACAACTTCACTCAAACAAACAACTGGGGTTTAGCAACATACACATAAATACATCCCCTAAGCAGGCAAAAATGTGAAGAAATGTTAAGATAACTCCAAATAAGCCCTACTGCCCTATAAAATAAAGGTTTGAAAATAATATTATGCCAATATTTTTCAATCATTTTAGGACTGAAGTATTTTTTACTAATAGGATGTTTATTAGATAAATAAAATATAGGAGTTGCTTACACACATACATAAATTTGCATGTGATTTTAAGATAAATCACTCACTCCAGTTTCATTATATCAATTATTTCTTCAAAGGACGTAAAATAAGCCAGGTCTCAGATGAACACAAGCAACAAATTCCTATAAATGTCTAGTATTTTTATTGTGGATTTTGAATTAATAGTTATTTTATATGAAAATGATCAAACCCCAATTAATATTATTCCACGCAAGTAAATCACCAGCTCTGGGGGAACCAAGTTCTGATCCACAAAGTGAACTCACGGCGTATCACACTAGGAAACAAATCTGTCTCCTGTCACACCAAAGAAAGTACAAGGAAGCCTAAATATCAGTGACACTAAATATGTGTGTTTATATGCACACCTTCTTTTTTCCCTCTTTTTAATAAAGAGCAGAGCACTTCTTGCCTTATGTCCTGGTTTCGGCTGGGATAGAGTTAATTTTCTTCCTAGTAGCAGGCACAGTGCTGTGTTTTAGATTTAGAATGAGAAGAATGTTGATAACACACTGATGGTTTAGTTGTTGCCGAGTACTGCTTATGCTAGTCAAGGACTTTTCAGCTTCCCATGCTCTGCCAGGTGCACAAGAAACTGGGAGGGGCAACAGCCAGAACAGTTGATCCAAACTGGCCCAAGGGCTATTCCATACCATACGGCGTCATGGGCAGTATAGAAATTGGGGGGGGGGTTGGCCGGGGAGCAGCGATCGCTGCTCGGGAACTGGCTGGTTGGCGGGTGGTGAGCAATTGCATTGGGCATCACTTGCTTTGTATATTGTTATTATTATTATTATATTGTTACTATTATCATTACCATTTAACTTTATTTCAATTATTAAACTGTTCTTATCTCAACCCAGGAGTGTTTCTCACTCTTACTCCTCCGATTCTCTCCCCCATCCCACTGGGGCAGGGGGAGTGATTGAGCAGCTGCGTGGTGCTTAGTTGCTGGCTGGGGCTAAACCACACCACCTTCTTTGTACAAAAGTAATAATTTGTCACAGCTTGAAATGAAGGCTTGGACAAAGACTTTTACTGAAATAGCTATTTCTTGATGTTTTCATACTTTATATAGCAATATGTATTTTAAATAACACATATTACTCCAGTATATACAAACCATAATATTATTACATGTATGTGTATGCATGAATTTACTACTGTAAATATAAGTTGTATTTGATTTTTGTCCTCAAAATTTCATGAAGTTTATTTCACAGTCTAAGAAAGCTAAAACGATGTCTGAGAGGGTGGAGTTCCTCATTTTCCCATTTTTCAGGTACATTAAGGATGACAAGGTCAGAAGAGGCTTGTTCTGGTTTTCCCTTCTGTTGAAACTCTTTTGAAGGCAAAATAAAAAGATGAGTAGAACTCTGACAACACCTTCTCTCTATACAAAGCAAACAAAGAGTAAACCACACTTTTGTCTTATTTCTGCAACCACAGAATTGTAATTATTTAATTATCAAATGCAGAACAATTCATGGCCACTCAGGAAAAAAGGTTTGCGTTTTGTCATGACACCAGGTAACTTTATCCTACCTTAAGGGAATAAAATCCATTTCTGATCGCTGGAGAAGCGTCTCATCTGAAAATCTTTGGCTTTGTATTGAACACATCAGCAGTGGAAGACAGGGAGAGAATTGACTGTCCTGAATATCTGTTAAAAATAACAATAACACAGTGATAAAAGCTTGCCAGGCAATCCCTCTTTAAACTGCTCTGCCAACTAATACAGCCTTCAAAATTCAAAAACATGCCAACTGCAGTGAAAATGATGTAATCCCATCATTTAAATCCTCTGCTGAAGCATGGTCCCTCATGTATTAAATTCAGCTTTCTTATCACGTATCAAATTCAGGTTTCTTCTCATGAATCTCAAAATGCTACATGACACTGACATCTCTAACTTACCCTGTTACCCTTAAACTTCTTTTTGCACACATCCCTATCCTTTTCCACTCGCTAGTCAGCGCCTCCCCTTGCGATTTCCATGCGGTCTGTACACGTTGGACAATGTCTATTTTATTCTTTAAAAACCAAGAATCCCCACTGATGCCTTTCCCAGTCTCCATTTTTCCATAAATTCTGATTATAGCAAAGGCTGCATAGTTTTTTTTTTTTCTTTAGGGTTTCAAGATGCAAGTAATAATAAAACTTAGTCATCACAATTATACCAGTACCACCATCTACTACTGTAGCAATAAATTTTAGTTTCTATCATGTATTTCTTTGTTCCTTGAGGTAGTTGCAATTCTTTGTTCAGTTGACTGCTTACAAAAACAAACAGAAATGTTTTATACCACAAGAATAAAAACAACTATGAGCTGGTATCTGATTAAGTGTAAATGACTACATACACATATTGAAGGATGCAAAAAATACTACTTCCAATACTTTGATAAGCAAGCTTTTTTTGTTGCTTTTTTTTTTAAGCAAAACAGCTATTCATCATCAAGAATACAACTTTCAGAACCAGAATTCACATTCATTTAATTTAGGTGCATTAGTTTTCAACCATCTCAGACAAGCTATACTGTGTATCACTTACAGAAGCATAATCACATCAGATAAGATGACCATTACATACAAAGAATCAAGTTTGCATTACGTCAGCTTTATCCTGAGGCTTTCTACAGCCTGTATTACATCATCTGATGAGTGACATCCACCCACAAGACGACCTTTCCGATTCATTTTTAACTTAATACTTCCAATTAACATTTTTTTAATTACTTTAGAATTCTATGTAGTGAGAGGATAATTGTATGGACAGAAATAATTCCACATCACACAGCAAAGCTGGCTCAAAATTTGGATGCCCCCTACTCCCACCCCATCAGCAGCTAGAAAAATAATAATACGATTGCTATATGGTTTCAAAGATTCGCTTCTATCTCAGCAGCTGTCTCCACCACATGGCCAGCCTAATGTTTCCTAGAGGAAGCCAAATTTGTACTTTAGCATCTGTAGTACAGATGGCACAAACACGCTACAGCAACTTAAGTGGGGAGTCTTTGTTTTTCCAGCACCCAGTACCTCTTTAAAGCTAATCTCTCCCCGTTACCTTATTAGATAAATGCACTGCACTAGTCACCACTCCATCACGCTTTCGTCTTAACTATTGGCAACACCCAACATGACTGAGAAGTAAACAAAGCCACCCGCTTTTTTGGAAGTTTATAGGAAAGGAAATTATATCTATCTTCAAAAAATAGGTATGGATAGCTACCCCTGAGCAACTTGACAAGAGGAGGCACTCAGAAGAGACTCCAATGTAGACTGGTAAGCACCTGTGCAAAGCCAGATGAAAAAATAACTATAACACATGTGGAAGCGTAAAAAAAGTGGAGGAGAACACGGCAGCATCAGCACAGAGGGAGCAGAAGCCAAGAAAATAGGAACAAGGTCAGGGATGTCTCATTTATAATGCAACAGCGCCTCAGGGCTCTGTTACATTATAGGGCACAACCAAGATTGTGGTCTAATGTACCAGAGCGATGGGTAGTTATGTGATTTTAATCACAATTTGAACCATGATTTAAAATCATGGAACAGGAGACCGATCTAATTCACTGTAATCTGCTTAGCATTTATTTAAAATGTACTTCACAGAAAACAAAGAGGTTTGTTTTCAGTGGCTGATACTGACTTAGAACCAAATACAGCTTGTACATTAGATGCCTTATTCCCAACCACTGACTGGGAGTAGACAGTATTTACAATGCATTTACTCAAACATTTATTCTGTTTAGTGTACATTTACTCAAGCAATTTTTTGTTGTTATACTTGAAAATACTGAGTAGATTAACCATAGTTAGCTTGGATACAGAATTGCATTTAAGATGCAAAAACACGTATTTTAAGAAATATTAAGTTGGAACCTAAACTATCTTAGCTGTGTTAGGTGTACTTTTTTTCCTCCCAAATCTTGTTTTACATTTAAAATTATATTAGTGAACAAAAGCAATAGTAATTGCAGTTACTGAATTAGACTTGTCATCTCACATCATGATACACTTCATGTTTTCAGAACTGGCATCTCATTTTTATTCATACAATAGAAGAGGAAAATCAGCTTTCCTGATTTTCAGCTTAACTTCTTCACTTTGAATGAAAATGCATTTTCAAGCTAAACTGAAAATCAGGAATGGTTAAAGAAAAAGCTTTTCCACACAATAAAGACTGGGTGTGCTGCCTTTGTAAATGAAGGAAAAAAAAGACTAAGGGAGGGAATCAAAAATAATTGAAAAAAAAAAAAAAAGCTGTTGAATGCTGTCAAAAATAGACCTTGCCAAACAACTTTAATGCATCTACACATGTATTGATAAAATAAACGTGCATATACGCATATATACACCACACACACAATATAAGTCACAACATTTGCCTGATAAATCAATGCTTTAAAGATATATCAACAAAAATTTAAGTACCACTCAACGTTTGTATTAAGAAAGTCAACCCAGCACTCAAACAGATGAAAAGTGATTTAGCGTTCTCCAAGCAGAATTATAAACCACCGACAGGAGGCCAGTGCAATACTGTATCCAAAACAGCAGGCACATTTTTCATATATATATAAAAAGAATACTGAATAAGTAGTAACGAGGACTACTCTTTCCAACCTTTTACTGAAACTATTATCGAAATGGTATTTCAGGTTCTGATGACCCTAACTCTGTATTTGTAAATATCACAGGAGGATCAGAGAAAACAGCTAAAAGACTGAAGAAACATACCTCACCACAAGAGCCTCCTAGAACTAAATCTGTTTAGTATAATCAAAGAGAAGATTAAGGTTGACTTGATTACATTTGTATGCACGTACGCAAGAACGGAAATTTGGTCATTAAAAGCATTTCAGTTCAGATAACGTGTAACAAGAATCCAACACAAAACACTGAAGCTATGCAAACCTTGGTGACAAATAAGACACTTCTGCATGCATCAACGTCATACAACAACATAGCTGGCTTTCTACAAAACGCGCAAGGCTAAATAGCATAGATAGATCATTAATGGCTTCAACAGTTATTTGAACAGCGCAAATTAGTTTTGCTTAGATTCTCTCTCTTCCCTTCCCCCTCAGCCTCTTACATGTAGTCCTGAACAAAAGCCCCCCAGTTCTCCATCTCCACTTGAAGCAGTAAAAACGCACCTCAGCAAGAAGGGACAGATCCAGTCTCTCCACCCCAGCCCAGAGATGTGTTTCTCCCATCTTTTTTTGCACAAGCAAGAGAACTCTGACCCAGCTGAAATGTAACCATCTCCATTTCCAACCCTACCATTACATTTCAGTCTGAACACAAGCTGATCCGACTGCACTAATCCACTTGGTGGGTTCAGCAGAAGGGACGCAGCAGGAACAAGTACGCAGGACGAGGAAAAGCCAGACTCTTCCTTTTCAGTAGCAGACTTCAGCTGACTAAATATACTGCAAAACTGTACCCTCAGACTAGCCCCCATTTCAGGCAGTCTTGCTCCCCTGACTTCTCCAGAGAGCGTTCCGGTTTTGCCGTGTAGCAGAAATCTGCCATAGGCTGACAGTACCCTACCTTCCCCAGAGGTTTCCAGTCGGAGGAACTGTGGTGGTGATCACTGACTTGAAACAGCAGATGATTGACAAGGCCAGGAAAGAAGACTGAGGAAAAAAAAGGGAACAGGAAAAAAAAAAAAAAGAAAAAAGGAGGAGAGAGAATAGTCAAGATTCACTGCAGCCACATCCTTGGTGGAAACCCTCTTCCAGCTTGCCCCCTGCAGCAACCTGCAGAGGTGACCTGTAAAAGCACCTTTATGGAGTTCAATAGATGACATTTAACTGGGGCTACACAACTAATTTTTTTATATATATAAAATATAACTCCAGTCATGTCACATGTTCTACCTCCCCCGGCTTTTTTGAACATTTTCTAATCTTACAGCACATGAACTCTAATGTTTTCAGCAACTTGTTTTCTTCAGGAGGCAGAAAGATCATCGCTATCATATTTTGGATGCTTACGATGATTTAGGGGCTCATTACGCTCAGACATAACCCAGGTTTTGCAGGCAGAGAAGCAGGTGCTCAATGCTTAAAGCAGCAAGTGACGTCAGTACAACACTCTTTGAGCATCTTGTGTCAAAACAGTAATTCTTCCCGCTGTCGCTCTGAAGGTCAAAAGCTCCCTCACAGTTGAATTCACTGAACAAGCAAAGCTGGGCATGCTACTTTATGTTACAGCCTGCTGACAATTCTGAATGCCAGAGTCAAATTGCCATTTGTGGAAGATAAAAAAGGAAGGCAAAACAAAAACAAAACCTTCTTGGCTTTGTCAATCTGTTCCACAGTGTAGCAGGAGCAATTTCAATACAACTGTCATTGTGATTTCCCCGCCCCCCAAGTGAAATTCAAAACACTTTTTGAAGAGAAGAAAGAATAAATTAGTGTTATAGCTTATGTTTCTCCCTTCCCTCTCACCTTTCCTCCCATAACTGGAAATTCAAGTGCATCTACAAAAAGGCTGTAGCTACTGGCACACTCACTAGAGAGCAACAAATAAAATATCAGCAGTATACATAATTCTTATATCTTTGTATCATATTAAAAAGGTTTATGCTTTCTCTTTAATTCCAGTTGCATTTAAAAAGCAAACTTTGACAAGTATCACGAAATTTTTCTTGATGATGTGGACAAAATGCTGTAAAATACACTAAACACAACAATCCTATACAGAGGATGTAGGCAAAGACAAAGCATGCTTAATCTACCATGTCCTTCCACTTTTTAATATCTGTCTTAAACCTGAATTTCCTACATGGTAAAACAAAACAAAAAAAAAGGTGGGCGGGTGTTATTCAATACTAACCAACTCTAGCCAGACAGCAGCTCACTGTGATGCACACATGGCTTTTAATTACAAAGCTGTCTGTAGGCCCAAACATGAGATAGCCAAGAGTGCTTTTTATTTCATAAAGGAGAAAACCTCTTCAAAAACATCTTAGAAGCAGTTCCAAATCCCCAGCAGCCAGCAATTAATTCAGCCATACCAAGCTTGTCTGCCTGTGTTATGCTACAATAGAACCTCTCTTCGTCTTCCTAACAAGTTGTCTTAAAGGGGGAAAAAAAAAAAGGGGGGGGGGGGGGGGGGAGGCTTAGGGCAGCAAGGGACAGGGTTTAGCATTCAGTGTAGACTAAAAGCAACATATTAACTCTGTATTGGCAAACGTTTGGGATTTCCAGTAAGTTACCAGAAGTTTGTAAAAAACCAAAAAAAGTGCTGGTCTTCTCTTTTATGCTTTTCTATCACATACAGGATCTTAAAAGTTCCTTCAGCAGATTTATTACCTCTATCAAAGCTAGGACAAGGGTCCCAGATTTTGCTTTTACAGATAGAAGTCATCTTCTGTCTTGTTTTTCTTCATGGAAATCCGTGCATATTCACCAACGTAAAGTTAACAGAGAACCATACACAAGAGAATCCCCAAACAAGTAAAACAAGACGTTCAAGCAGAGAAACAGCAATTTTTTTGAACCAGATAATGCAGGTTACCAAAACTGAATTCAATCTTTGAAGAAAGCATAACAGGAGACACAAGGGACAGTTGCAGCCATCAGTGCGAGACCTACAGTGGATTGAGCCTTGGACCTCAGAGCGGTTCAGGATCAACCAGAACCTCTGGATCCAGATCCACCAGACAGAGATGTTCTCTCTCCCCTTACAGGCTTCTTCACAAAGGATGGATCAAAGCATTATCAAAATAACCACAAAAACTGACGAAAATGAGCAAGAGTGAGCAATAACAGCTGAACTCATAAAACCCTCAGGAGTTGCCATGAATGTCAACCAGGCTATTCCCAAGGCAATTTCAACTCCATCCCCTTAAGCAGTTGTTTAGCTTCTGAACAAACAAAAACCCAAAAAGCAGCCTACATACAAGTAAGAATTATACAAGCAGGTACAAGAACGGCAAACTGTAAGTTGAACTTGCAGTTAACTGAAAGCAACGCAGGTTTATTTTAAAATACCACACACAATCATGTTATTTGCCTATAATAATTTTGTTTGGGAAAAAATGGAGCCCAATGGTGTAGCGAAAGCAGCTTTAGAAGCACCTTTATTCAGCAATTTCAGTTATATCCTGGAAAAGAGAGTCAAAAATCTAATAACCTAATGGGCAGGGTAATGCTTGATTTTGCAGAGTGATCCTCTATGGGATATCAATACAACAAGAAACACTCTGGGCTTAGTAACAGCATTGTTAAGTTATGCGTTTCCAAGGAAGCGTATGCAAGTGTATGCATACAAGGAGTCTAGGTGGGGTATCATAGAAGTAAAGAAAGAAAGAAAAACAAGCATTATCAGCAGGTAAGAAGTTAACAGATGACAACTGTGAAGTTACCATATACATACACAAAGGTTTGTGCCAGCAAAATTAACAATTCAGTTGGAATTGAGACAGAGCTAACTTTGAAAGACAAAAGTTAACATATATAGTGCATGATCAAATTTGATATTAGAACTAGCATTTAAGGGGGGGGGGGGAGAAATAGAAACCTATGCCTAAATGCACCAACTGCTAATCTAAGAGTGGAACCAAGGGATAACAATCATGTCTGGGGTCCGGACAGCAGTTGTTTAGCATAGTAACTTGGATGCGAAAGGAAGCAGAAATGCAATAAATGGAAATAACGCAACTGAAGTAAGGCAAGCAAGGAAAAGGTTCGAGCTTGGATAACTAAAACAGCTATTGATAACGGTAGTGGCTAATTTTGTCTTCCATAGATAGTGCAGAAGAGAAAGTAAATCACTTCGGCCATATGAGTACTGTTAACTATACATTGCTTAGTTCTGCTTTTGCTGGTTTTGGTTTCGTTAAATGCACATGTACAAAAAGGGAAAGATAGAATTCTCTACAGATGAATTGCCACAGCTGATGCTTGAAGTTAAAACACAAGAAGAAAATATGAGCAAATAAAGGTAATAAAGAAAAATGAATCTGATAAAAGTTGGCTTTATTTCCAAGAGAAACAAGTTCATCTTCTTGGGGAACAGATGTGTTTCCTATGATTAATAGCAACAAGTGAAAAAGGCGAGCATCTCTGTTTCCACCATTTTGAGGATTATCAGAAATTATTATAAAGAATCAGTAATATGGTTTGGCCTTAAGATGCAGAGAATAATGCTGCCTTATAAAGAGAAGGTTTCTTTTTCAAAGATGTACTACTACCAGTGGACTAAAAATTATACCGCTAGAACTGACCAGGAAACTCTGACTCCACATGGATGAAAATGAATGTAACCAAGAACGGATAAAGGTGAAATATTAAATCTTGGAACTTCTCAAAGCAATCTTTAACTGGGATGATTAGATGTGAAAGGAAGCAATAGAAACACTTCACTTTTCTAAAGTAGAGGTGTTAGAACTGGAAAATATTACTGGTAATCATATAAATTGCACCCAAATGCAAGTGGTAGCAATAAGAACTACTCATAGAATCTTAAACAGTCTAAGTAGTGGTTTATTGCCACAAAAATATAAATAATCTGAACAGTCATGGCGGAGGCGCATGCAGGGCAGAAAGAAAACCAAAAAACGTGTGCAGATTGGTGTAAATTCCAGTCATGGAACAGAATACAACCATGTCATTGGGAGAAATAAAAACCAGAATATTTTATGTCAAAAATAAAGAGGACTGCCAAATAATAGATGCGCAAACCCCACTAGCATTACTGAAAATAATCCATCAGTCACTTTGGATACCTGAAGTGAAAGCTTGATGCATCACTAATGGTGTATTAATAGAGCTAAAAACGCGTTATGAAAAACGGAATTATAACAAATTCATCTGTCCTAAACAAATACAGCCTGAAGAATGCTGTACTTGAATGCAGCAACAACTACTTGCATGCAAGTACCAGTCAGCAGTTAATGTTTCTCTCACCTATGACACTGGAAACAGCTGCATACGTGTTCTTTCCCTGTATCCAGCCTGGTGGGGATGACATCAGAGAACTGAACCCCATGTGGAAAAACCAGTAACATCCTTCCTGTATACACAAGGATGAAACATATACAGTTTCCATCCATATGACACATTAGCTAATCAGAATTATGTAATGTGGAAGAGAGCTACACTGGCATTAGTATGGCTGGAAGAAACTTACTGGTGAATCACAATAAATAGAACAAGAAGATGAAGTACGAGGAAACACCAAGTCAGAAAACTCCGTATTACGTTAGAAAACCAACAGCTATTACAGTTAAGTGATGCAAAAACCCTAACTATTCACCACCAGTGTATTATTCTTAAAGGATGCTCACAGCTGCATTACAATTAGGTTTTTAACACCCCACAGGTTTTTTTTTTTTGTATTTCAAATTGCATTGTCAATGATAACACCTGTAATACACTTCACGCAGGTTTTCACATCTTAGTGCTATGATTAACAATACTGAAGATAGCACACCAATTGAAAAAGCATTCTCAGGCCCAGATGACCAATATATTGGAAAGAATCAATATCCATATTAATGTGGTACATTCCAATATGGGTATTGTCCAAACCCAAAGAGAAATGTAAGGACTTGTAACAAAGATATTAATATTGATATGAACGAAGTAAGAATGTGTGTATAAACTTGTGTTTAAGCACCAGCACAGAAGACTCAGTAGCAGAAGGTCCTGTGCTCTGACAACATGACAACAAGGTTGCTGCAGTTGGTATACACAGCTCCTTTTTCTGTCAGCTCAAGAGGACAGCAGACTACAGCAAAGCACCACCCCAGGATTTGATAGCGAGTGTGCACAGGCCGCCATGTTACAGGCAAGCCAGGCCACTTGGGGGGGGGGGGGGGGGGGGACACCACAAAAGACAAAAAAAACACCAAAAAAACCCCAAAAAAGAGTTGGTGCTTGTGAGTACAACAGTGAAAGTGGGTAAACATCAACTTACTTAGACGTTTTGTAAATAATTACCACCTTCCCCTTCCATGTAGTCTTTGTTACACTAACTTCCTACATAAGCAAATCCCTTTCTCTGGATTATTTGGGTTAAATCTTGCAGTAGTATAGTACTTCTAGCTAGAATTCCTCAGTTTTTCCTCTTATCTGAAAAGGAATACATATATGATTAATTAAAGAGCAGTAACACTTGTAAGACACCTTTGCAAAGGGCTATTGAAAAACCTTTTAGAACTGTATTTGGAGATTACTTTGTCTATAAAGAAATTCTGTAAGAAGCAGTACACAGTAGTTTGAATACCCGAGAAAGGGGTGCAAGCATGCACACACTCTTATCAGTTTTTCATTTTATCAATACAATTATATCTACTTTACTGTTATATCTACTATTTTGAAACTAACAAAGACTTTTGACTAACAAATCAATACAGATTTTAAGGACACAGAGAACTCTCACCTCACCTAGACAGAACCCCAAAAATTTCTAACTTTACTCAGGTTTACTATTAATTCTAAAGAAAACCAAAGACTACAGTTTTACCTGAGACTAAAGACAATCAGTCCACACATTAAAAGATCCAGGGAAGGTACACAAGCCCTCTATCTCATTTTGAAGATGGGCTTTGACAGTAAAATTACACAGAATGTATTTTGTAAACACCAGTTTTCACCAAAAGTCATCAAATCCAGGTTAGGAATTGATTTAAAAAATCCCAACTGTTTAGCAGTTAAACAAAAGGCAACTTTGAACATACCCAGCAGTAAGCTGTGTGCCGTATCTCCAGGAGACTGCCTTCTAGATGCTTCTGCTGAAGACAACACTCCTTCCTCCAGCGTAGGGAACTCCGTCAGGTCATTTCTGTCACAAGTCAGGCCAAGCTTCATCTCTGAGGCAGCAGTTAAATGGCTGGCATCCACTTCTGCTGGGAGTTGATACCATGACTCGACTCCCTAAGAACAGGTGGGGAGAAAGAAGTGCTCAAGCATCAAGAAAGTTTTAGAGGATATAATTCCAAAGGAAACAAAGACTAAGTTGTGAAACAATGGAATTATCGCTTCTAAATTTTATTTCCTATACAAATACTGAGTTTTTAATGTGAAAGAATTATGATGCGTTATGAACTGCTGAAGTCCACAGCCCATTCTCAGTACTGCCTAAGTTGTCATCGCTCCCTATCTGATCACCAGCCTTCCATCACCTGTCTGAAATTGAGCTCCATCTCCAAATCCTGCCACTGCAGAAGACTTTTTCCAAACCAGAATGAAATCTCTTACTTAGAAAGAAAAATCTTGATACAAATGCTTCAGCAGGACATTGGGCCTATAGGACAGATGGGGACAAACTTTTTAGCAAGGCCTGTTGTGACAGGACAAGGAGTAATGGATTTAAACTAAACAAGAATAGATTTAGACTGGATATAAGGAAGAAATGTTTTACACTGAGGGTGGTGAAGCACTGGCAGAGGTTGCCCAGAGAGGCGGTGGAGGCCCCATCCCTGGGAACATCCCAGGCCAGGTTGGACGGGGCTCTGAGCACCCTGCTCTGGTTAAAGCTGTCCCTGGCACTGCAGGGGCTGGGCTGGGCGGGCTCTAAAGGTCCCGCCCAACCCAAACCATTCTGTGATTCCATGATTCAATACAGTTCCTTACACTGTGTAGTAAATATGGTTTGCATTGTACAACTGGGGAGTAACAAGCAGAACATTTCAGATTTGTCTTTAAAGAAAGTTTCTAGTTACAGAAATTCTGAGTTCACACAGATAATGCCTGAGAATCCTAGCCAACTCTGTGGTATATTTTAAGAAAAAGACTTTCAATTCATGTTCAAATGGAAAGGAGCATCTTTAGTTCAAGTAATTCATTAAAGAATTTGCATTGGGATTACTGGGGAAGTAATTAAACAGATAAATTTTAATTATAGTAAAGGCACAGACCAGTCTTCAGTGCAGAGAATTAAGAATATAAATCCTTTATAAGGCAAACCATTATCATCAGCATATCTAACTTATAATTACATATATGTTGATATAAGCAAGAAAGCATCCCAGTGAATTGGTAGAAGTACAGTACTATCCCTGCTTAATAGCTGCAAGCTCTTCTACGTTTTGAAACACTACTAAGGAATTAAAAGCTAGATGACTTGTCAGAGTTCACAACAGTCCTATTTTTCTGCAGTTCCAAGATACAGAAACACAGATCTTTACAGGACGAGGATGGTGGAGGTCTAAATTACACAGATAAAGCACTTCATGTTATTTTCAATCACATAATTAACCTTCAACCACAACAAAAACAAAGCACGGTACAAATACCCAATTAGCGGCAGTTTTCTGACGTATTGCTTCTCCTAGGGAGATCCCACTGGTAACTGATGCCTGGGTTTCGCTACTGCTGCGGCTTAAGGATTCCTCCTTCCCGCCATGACGTGGTGGAGTTGTTGCAATATGCTAGAAGAAACAATATGTGTTTTTAAAACAGAAAATAATTTCTTGGTATTTCAACATGTGTACATATTTAAGTAACAGACAATGAAATATATAAAATACTCAAGCCAATCCCCAATGACAAAAGTTGGGCGTCTACCTCAACGTACTTAGGCAGTGACATAAATTCCATCCAGAGTCCTAAAACTTAACTAAAAGGGGCAGGCTCCTTTGCCACTTTAGATCAAAAAAAACCAGTGAGCATGATTTTCTGCACATTAACCAATCATTTCTGAGGGCCAGAAATTTATTTCTCATTTCCAACCCATGCACATGCAGCTCCGAGTAAATCACAAAATACCAAAAAGACTCATCACCTTGACCAAAGTCAGGTTCTGGCATTTGTCCTGTTTGGTTTATTAACAGTGGTTGTTGGGCTTTTTAATAGTAGTTTTTAAAATATATTTATCTATTACTTTATTAAAAACAGAAGGTTTCTACTTGTATCAATGTTGTCAACTAAATTTTAAAAGGCGTCTTATGTAAATATCTTAAAGCAAGTCTAGGTTGATTTCTAAATTATAATTTAGCAATACCTGACACACTTTGAGGGCACGAATTGAAGTTACATTAGAATTCTGCCTAGAAAAGCAGCTGTAACATTTTTTCCCCCACAAGGTAACAGAGAAAGCTGTTCTGCAGTCAGAATGAAATTTCTCTTCTATAATATCCCATGCCTGAGGTCACAGCGACTGTACAGCTTTCCCCAGACAAGACAGACAGCCAGGTTCAAACACAATGGTATATAATTGTGAAAACAGACATTTCTGGAACACCAAGATTCAGCCCAAACAAAAATGTTCCAGGAAAGCAGCTACCGGCTTAAAAAAACCCTACAGACTAGCACTGGAGAATATCAGGTAATATTATTAATGCAGCAATTTAACATGAAGCCCCAACCAGAAGAAGGACTTCTAGCTCCCCCACCTCTTTAATACCCCTCCCTGCCCTCATCCTCTTCTTCATGTCAACTTCAGTTCCAATTTAACTCACTAATAGTATTTTTTTTTAAAAGCCAAGCTGCCCTTGGAGGTGTTTAGCGACCAAGCCAGCAAATGGCGGGATGTGAAGAACGCTGCAGTGAGCGCAGGCAGGGGCGGGAGGAAGCTCGCCGCCACCTCCTCCGGTACTGTGAATTATGCATCCACTGTGCACACCAGTGGGAGCCGGCTGCCGTGAGAATTACAGCGGCCCTTAATGTGGGCAAGCGACGTGTGAAGGGCAGGAGGAAAAGGTCACAGACCGAGAAAAGGAGAGGGTCAGTGAGACAGATGCAAATTATTTCCCAGAAGCCTGCCCTCTACATGAATTATTATAATGCTGTTGGATATGTGCCTTCAGTTATGAAGTCCTCCAGTGACAACTGTCTGGGTTTTTTTTTTTCCCTTTAAATAGATTTTCTGAAAAATTGGTCTAATATTTATTCGGAAATTTCCATTCAGTAGCACAGATCTACCACGACGGACTGAGCATACCATTTGCAATCTTTATCGCAAAAAAAGCAAGCCATGAGAGTTTTCATGAAGGCATTCATTACATTCTATGAGCTGAGGTCAGACACAAGCCTAGAGAAAAGTCCAGAACACGGACCTGTTTCAATGTAAACTAAACATGTAAAAATCAGCATTTGAGATTTTCTTTAAATGTGAGTATTACCTACTAGATTAGCTAAACTGACACCTGAATTCTGTTTCATTCTTCTTATGCACTAAAAAGCTGGAAAGGATGTGAATAAAAGCTTAAGATTTATTTTTATTTATTACAAGACTTGTAGTGCATGGTGGAACTTAAGAAAGGTGAGTTCACTCTTGACCATTTATGGCACCTCAGTTAAATGTGGTTCAATCAAAACATAACATCTTCAATCCATCTACAAAAAAAAAAAAAAAAAAGAATTACAGCCATCGCAAATGAATCTTTATCCATCTCTTACGTTCCTAAAAAGCCATTAGTTCTGCCACAGAGATGGTGGATTTACAAGTTTCAGAGATAAGTTGAGGAAAACCCCTTCAATTCTGTTCAGGAGACACCTGAAATAATCACCATCCAGTGGCTGGGTTGTCACCTACAGAGAGAGAGTTTGGGCCTTCTCTCTAATTCCCACTTATCAGGCATCCGAGCTTCCAGCAAACAGCTTATTTTCACCCTTACTAAGTCTGAGAACACGCATAGCTGAACACAGGCTGAACTTCTCTTGCCTTTAAAGCGCATTTGGTCAGGGGACTGCCAAGACCCACTGGCAAAGCACCACACGGACTCCAGTTAGCTTCAGCCCAAATTCTGCCCGTGAACAACAAGTAACCCTTAATCTCTTCCTCCCTGGAAACTGCAGCCCACTTCACTTGTAAGATGGGGTTCCAATTCAGGATTTTTCCTTTTACCCCTTAAACGCCCAGTTTTTCCTTTAAAATAAGCCACTCGCTCAAATGTCCGATTGCAAACTAAAGAACATCATCGGGGCAACACCTCTGCAGTCTGCAGGCACTGTCACAAAAACCTCAACTCTACATAGATTACTATGTATACAAATTTTAGCTATGTATACAAATTTTAGCTTTTGGAAGGACAACAATTTCCAGAATTTCAATACCATCTGCCATCTTAAATCCTTCCAAAAAATAGCATCACTGAAACAAAAACATGACATAGCTTTCTATACAGGTCTGTATATACACTGTAAATTACTTGGAATGGCAAGAATGTTTTTGTCCAAGTTTAAAAAAGCTACAGCACTCACAAGGAAGATGTTTATTACTGATCACACCTATCACACCTCTGACACGAGGACTCAACCAGGCAGAAACTACTCTTCCAAATGAATTCCCTGCACAAAATACGTTTGTTTGGGCTTTGTATCAGGACTACAGATAATAATGGTAGCCTGCGTGCATATATTCAATCCTTACTGCATTCCCCTAGTTCCTATTGTTCATCCTAATCAAGTCATTAAAAGCAGCAGCACTGAAGTGTACGTGACAATAGTTCTGAAGGCAAAGCATTTCAGTAGCTGTTTGGTAATTTAATTAAGGCCTATTATTGAAAATTTGGTTTTACAATATGCATCTTCAGAAAAGGGCAATTTTATTAATCCAACTGGAAATTAATAGCGTTAGGTACTGGAAATTAATAGCGTTAGGTAAGGGACCCACACTGTGATTAGAAAACTAATTCAAAAAAAAAAAAAAGTACTGATTTTATTTAGATATGCTGAGCATAGCTAATTAAGTGGGTG